>NC_073693.1:156489723-156797018 GCF_029784155.1 Uranotaenia lowii | reverse complement strand
TATATATATATATATATATATATATATATATATATATATATATATATCTATATATATATATATATAGTATATATATATATATATATATATATATATATATATATATCTATATATATATATATATATATATAGATATATATATATATATATATATATAGATATATATATATATATATATATATATATATATATATATATATATATATATATATATATATAGATATATATATATATATATATATATATATATATATATATATATATATATATATATATATATATATATATATATATATATATATATATAATATATATATATATAGATATATATATATATATATATATATTATATATATATATATATATATATATATATATATATATAAATAGATCAGTGAGAATATTTTGGCGCGTATTTCTCAACCAAGCATATTTTCAATGCAAGGGGTGACGATATGAAGCCCCGATGTGATTTTTTTCTAATTGATTCCTAGCTCATTTCTACAGCAGATGGTTATGAATGACGCCTCGATGTGACTCAGATTGACATTTTGCCGATCAAATAAAACAAAAAATTTTTGTTTTGTCAAAATCTGAAATTGAAAAGTCAGGCATCCATTTCCAGAAACTTCTTTTCTTCGAGGGGTTTGTTTTTCGTTTCCATGGGCGAGGCGTCGCGAGCAAACGTCGTTGCAAGATAATAGTAATCAAAGCATACTTTTCATTGATCGTTGGAAAAATTTAAAAATTAGGCGCCTGTTTCTTAACCAAGTACCTATATCTCTTATGCACGTGGGGCCGATATGCAACCTAGATGTGTTTTTTTCCTTGCTTATTTGTACACAGCACATGGTAATAAATGACGCCTAGATGTAACACGGACCACACGGATTGATATTTTATCGATCGAATCAAAACCATATAAACGATTTTAAATATTAAAACCATTTTTAATTCGTGTTAATTTAAGTAGTAGATTGTTTTCCAAAAAATATGAATTTGGTAATGATGCATATGAAATGATCTTATAACACTTTGCGGACGTTTGAAAAAAAGAAATTGTGAAGCTTTACAATCAATTTCGTATAATCCAATACGCCTAGAACGCTAGACACATTAACTGAACAAGAGTCTGTCCTTTGAAATAGATTGGATAGGATTGAAGTTTTTAAAGGCCGAATGAACTTTTTGAGTTTTTGCAAACGTAAGTTGAAGTTATCAATAAAATATTCAATTTTTTATAACACAAACTGAAGATATGCATTTTCCGGAAGAATTTTCAATTAAAAAAGTAGACTAGAGCAAGTGCAAACATTCAATTTTTACAAAAAATGTATGCATTATTTCTTCATCTAACAACTATTGGGCCCAAAAATGCAATCTGATTAAATGAACTCAACTCTTTTTTTTTTAAATCATTCACAAAAAAAACTGTTTACACGTTTACTGTTTGTTCAAGTACGAACTTAACATGAAAAGTGTTTTTTTGTTTTACATATTTTGGCTACATAGAAGAGACTTTTGATTCACTTTTTTGTTGAAAAGTTTTTTTTTGTGATTGATATTCGAGTGGTAGCAGATTTTTATGATGAACTTTAAATATGACCTGAAAGTGTTAAAAATAATATTAAGTCCTGTAATTTCTTAGGTGAAATAAGTGAAAAAGCGCCATTTAGCAATGAAACATCTACCATATAAGAATTTTATCTCAAAAATGGCCAGAAAGGATATCCTGAGGGTTGAATATGAAGCGGATATTCAAAATTATTATAAAGGTCTTTGTAAATCAAGGTCTTTTGGTTGAACAGCATTCAGTGAAATTTAAGTACCAAGCATTAATTTATTCCGGAGAAAAACTTAGGATATATCATTGAAAGTTGATAAAACAGACAAACAAGCACAAGTAATAAATTCATTTTAAAGTCTTTTCACTGACGCATCTGAAAAAGAACTATGTGTTTTCACTTGCCTCAATAAATGGGACAAATGAATACTTCAATATTTCTTTTGGTCAACAAAACTAATATTTTTTTGAAAATATTATTTTTTTCAAAGAATATGAAAGTTTAACGTTGGTGATATTTGTTTGCATTTGCCCCGGTGTTTCATTTTTAAAAGTTAAGATTTACATCAAAAATGACACCTGATTTTTTTTAAAGGTTTTGATTATATTATAGTTCCCAGAAAACAAAATGAACTCATGAAACCATCGAAGCTTGAACAGATTTTTTTTTTCGATCTATTAAATTTTAAAAAATCTACTTTTCAATTAAATGATATTAAATCTTAAAAATATTACATAATCCTCAATGAAATCGCAGATCACCACCAACAATGTTCATGGAATTTTGAAATCAGAACATCCCAATGCTTCAATTAGAATCTTTAAAATAATGGGTGAACATATCTAAATACATTTTTTCCTCTTTTCAAAACCAATCGTCACTTTTGATTCATTGAGTTTAAGTTCGAATTAATTAATTTGCATTTTTTGCTTTGCAAATAAAAAAAAAAGGAATTTGCAGTAAACAAAATCGTCAAATTCAATGCGAACATGAATGCGAATGCGATAATGAACATGATTTTGATGAAAACATAAATTTGAATTCAAACTGCTTCGAAGGATGGGGATGGTGAATAAAAATCTGTTTGAAAATGGTTAGTAAAAAATCTTTTCTTATGTTTTTATTTCTTCAGCTCTAAAAAATACACCTTCCAAAGCTAATTGGGAGCTGAAAGCACTGCGTTAGGCAAAATATTCGTCAAATACTCCGAAAATGGTCCTGATATTCAAATTCTATTCCAATAAATGAGAAACTTTTTATTTCTTAATGTGAACTCGAACAAAACGGGATAATTTAACTAAATGAAATACAGAAAATGAAACATACACATACAGTTATTTATGGAACAAGTTACAAAAGTGGATTTCAAAACACCCGTAGAATTGAGTTGAAATTTTTAGGTTTTAATTTGATACAATTAAGCGGGACGATTCGAAAGGAGGAAAGGAGGAAAAAGTAAAAAAAACTAGGAAAAATGGAAAATGGACGCCACGTTGAACATGGTAAGACGAAGTTTACCGGGTCTGCTAGTATATATATAAATATATATATATATATATATATAGATATATATATATATATATATATATATATATATATATATATATATATATATATATATATATATATATATATATATATATATATATATATATATATATATATATATATATATATATATATATATATATATATATATATATATATATATATATATATATATATATATATATATATATATATATATATATATATATATATATATATATATATATATTTATATATATATATATATATATACACATCTATCTATATATATATAGACTAGCTGACCCGGTGTGCTTTGCTACACCTTTCAAAAACAAATGTTATTTTCAGAAACTTTTTAAATTAGTATTGTTTTGTTGGCATTATTTTAAATCAAATAACAACAAAATTCATAAGCAACCGCTTTAAAATGAGAACTACAGCTGGAGTTTCGAATTGCAATACAAAGATGACTTAAACAAATTTTCTGAATCTTGATCTGTGAATTTGTGTTAAAAATATGATAATTTTAATCTGTTTCTTTAAGCTTCGCCCTGAAAAAGGAGGATCTTAAATTAATCTTACGCAACCAATCTAACTTATGAAATCAGGTTGTTTTTGCTTGATATGTTCTAAAAACTGATAAGAGAGCCCCTCTGTCCTCCCTTTCACCCCCTGCTGAATCGAGGACGGGATCTTTTATAATCATACCCATTTTTTTCGTTCCCGAAAACCCTCTTATATCATATATATTAACAGTTCGCACGGAGGACTCTTTCTCCAGACAATTCTCTGCTTCTTCTGGTGTGCCTCAGGGATGCCATTTAGGGCCGATTATCTTCTTAATCTACTTCAACGATGCGCTCTCACTCCTCGACGGTCCAAAGCTATGCTACGCTGATGACCTAAAGCTATTTTACAACATCAACGGCCAGAACGATATTGATTTCCTACAAAATCAATTTAACCTCTTCGCACACTGGTGTGATATAAACTGCCTGCCTTTGAATCGCAGTAAATGTGCAGTCATCAGCTTTTCAAGAAAGCGGCAGCCTTTTTCCGCTGAGTACTTCCTCGGAGATGAGCCAATCGCACGCGTAGAACACATCAATGATCTGGGTGTAATTCTAGACCGGAAGCTGGAATTCAGGACACACACAAACTACGTTGTCGACAAAGCCTCGAGAAGTCTCGGATTCTTATTTCGAGTGTCCAAGGACTTCAAGGATGTGTATTGCCTGAAAAGTTTGTATTGCAGTATTGTTCGCTCTATCCTTGAGTATGCATCTGCTGTTTGGTGTCCTTACTACCAGAATGGGGCCGAACGGATCGAGGCTATACAGCGGCGCTTCCTGCGATTCGCCCTTAGACACCTGCCTTGGCAAGACCCGTTTCACTTGCCAAGCTATGAACATCGATGCCGTCTCATAGACATTGACACTCTTCAAGCCCGCAGAAACGCAACACGAGCTTCCTTCGTCGCCGATCTCTTGACATCGCGAATTGACTGCCCCACGCTCCTAGAAGCCATTCCTCTAAGTGTGCGACCCCGTGGGCTTAGAAATCAAGATCTTCGATTGTATGTTCCCATTCGTTCGAACAATTATGGAGCTAATAGCGCTATCATCGGTGTAATGAAAACATTCAACCGTTTTTCTGAGCACTTCGATTTCGACGTTTCGAGAGATGTTTTCCGTACTAAAGTTTTAAGTGTATTGAGAACCCTGTAATTAGACTTAGTACTCTTTTTATATTAATTTTAAGTCATCATTTGGACCAATATGTGTTCCGTTGATTTGTAATAAATAATAATAATAATAATAATATATAGTTCCATTGGTTGATAAGTTTCTGAGCTTTACAACAAAATTTATATGGAGCCCCCTCCTTTCTTCCCCTCTCATCACTGTGAAGCGTAAGAGTCTATAACAATCGTAGAAACATATCTCGTAACCAAGTACCTTTCCATGCCATATTTGTTTTCATTGGTTGGCTTCGTTAGCATAAATTGAGAACTTATGCTAACAAAATTGTATTGAGCTCACCTCCCTCCTCCTATGTACCTACTCACTGAAAGGAGGATGGTGTGTCAGATAATCATAGAATCATACCAAATTGAATTTTTATGTTAAGTTTTGTCCATTTCTCGGATTTTGTAAAAAAAAAGTTAAATGCATTCCTCTTCCCTTCCTATATTCCCAATTCTATCCTCCTACTGCAAGAAAGGAATCGTTTCACAGAGGAAAATTTCTAGTATTAAAATACCATCCCATGCCAAATTTGGTTTTATTTGCGTTGTAATTTATTGGGTTATGCTTAAACTTGAAAGGAAGTACCATCCCCCCTTCCGTTCTCCCCATTGAATGGAGGGGTGAAAACTTAATATTCCTAAAAATATTTTTCGTATTCAAATACTTTATGATGCCAAATTTGGTATCGTTTGCACGATTTATTCTCAAGTTATGCAAAAAATTTGTATGGAAGCTTTTCCCCCTTTATACTTTCCGCTGAGAAAAGGTGGGGCTCTAATTTATTATAAAAACATTTCTCGTCTCCAAATACCCTCACATGCCATATATGGTTCAATTTTCTCGATCAGCTCTCCAATTATACTGAAAATTGAAAGGAAGACCTCTCCTCTCCTTTTCATCCACTTTTTTGAAGGAGTGAGGGAAACCAAATATTCATAGAAGCATTTCTCGTACCCAAATATCGTTCCACGCCAAATTTGGTTCCATTTGCGGTTGTAGTTCTCGAGTGATGCAGTAAAAATTGTATGAAACTCCTCTTCCTCTTTCCTTACTCCCCGCTGGAAGAAGGAAGGGGTCTCAAACAATCATTAGAACATGTCACGTTCCCAAATACCCGCCCATGCCAAATTTGGTTCCATTAGCTTAATTAGTTTTTGAGTTATGTAAAAAATTCTAAAAGAGGCCCATCCCCCCTTAATATTTCCCTACTGGGAAGAGGGAGGGTCTCAAATAATCATAGAAATATTTTTCGTATCCAAATAACCTTCCATGCTAAATTTGGTTCCATTTGCTTTATTAGCTTTTGATTTATGTAAAACATTATGAAAGAGGCCCCCCCCCTTTTCTACTGGAAAGAGGGAGGGGTCTCGAATAACCATTGAATTATTTTTCGTATCCAAATACCTTCCCATGCCAAATTTGGTTCCAATATCTTGATAAGTTTTCGAATTGTATGAAAAATTGTAAGGTAGCCCCCCTCCCTCCTGTCACCCCATTGAGAGGAGGAAGGGGTACCTAATATTCATAGAAATATTCCTTGTTCCCAAATACAACCCCATGCCAAATTTGATACCATTTACTTGATGCGCTCTCGATTTATGCGAAAAATTGACTTTTGCTTGGGAGGCCCCTCCCCCCCTTCATGAGAAAGGGAGGGGTCTCAAACCATTATAGGAATCTTCCCCTGCCTTCAATACCCCCACCTACCAAGTTTCACGCAAATCGGTTCAGTAGTTTCCGAGTCTATAGGGAACAGACAGACAGACAGACAGACAGAAATTCATTTTTATATATATAGATATCCGGGCCAATCCGATTAAAACGGGGCTATCTGGCAACATAATTATAGAAATTCAAATCTGAATATTAAATTTTAAATTAAACCCATTTTGGAGGTTCCATATTCCCAGATCCAAAATTGTATTCCGACATATTTTCGTATTTCTGATTCTGTATCAAGGTAAGAATTCTTGATTTTCAGTTCGAATAATTATAAGGAATTGAGAATGAAAAGCTGGTTTGAAATCCTGGTTAAAATCCGGTTTTCCATTTCTCATCAAATTTTAATCATGTTTGTTGAAAATCTTATACATTTTTAATATTTTGATAATAGTTTCCGAATATGAAAAAAAGAAGAGTTTTGTTTTATATTGAAAATTTAAAGTTCTTAAGCTTTATTCTAACACAAAATTGAAACATTTAAAGCTTTTAAGTGGCGATCCAAAATTGAAAACTCCGATTCAGATTCATCAATTGAAATTCACATTTTAAATCAGATTCAATTCTAATCTGGAATTAAGATTCGGAAATCTTTTTTTTTCGTACATTTAAGAAATTGTATAGAAATTCGGAAACAGATTCAAAGTTCAATTTCTAAACTTTGATTTTGAATTCAGATTTACAATTCAGAAAAAAAATTGGCTTGTGAATGAGTTTTTCAATCAACATTAAATTGTTGAGAAATTCAAGAGAACATGAATCATGAACTTAAAAAATTGCTTGTATATTGTATATTCAATTTCCAGATTTCAAATTTGTTGATCGAAATTAGTTTGTACACAAAATTCAGCTGAAAATCACAAATATAAAATAGAATTTAAGTTAATATTCATAGTTTTGATTCATACAAAATATCCCAAATTATAAAAAAAAAATCATCCACAGGACTTTAATTATGGAAATGATTCTTTATGAAAAAAATTTCCTGTTAAAGAAACATGTAACTGATCCTCACCTAAAAAATGTGCACAAAAGTCTTTATTTTATCGGTGTATCGTTTAACATTAGCAATATTGCAGTTTTTTAGCCAAATTTCAAACAAAAATCATAAATTTAGTTCGAGTTTGCATCGAGCAAGTTTGATCTGATTTTTTTTTATTTCTTACTGTAATTTTTGAAAATTTTATTTATTTTCATCAAATGTTAGAATGTTGGAATTTGCAAAAGAGTTTAGAAGATTGGGCGTGTTTTATTTGAGTTAAGTTTTTTTAAAATTGAAGGTTACCCTAAAAGATCTTATTTTATACTCAAATCTAATAACTTTAATCTACTAGACTTTTAAACAAATTCGAAAGTTTTAATCATCGATGAAATTAAATTTCATATTTTGTTTCTAGAGGTTTCATTAAAAAAATTAGCTCACCTTTGAGCTAAGGACCACTGTTCTAAAGTTACTTTTTGTAAGGTTTTATTAATGGCACTTTACAATCCTTGTGACTTTCGTGACATCTCTAAAGTTACGATTTTATACGAAAACTACACACTCATCTGGCGCAACCCCTTGTAATGTAGTTTTGACCCGTTATCGGAAAAGACTGGGTTAACTCCTTTTTCATGTAAAGCCCTTGTACCCTTTATAGTGTACACAGCATGTACGTCAAACAGAGGTGAAAATTAGTAATGTAAGCATGTAAAATCTACACATTATTTTGGAAGCCCGCTCTGCATGGCGATGTCAGCCCTTTGAAGCAATTTTTTTGTGTTATGAAATGTTGCATGTAAAAATAATAAAATTGAGAGCAAGTTCGAAATAATAAATACTTTATTCGATGATCACAAATGTTTTAACACTTTTAATACACTTTAGTACACATTTAACCCTTCATTTCATGATTTTTTATTTTTCCTTAAAAATCTCTTTTTACAGTTGGAAATGATGAGTACATCAAGGAAAACAATTAAAATAAAATACGATTTTTCACTTTTTCCATACATTAATTGTTGCAAATTTGTTACTTTATGAAACGAAGGGTTAATAGCAGCAAAACGACTCAGACAACAGCATGTTGGAATCTGCAAGTAATTTAAACCAATTAATTGTCTCATAGTTTTTCAGGAGATGTTAAATTGCAAATTTTATTTTCATTGATAATTTGGACGAATAAACTAACCTTAATCATTGGAATGCGGCATGGATTTGTGCTGCATCAATTATTTGCCAACTTTCCTTTCGGCCCATGCATGTTCGCAACATTGCTGGCAATGAACGTCCTAAATTTTGTGCCATATCGTCATGTCCGGCCCTGTAAATAGAAACTTATATTAAATCTAAATTTTAGAGAATTCAAAGCATAAGAAAATTAATACTTACTGCAATCCGCAGTTGCTTTTTTTTTTGTTTCGCCAATCATCTTTGCTTTTCCGGTGACGGCGATATTTTTACAAGATTGAAAACTACCCGTCTTGAAGCGTACTCGGGCTTTTCCAAAAAAAGTGTAAAATTGAACCAACAAAATGACCCGTTATTTGACAGATCCTGGAGGTTCGCAATAATGGGTCAATTTTACAATTGTTCACGTGTTCCCACAAATGAGTGTGTATTGATGAGTACTAGACTGCCACCGTAGAGCACTTCGGTGAAAACACAGGACCGACTGGTTCAAGCCACGAAAAAGCAAAGACAAAAACAAACACGATGGTGTGCATAATAATAGCATAATGGCATCAAAAAACAATGAATGTTTCGGGCGTGTGTTCAGCTTCGTATGTATTGGTAAACACAACAAGCCAAGCCAGCTGTCAGTTGCTGTTGCTCTCCATGGTGAAAACATTTTTTCATTGTAGTGTGTGTTCGCTGTGTCGTGTTGATTTACAAATTCTCTACAGAGGTTCGGCTAGAAATCTCTGCGGTGCGTTTAAGAGAATCTCTACCGAGAATCGAAAACCGAGCACGTCGGTGATTCTCGTTAGAGAAATTGCAAGCCTGGTTGTCTCCTGTTGTTTTAATGTGAAACACTTCTGCACAAATTCTAGTGTTGTTCGTCGAGACTTTTTCTATGATGTTGGTATTTTGGAAATCGAGAACATGACCGTGCTTTAAACTATAGGCGTATTTTTTTTATTCCGGATTTGGCTCTGGAACCGTCCGAATAAAAAACGACTTTCGGATTTCGAGTTATTCCATACGTAGGTATGCGTGAGAATGAGCGCAATGTTTACATGCAACTGTCATTTTGTTCTCCCTTCTGGATTTCTTCACTCGGTTCTTCACATCCGGATTGCCTTTTTTCGTGTTCGGATTTAACTGGACAGCAGATAGTACGGTTTTGCTTGGCTGAGAGGTTCAAAATCGCGGCAATCATCATTTTCCCGTTCATTATTTCAACTGTTTTGGTTTCAGCCAAAAACAGCTGTTTAATGTTTTGACAACAACGTTGAGAGTATTGGTGAACTTCTCGCAAAACTGACTTTCTTCTCAGGGCGACTCCGTCCGTTTTTCGAGCGAACCTAGGTTGCCTCTAGAGCAATAAATGAGCACGATGACAGCAGTTAGAGCGAACCTAGGTTGCCCTTGGTTTGCCTCCAGGTGAAAAAAATACGGTATATGTTGAGAAAGTCCTGTGCCTCCAACTTTTTTTTTTGTATTTTACATCATTCTTATGCTGTTCTAATCTTTGGTGTAAAAATTGACACCTCCACATTTTATGTTACAAAAAATGTTATCCACATTTGTTGTTTTTTTTATTTTAGTATTTTATCACAGACAAACAGACGGGACATTCGGTTTTCATTTTTCGCAAACCTGTTCCGAAGCTAGGCAATGTCGCCACAAGAGTGCACTAGGATCACTAAGAAGCAAATCTGAGTTTTCATCATGGTAGCTGTGATAATGATGATGGTGATGATGATCACCATGGTGTTTACAGTATGTTTATTTCCGTTTGTTTTTATCCAGCAAAGTTTTGATTCCCGGTTTAGAAGAAATTTACAATGTTGAAAAATTATCCGCAAGAATCAGGAGAAATAATCGGATCAGTAAATCAGTCAAAGGCTAACTCCATCGGTATGTAAACTTCCTGTCTTCGTGCAGTTTCAAGCTTCTAACAGCCAGTGCCTTAGTATTTTAGGAGTTATTCCCCTGAGAGTTGTGCAGATGAGTTGGGCTTATCCAACTTTCGGTCGACTTTCAACACCTGTTCCGTAGCTCCGAAGACGACGATTGGAATCCGACAGCAGTGATTGCCCGGACCTAGGGACGCTTCCAGACTGCGACGGATCCGTTCGGAAAAGCAGACGGTAATAGGAAACGGTTAAAATTTGGTGTAAATTGGCCACTACGTATTACTATTCGAATCGAATTGTCCAAACAAAGCGGATCAATTAGAAGGACTGCATTTTCAAAACGAGAAGAAAGGCCGAACCGCGAAACAACCTTACTTCGTCTCCCTTCCATCGAATGGTTGTTCACGAATGCTCACGAAAAGTACGAACAACAAAACAAAAATTACATTTATTCAAAAAAAAAATTCAAATAAATACTAAATCATCTCAATGAATCTGGAAGATCGTCAAAAAATGTTTGCGGAAGGGAATTTTTCGAGGATGAGCCAAAAAACTAACAGATGATTTTTGAAATAAAGTTTAATCTTTAAAATAGCTGTAGAATTGTAGAACTAGAAAGAGTAAAACTCAAAAATTTTATTCTGACAAAAACCTGAAAACTTGACACTTGACAATAACACAGATTAATTTTTTTTATAAAAAAACACCAACAATTTCAGGCTTCATACTTAGTTGAAAACTTGACCAGAATAATGGGTCACATGTAAAATTTTAATATGAACTAGCGTTAATAACTCAACTGAGGTCTCAAAATAAAATGGAATATGTACTAGGCAATCAAAAACAGTTTATTTCTCAAATGAAAGTTGTATTTCAAATTAAATATTTATTCACAATTAATTTCAAAGTAGTTCCATTTTATAAGTCTTCATCTGTTTTGGTTTCGATAGTTCATTTGATCGTCCACTCGAACCTTTTAAAAACCTATCGGAATTCGGGATCCACTAACACTTAATGGGTTACCTAGTCCGGGGCGATGAAGCTGTTAATTTTTATGATATGACTTTGCAACATAAAGTTGTAATTTGAATAACTAAAAATACGCTTACGAAAAAATTCGACAATGATTAAAATCAATCCGGTTCCAGAGAATCTAGCTGTGAGGAATGACGAAGCGCCGTTTTCCTTTCCTTTTACAGGGCTGCTGTCGTTCATGAAGTTTCTGATATTTCTCCTCGTAAAGCCATCCTTTTAAACCACTAACTTGCGCTTTGATCTTCAATGAAATGTAATCATACGCAAAACATCAAATTGAGAAGACAATTGACAAATTCTAAACACAATGAAAACTTTGTTTGTTTACACTTTTTTTACATCGCAATATCTTAGGCTACCACGATCATTTCATTTTATACAAAACTGATTGGTAGGCAACACCGACACCAGATGGCAGTGTAATCCCTTGCGAAAATTTTGACGATTTTTCTTCTAAGTGTCCTGTCTGTTTGTCTGTGATTTTATCTTTGGTTTTCGTGAAAATTGTGTTCTTTACTTTGTTTAAAGATTTGAAGGCTACATTGATGTCGTACCTACTGTTTAATATATTTGGCTAACTTCTCACCTAAACTTGCACATTACGGAATTGTTATGTAGCTTTTGGATTTTTCGATTTTGCTATCGTTAGAAGTGTTGTACATTTTATGAGTCCATTCTGTGATAATGTTTGTTACTAGTTGTTGAGGGTAATTGTTATCATTAATATATTCAGTACGGTTTTCAAAGTTGCTTCTCTATAGCTAGCATTTGATAGCATTAGATATCAAATAGTGCCACAATAGTGTTCAATTTGTGAGAACATAGACTTAAGTCCTTCGGGAACCACTCTGTTGTTACACTTTGCTGCTCCCGTCGTACGATCATATCCAGGAATTTGATTTTGCCATCTACTTCTTGTTCAATAGTAAATTTCAACCATTGATGCATACTGTTGAACATATTTATCCATTATCAGCTGCTGTTCATTCACCTTTGCACACACGAGACAATCATTCAAGTACCTTTTGTAGAGAACCGGAGTAATATCCTGCTTCACGTTTGCATCTAGCGCAGCATTTTCAATCCTCCTCAGTGCAATCGTCGCCATTACCGGACTCAATGGACTGCCCATCGGCACGCCGAATTTCTGTGCAAATATTTTTCCATTGAGCTGAAAAAAGTTAGATTCCAAAACAATCTTCAACATTTCAATAGAACTCTCCTTCTCGATGTCTGTGTGTTCAGCTATCTCTGCCCAAGGTAACTCCATCGACTCGATAGCAAAATCCTCTGGAACATTTGTGAATAAAGACACAACATCCAGTGATAACAAAACTGTATCCACTATTGGAGGGGCAATTTTGTGAACTTCCTCGGCAAATGAAGAACTATTGTGAACTTGATATTTAGTGTTACCTACGAAGCCGTTTAAAATGTTGGCAGGAAATTTTGCCATTCGATACGTTGCTGTCCCGATAATTGAGACAATGAATCGAAGACCCGGAGTGGAACACTGGGTCTTTGAAAGACCGTATGTCCTGGGAGGATTGCAGTGGAACAGTTGCAATTTCTCTCAAGAGAATTTTTTTTTTTACCTAGCATGTTTTAATGCTCAAAATAATCAATCAAGGCGACGAAAATTTCTTTTATATACGGTTTTGAGTTTAAGAGAGCCCCGAGGCATTCGTATTAAACTTTCGTATTAAAAATTCGTAAGTATCCCAAAATTCTTTGAATTTTGTGTAAAATAAAGTTCTACAAAATGAAACTAGACAGTTCCAGTAATCTAACAAGGCCATATAAACAACGGTTTCATGGTTTGAGTATTCATTAGTTCATTGAGCGAATCCTATTTGTTTTCTAAATATCAAATTTCTGATTCATGTAAATAGTTTCGTATCTTACGTTTAAAATATAAAAAAAAGTCACAGAAATGATTCTATGTAAGTAAAATATAAAAAGTTCACAAAAGTTCCGCTTCTAATTTTTCGCTTCACAAACGCAAAACGAACTGCTCCTTCAGCATTTTCTCCAGAGTCCAACGCTTCTTCAGATCGACTTTAATCATCATGTCGCACAGCGACTGCATCTCTGATCGATAGTCCCGGCGGGGCCAATCAATCTTTGGAGGCTGAATTTCTGCTTTCCCTTCAAAGGGCTGACCAGTAGTGGCGTCGAATCGCTCTAGGTAAGGGTGTTTCAGCATGCACAGCTCGCAGAATATCACTACCAGGGCAGGGGTAAGTTGTAGCTGCTGAACGATCGTCAGCTTTAGCTCCACCTCCAGATTGAATCGGTACAGATTCTTGCTATCCCGAAGTCGGCCAACTTCAGTTGGTTGTCTGCATCGATCAGCACCAGCACATTTTCCGGCTTCAGATCCCGATAGATAACGCGCCTCTGATGTTAATATTTCAATCCGTCGGCCAGGTCTCAAAACTTGACCATTACCACACGCTGGCTGAGAATGTTTCCATCTTCTTGCCGTCGATGGAAAAATTCGGACAGATTTCCGCTTTTTCGAATAAAAAAAACATAAGTTTGACAGTTCGGCGCAGAATAAGGGCCTTTGTCTATCTCGGCTCACTTGTGACCGCAGACAATGACACCAGCCGTGAGATCCGGCGGTGGAAGTCGTGCCTACTATGAACTCAACAAGCAACTGCGGTCGAGAAGACTCCACCCTCGCGTGTAACTACGGCGCCCACTAGACCGGTGTCATTTGCGGAGGATGAACCACAAACTTGCGCGACTCTACGGTGAACCCAGTATCCAGAAGGTGGTGAAGGCTGGACGGATACGCTGGGCAGGACATGTTGCATGAATGCCAGACGATGGTCCTGCAGAACAAGTGTTCGCTGCAAATCCGAGCTCCTGAAGTGGAACAAGGATATATTTGATCAACGCTGCTTTTTCTCATCGTAATGGATGAGATATTGATTGATATCAAACCGAGGATCGCCGTAATGGAGCAGCTGAACGACCTTGACCTGGCAGACGATATTGTTTTGGTCGCCTTCTGAGCTTCTAAATTCTTTTTTTTTTCTTATATATTTCAATGACACTGATCATACTGACAGGACACTTAGAACAAAAATTCGTTCATTTTCTGGCTAATTTTTTTCGTCAAATTTAGCAGGTTCGCAATACCGACGGCAGGTGGCGAACCTATAATTTTTCCGGTAGAAATGCCCTGTAGGAAAAATGTACCTGTTTTGCACGATTTTATCGTCTGAATCGCCTGTTTTTTTGCGAAAGTCGGGTAGCACTTTCTAACTGGGATAACATTTCTTCAAATCGATCGATGCGCACTCTGGAATCGATATCGCGTACTATCGATTTCAGAGTGCGTGAATTATCCAAAAAACGAAATCGACTGTCCAGTCAGTATGGTCAGTGTCAATGAGATGTTAAATTTGAAAGATAATAAACAATTAGTGCAAAAGATTTTAAGGACTGTAATACTTAAAATATTTTTTTTATATCGGCTTCACTATGCAGAATCTATTTTATTCGCTTAGATAGAAGATAACAAGAATATTGGCGTGAACTATATGTATAAATAGGGGAGAGTGGGGATACTTGATCCCCTTTTCTTATTTTCACCATATCTTTTTGGAAAAATTTAGCAACTCGCCGTCTTTGACATTTTCTGACAGCTTGTAACTTCAAGTTTCTATGCTCCAAAAATTAGAACGATACTTGAACCCCTTGATGAACTAGAAGCATTTTCGTGGGAGTAAAAAAATTGCGATTTTTCTGAAGTTAGGGGAGACTTGATCCCCTATTGAAGGAGACTTGATCTTTTATTCAGGAAGCCCTAATCCTTGTATGAAAATCAAACAAAACCCAAGATAGAATGTTAATTGACTATTTTGGTAATGTTTGTTCTCATTTCACAATTTATAGCAGCCATAAGAAGAAAATTCTATAACTTTGTTTCAACGCGAATAACATTGCATACTCAAAGGCGCTATTCTTTATAATTAAGAGAAAATTAATTATTTTCGCTCTTTTCTTCAGACAATTGTTTGATAAATATTAGTTTTTGGATAAATATTAGTAATTTCGTAATCAGCAATCATAACGATCAATTCAGAAGAAGAATATGCCGTTTGGAAGGGGGATCAATTATACCCAACTCTAGGGGATCAATTGTACCCATAATCAACATTTTAGAAAAAAAATTCTGAAAAAAGTTGAGAATTTTCCATTGCTTTGAAAATATGGCATTATGAAGTTCATTTTACGCTCGAACGATTGATACATTGGAACAAATATTATTGTTTCATGATTTTCCCATGTAAGGAACATTTCAAAGTGATGAAAAAAGATCTTCAAGTTACATTTTGTGAAATTTTTCAAACAAAGTTCAATTACTCAAACAATTATTTTGTTAAAATTTTTTAAACTACAAGCATTGTTATTTTGCTCATTTTGGCACATTTCTCTAGAACATTTGATCTTTGTAAGACATTCCAGTTTCGAGATATAGCTAAGGAATCAAGTATCCCCAGGGATCAAGTATCCTCATTCTCCCCTATGGAATCAACAATTTTCTTTACTTTTGAGTGAAAAAGACTACTGGTCTTTCAAGTGTTAGAACATCTGCACATTCGATTTCAACCGCTGCCATCGACATTCCAGAACCACTGTCATATCATTAATCGGACGAGCTTCAGTTGTTCCAACAAGGGTGTGTTGCCGTCTGTCTGTTTGCCTATCTTGGGGAGGCCACGTTGTGACAAAGTGTTGTCACCGTCGATTCCACGCGACCTCGACGCGAGGTCAATTCCCAGCATGTCGTCGGATATGAAAGTGGTTTCCGAGCTCTGAATCTAGATTTTTATTTTTCCTACCGTCGTTGTCGTCGTCGCCGTCATTGGTCCGGACCTGCTCCACTAATAGGGGATCCAAATCGATTCCCTTCCAATAGGTGAACAGGCAAGACAAAAAAGTGGAAAAAACTTAAACGAATATAGACACCTGAACGCGTGTGGCAGAATCGAAAAATTCGATCCGCTCGCTCGTCAGATGATGCGACCTGAACAGATGACTTCTCTCGGGTGCTCACCTGAATTTTTATCAGCTTTGGACCAGAAAACTAAATGCATCCCCAATGCCATCAACGGAGCTGAATCGATGCTAAACGCCTTTGTTGGCCAAAGGTATACACACCCATACATAGGCACATACACTCATATATTGAATATCCTATCAAGCCACGAACGATTTTTTTCGAATTCTGTCTGTCAAGCGTAGGGCCAGACCGATTTTGCAGGGATTAAATTTTGAGATGAAATTTGATTGGAGTTCATTCCACCTGTTCTTGGCTGCTACTGATGTCTGTCCGGAAAAATAAAGACCTAGAAGTCGATAAAAAGCATTTTGTAGCTCATCCGGAGTAAATCAATTCTGAATTAAATCGAAAACTGTGCTCGTACCAATCTGTTCTGTTCAACGTCAAAAAGAGATTGATAGAATTTCTACAAAAGTTTAGGAAACCTCGTCACTGTTAAATTTATAATAATTCTAAAGTTCATATACAATGGTTTTTAATGATGAACAAATAAATTTTAGTTCTTTTTTAGCTGGAAATGACCCATTCCACGCAAATGTCTACCATTAAGTATTTTTTTATATTTCAAATTCGTTTAAACTTATAGACACTAAATATACACCATTAAGCTAATTCTTCCACTTTGTTTTTTATTTCTACACCCATAATTCAGCCTCTGTGCCAATGGCGCCATCATTGGTACAAGGCATCATTGGTACAAGAAGATAACGCGACCTGTGCTGATTCGATTTGCTCCCACCGGCATTACCTCCTAAGTTAACCGAATTGCGTATGTCTGAAAGAAACAAAATAAAAACGAATTCACGTCCCTCTCTATCGCATCACAAGACGAAGTAGGATAGAAATAAATACCGGCCAACACCAGGCAGCAAGCGAACCGAGCTCTGTGCGTGTGTAGTAAACGCAACAACAAAAATATTCCAAGCTGTGCGTGTGTATGTAGTAAAAGCAACAAAAACAAAAAACATTAGGTGTGTTCAACGAAACCCAATCGAAATCAATTGAAATGGATTGACAGTTGATCAGCTGTTTTTCCAATTGGCTTCGATCGATTTTTATTAGGCTGTTGATTGAACAGCCATTCACTAATACTAACGCACTGGCGCAGTGTTTTCAGATGTAATTTTCTTTATCAGCTTCGTTCAGAATGCGAAATGGCGGTTTACTCAAGGCAAATCGTAATGCATCCATCATTTTGGACATCTTAATGGGAATTATTTCCCGTATACAAGCTGTCCGAAAAATTTCAGATTAGAAAGTTTGTTGTTCGACTCGAACTATATTAGAATACTAAAAAGGAATTTGTTTAGAATAATGAACAATTTTTAGGGAAAAGAAAAGCACAAAAGCGAAAAATTGTTGCTATAGGAAAATAATTATTATTTTTAAAACATACAATCATGATATCTATATATATAAAAATGAATTTCTGTCTGTCTGTCTGTCTGTCTGTCTGTCTGTTCCCTATAGACTCGGAAACTACTGAACCGATTTGAGTGAAACTTGGCAGGGTGGGGTATTGGAGGCAGGGGAAGGTTCCTATTATGGTCTGAGACCCCTTCCTCTCTCATGAAGGGGGGGAGGGGCCTCCCGAATAAAAGACAATTTTTTGCATAACTCGAAAACCAATCAAGCAAATGGTATCAAATTTGGCATGGGGTGGTATTTAGGAACGAGGAATATTTCCATGAATATAAGGTACCCCTCCCTCCTCTCAGTGGTGTGATATAAAGGGGGGAGGGGGCCTACCTTACAATTTTTCAAATAACGGGAGAAATAATCAAGCTAATGGAACCAAATTTGGCATGGAAGGGGAATGGAATACGAGAAATGGTTCTATGATTATTTCAGACCCCTCCCTCCTTCCAGTGGAGATACATGAAGAAAGGGGGGGGGGGCTAAACCCTTTTTTATTGCATAACTTGAAAACTATTCAAGCAAATGAATCCAAATTTGACTTGGAAGGGTATTTGGGAACGATAAATAGTTCTATGAATATTTAGTACCCCTCCCCCCATCCAGTGAGGAGATAGAAAGTGGGGAGGGGGCTTCGTTACAATTTTCAGAATTACTGGAAAACTAATCAAGCAAGTTAAACCAAATTTGGCATTGGAAGGTATTTGATTACAATGAATGTTTCTATGATATTTTGAAAACCCTCCGTTCTTCCAGTTGGAAAATCTTAAGGGAGGAGGGTGCTTCCTTACAATTTTTTACGTCACTCGGGAACTTACCCAGCAAATAGAAAGAAATTTGGCTTGGGAGGAACACAAGGAATGGTACTACTGCCTCCTTCCAGTGGGGTGATAGGAAGGAGAGAGGGTGGCTCCTTGACAATTTTTCGCATAATTCGAGAACTAATAGAGCTAATGGAAATAATTTTGGCATAGGTAAGCATTTGGAAACGGAAAATAGTTATTCGCTTATTTCAGACTTCTTTCTCCTTCAATTGGGGATACAGTTAGGAAAGACGGAAGCTCACATACGATTGTTTTGCATAAACCAAGAACTTTTCTTACAAATGGAACGATCAACTCCTTCCAGGTAGGGGATAGGTAGGAAAAGGGGCTTTGATACAAATTTTATAGCATAACTCGACAACTAATAAAGCAAAGAAACCAATTTTCGAATGAGAGAGTATTCGAGCACAAGAAATGTTTTTTTCCTGTGGTTTAGCAACCTTTCCCTCCATCCAGTGGAACGATAAAAAGTGGGAAGAGAGTCTCTCATACACTTTTTTTTAATATTTCGATAACTAATCGAAAAAATGGAATCAAATTTGTATGTATGGAGCATATTTGTGTACGGGAAATGTTTCTTCAATGGGTTGAGACACCCTTCTCTTGCCAAAGGGGAGATACAAAGGGGGGAGAGTGTCACCCATTTTTTGAATAACTCGAGAATTTATCGAAAATGGAGCCGTATATGACATGGAATTGTATTTGTATACAAGAAGTGTTTTTCGGATGATATAAGACTTCCCTTCCTTTCATTAGGGATAAAGGAATGGGGGAAATGGTCACTCTAACAATTTGTATAACAATTCGAGAACGAATAAGTAAAATAAGTGTCCCGTGACGTTATTTTGTTAAAAAAATGTTTCTGTGATAGTTTGAAACCCTCTGCACATTATAAAGGGACAACGAAGATTTCATATACAAAAAATATTTTGGCATAAGCTTCAAACTTATGAAGCAAAGAAATCCAGGGTCATAAAAAGGATTAAAACACGGATTAAAAAAAATTAATAAAGATTTCAAAATAAAAAAAATGCATTTTCTTTAAGAAAAAACATTTCAACAATTTTGAAATTGAATTTTAAAATTTTGTGCAAATAAATGAAAAGTTAATAACTAAATACCAAAAATTTCAATAACTTCTGGAAGGTGTAGCAAAGCACACCGGGTCAGCTAGTTATGAAATAAAATACAGTGGATCGTTAAATTTTATATTTTATTTGACATTTTATCGTATTTCACAACTAAATTTCACTTCCTATTTATTTACATAGTATACTTGGTCACTTCCTATTTGATTATTATAATAATCCAAGACCGACTGACAGATGTATTGTGAAAATGAAGTCCTAACAGAACAGCACAGAACAGCGACGCCACATAGACCGACATCTCTTTCAGCACCACGGACCAGCACGACTAGCACAGCACCACCGACTCAGGATACCTGGCACAGCAATACCGACTCAGCATGACTGGCACAGCACCACAGACCCAGCATGTCTGACACCACAAGACCAGCGCGTCTAGCACAGCACCACCACTTCAATGAATGTCAATTGGATTAGTTTTGACCAAAACATTGGCTGAGTGAACAACAATTTACCAATCGAAATCGATTGAAACCAATTTCAATTGGCTATTGAACGGGCCTATTGCTTCAATTCAATCCACCGGCTAAGCTGTGCGTGTGTAGCAAAAGCAACAACAAAAATATTCCTTCAATAGAGTCGTAAGCGTGTACTGATAAGACGGGACAATTAACCTCAAAAACTCTCGGTACAAAAAACGGGCAATCAGTCGACGCACATGGTCGTTTTTGAGGTTAATTGTCCCAAAACTGAAAAGTGTTAGTGAAACAACCAGCATAATTTCACGAACACTACCAGCGGCAAATAGGACTATTCAATCCGCCAGCAAACAACCACGATCAAGCTGTGCGTGTGTATGTAGTAAAAGCAACAAAAAAAAACATTGCTTCAATTCAATCCACCGGCAAACAACCACCGGCTAAGCTGCGCATGTGTAGCAAAAGCAACACAAAAATATTTCTTCCACCGGCAAAAAACCACCGGCCAAGCTGCCCGCACTCACGGAACGGCACTCGGATCTCACGGCTGGTGTCATTGTCTTCGGTCTCTGGTGAACTGAAATAGACAAAGTCTTCGATTATCTTCAGCTCGTCGCTGTCGATCGTGATCTTGTTATTACTGGACAAACGGGTTCGGTCGTCTCATATCCGCTGGCCAGTCTAAGACTTTTGTATTGAAAGAAGGAATAAGTCTAAATTTGAGGCGGCTATTGATGACAATAGCTACACCCTCACCTAGTCGATCAAGTCGATAATTTAGCAAAATTTCAAAGAAAGCATTGCTTTTCAAGTTACTGACTGGCTTTAAAAAAGTTTCAGTGATGACAGCAATATGCATGTTTTCAGTTTTCAAAAATAAAAAGAACTCATCTTGGTTCGCCAGCAAAGATCATTCCAATTCATAATATTTTAACATCCATTTGGATCCATGAGGGAATCGAAAAGTCATAATAATTTGGTTAGCATAATTAAAAGAAATTTGGAAAGCTTCAAACATTGAATTTGCTTTCAACATAAGTTGCATCATTTCCATTAAATTTTGATTTAAAAATTTTAATTTTTCCTCAGTAATCTCACCCAAATCAACAAAATTGTTAGGATCAGAAAATGAAGGAGAAGAACAAGTATTCGATTTTGAATTTCGGGGACTTTCCCAAGCCTTCGCATGAACGTTGAGACTTGGTTTTTTCCCATTTTAATTAGTTATGCCTGTAGAGGGCAACCCATTTTCAATCACCTCTGAGAACCATAAACAACGAGTCTGTGGCGCAGAATCAGCACAGGTAACATTAAAGTCACTTCGGGTATTATCCAGACGTGATTCCAATGTAGGCCCCGGCTGACCGCGAACAGGCAGATTGTTTGCCGGTCTGACGTGTGAAGACGAAAAAGAGGAAGAAGGAGAAGAAACTTTTCTGGAAACTTTGAGATTTTTTCTAGAAGCAATAATTTTTGCCCTAACGGGACAGTCTAGAGAATTTGAGGAATGATTACCAGCGCAATTCGCACACTTGAAAAATTCTGTTTGTGGCATATCACCACCAAAAAGGCATTTCGATTTTTCATGATCGAACGAGCCGCAAAACAAACATCTGGCATTCATTCTACAATTTTTAGGGCCATGACAAAAAGCTTGACAACGACGACATTGCGTAATATTTTGTATACAATTGGTATGGGATTTACGAAAAGGTTCAAATTTTACTCGACAATGAAACATAAGACGAGCCTTTTCCAAAATTTTCAAATTATTAACCTGATCCTTTTTAAAATGGATCAAATAAAGTTCAGGAGCAAAACCAACACTACTGGTATTATTCGTGTTGGTTCTTTTCCTCATTTGAATTACTTGAATTGGAGAAAAACCTAACAAAGAATTTAATTCATTTGTGATCTCATCCGGTGTCTGATCGCCGGTGAGACCACGAAGTACAACTTTAAAAGGACGATCACCTCTAGTGTCGTACGTAAAAAATTGGTGTTTTTTATTATTCAAATAATTTAAAATTTTTTGAAAATCATTAAAAGATTCCGCCAATATACGAGCAGTTCCCCTTCGACCGATCTGAAAAGAAATCTTCACATCCTTGACGGAAGTGACGATTTCTTTTCGAAAGGCATTGAAGTCAGGAATCGTGACCGTTATTGGTGGAATCTTTTCGTTTTGAGAAGTATAAGAAGAAGAAGAAGGTTTCTTAGTACTCTTATCAGAATTAAATATGAATATTTCCTCATCACCGATGTTATGAAGGACATCGAATGAATTGGAAATTTCAACTTTTTTGGCAGATGGCCCTGGATTAGGTTCAGCAATCCGTTTTCTTCCGGCCCTTGAGCCGGCCGAAGACTTCCCCATGCTGGAAAGAAAAGAGAAAATATGAATAAAAGAAAATGAAAATAATTTTAGCACTGAAAAGTGCTGATTGAAATACAGGTAAGGAAAAAATAAATAATGGAAAATGTTCCTGCAGGTACACAGCAACGATACGATGCTCCGGCGTACGTGTTGACGGCTCAACGGTACAGATGGAAGTGATTATTCCTGATGATCTTTCGACTTTCTCATAGTCGTCGGCAAAGCAGATAAGTTGAATTGTTCTGTTAAAAATCGTTCCCCACATTTCGTCCACCGCTTGTCGAATAACACCTTCTAGAGCCACGTCGAACATTATGCAGGATAGACCATCGCCTGCGCGATTCGAATGAACTCAAATCTCGTTGTGAGCACTTTTGTGCCCTTTACAAATCGTGAACAAAGCGGCATTTAAACAATAAATTATAACACAATAGGTATACATAAACTGAAATAGTCTGTTAAAATTGTTTTTCCTCCATTTGAAGCCACTTTTTTTTTCGAAAAATCACAAAAAATCGCATACCTAATCAAAAATCTTTAATTTTAATCTGAATAACATAATGTAAATCTGATATGTGCATAAAATTAATTTTTTTTAAATTTTATTTATTTAAGGTACACCGGGGCAAGTGCAAACTCGGGGCAAGTGCAAACGTTCATCTTTTCTCTGTAACAAAAAAATTAAAAAATATTTCTTCTTCTAGAAATTGTTGTTTAGACCCAAACAAACAATCTGACATAGATAAACTAAACTTTCTTTAAATTTTTCACTAAAAACACGGCACTGTTTGATCACAAACGAATTCAAGTTCGTACTAGACATGAACAGTGTGTTTTTGTTTTGCATATTTTAACTACACAAAAGGGCATTCAAATCCGAATTTTCGTTAAAAGGTGAGTGTTTGAGACCGATATTCAAGTGAAAGCAGAAAATTTATAATAAATTTTCATTTAACCCGAAAGTTGTGAAAATAATATTCGCTCTTGTCAACCCATACTGTGGGGCAAATGCAAACGACACTACCGGGGTAAGTGCAAACGCACCTTTAAGCCATGCAACATCAGCCATTTCACAAGATTCATCACCAAAATGGTTCAGCATTATATTAAAATGGTCAGAAGAGGTATCCAAAGTGTTGTATCTGAAGCGGATGTTCAAAATTCCGTAATGCATTAGTAAATGAAGGTCTTTGCTTAAAACAACAGTCACCAAAAATGGAGTATCAAAAAGTTATCAATATTGCAAGAAAACAGCAAACATATTAATCAAAGTTGATAAAACGTACCGGAACATGTATCCAATTCATTTCAAGACCGATACACTGACTCATCTGTGAATTAGTTTGGAAAAAGTAATGCGTTTGCACTTGCCCCCATAAACGGGACATTATTGTGATTAGATTATTTTATTATTTATTTCAATCTTTGCAGATGCTCAAAAAACTAAGTACAATGAAAAATATCTAAACTATCTTATTCTAGATTTAAAAACAAAAATCACTAGATATTTCATTGAAGCGCGCGCAGCATACATCCAATGGGTTGTTTTGACCGTATTGGGTTCGTCGCAGGGCTAGTCTAAAAAAATCGCGCGTCCGGGTTGTTCTGATGGGAGCATTTAACGGCAGTAGTGATAGCAGTTCTGAGCAATCCACGTTGTTCTGCAGGAGGTCGAAAACGAAAAGCCGTTGTAGGTAAACGCGTCTTGATTCCTGTGTCGGTAAATTCAATAACAAACAGCGTTGTTCATAAGGCGGGAGGTTATGAGCGTCGATCCATGGTAGTTGACGCAGAGCATATCTGATGAAGCATCGTTGTACTCTCTCGACCGTGTTTACATGCACAGTCTGATATGGTGCCCAAATTTGCACCCCGTACTCCATAATACTGCGCACAAGAGCGCAGTACAAAGATTTCAAACTGTAGAAGTCATTGAAAAATGATGTGTTTCGTCGTATAAATCCAAGAACTGCAAAGCCTTTCGCTACTGTTGCGGAGATATGCTGGGAAAAGTTTAGTTTACTGTCCAAAATAATTCCAAGGTTCTTGACAGTAGATGTGCGGTTCAAAACGGTCAATAGTACTTTATATTCGAAATTTAGTGGACGACGTAGACGAGAAAATGAGATGACACTGCACTTAGTAACATTGGGTGCCATACCATTTTGTTAGCACCAACTTGAAAGTGGGTCTATGTCCTTTTGAAGAGCACAACAATCAACCAGAGAGGAAATCGTTGGGAAAATCTTGAGATCATCGGCGTACAGTAATTTTTCTGATTCGATCGTGGAGCCTAGGTCGTTTATGAATAGAAGAAAGATCAAAGGTCCTAAATGACTTCCCTGAGGAACTCCAGAAGTGATTTCGAAAGGTGTCGAGTTAATGTTTTTCAGTCGTACAAAAGCAGTTCGGCCTACAAGGTATGAGTTGAGCCACCTACAAAGCCAATCTGGGAGTCCAGTACGACGCATTTTTTCAATAGCCAGCTCGTGTGGTACCTTATCGAAAGCCTTGCTCAAGTCTACATACACAGCATCGACTTGTTTACGTTTGTCTAGTCTAGGAACCAACTACGAAACGTAAGTCATAAGGTTAGTGGTCGTGGATCTATCTTTCATAAACCCATGTTGATCTTCCGAAATAGTATGACGCACCGATTGGTAAAGCACGTCAAATACTAGACTCTCAAACACTTTCGGAAAACAGCTCAGAATCGATATTCCGCGATAGTTTTCAGCTTGGTGTATGTTTCCGGATTTGTGAATCGGCGTAATCGATACATTTTTCCAGGAATTGGGAAAAATACCCTCCATCAATGACTGGTTGAAAATAATCGACATAGGAACGGACAATGAGTCAGCGCATTTTTTTACCAGAGCTGGTGGAATTCCATCCGGACCAGAACCTTTCGATTCATCCAACGCGGCCATCTTGCAGAACACATCATTCGGTGATAAAATCAGCATATCCAGGTTGAAGTCTTGGCTCTGCAAACTATTCAGGTACGATTCCGACAAAGGTGGTGAGTTATTACTTAGCACGCTCTAAAAGAATGACGAGAATAGATCTGCAGCAGCACGCGGCGTCGCAGCGGTTGTGTCGTTGTATTTAATGGTATGAGGTACACCTTGAGTACCTTTTCGTTGTCTAACATATGACCAGAAGGATGCGGGATCAGCTCGAGCGTTGTCCTGAATGCGATTCATGTAATCACAAAAACTAGTCACATGCAAAGAGTTGTAGGCGCTCTCTAAGTCACGTAACTCGTTAAAGTGATCCATGCCATCCATGCCATCATCGTTGTGAAACCTTTTCCTTGCCTTCCGGAGGCGGTTGCGCAGGTTGCGGAGTTCGGGGTTCGACCAAGGTTGACGAGTTTCAGAATGTTCCCTCCGTTTTTTTAACAGGAACATCGTTTCGGAATATTTCATTCAAGATATCATAAAAAGTTTTCACCACGTGATCTATTGAGCCATGCAAAATATTTCTCCAATCGGTAGCAGCCAAAGATTCATTCAGTGATTCAAAATTGCATCTTTTAAAATCAAATTCTATTTCTTCAGGCAATTGTGTTTTCGAATTCTCCTCACACAGCAAAAGCACTATGGAAAAAAGGGGGTCAAGTTGATACAGTGTACACTGATCTCGAAGCCGCATTCGATCGAATTGACCATCGTTTGCTCCTAGCGAAACTTCAATATCTTGGGCTTGGAAAAGGCCACAACTGGCTTCGAAAAAAGTTGAACGAATTTTTCGTTTTTTTGAGGTAAGTATTGAAAAAATCCAAAACATTTTTTTTAAAGTTAAAGCTTTGCTGCTTTAAAGAAAGTTTTTTTTTAAACTAAATGAAACTTTTATAAAGACATTATTGTGATTTGTTTAGGCACCGGAACACTTTTCGGACCGAATTTAGAACGCGGCGGTTAGTTTAAACTCAACTTAAAAACTCAACACTTTATTTCGTTTTGATTGGGGGTTTATTACGAACGATGTGTATAGCACGGCGGATTGGTTTGTTCTGATACCTCAACTGTGTTATGTAAAAAGTGGCGAACATGAGAAAAGTGAATACAATACAAGTTCCCTAATTCTACAATCAACACATTTACAAGTTGAGCCAGTATTGCATACGAAAGAGTAAAGAGCATAAAGTTTAATATTTGAGTGTTTCTATTCTCTGTATTGAACAGAGCTCATTTCTCCCGAAAGCCTTTTTAGATCACTTTCGGGCGATTAGCTTTTGACGTCTGTCTGTTCTACTATCTTCACCACACTACCACTAACTCGCATGCTGTTACCAAAACATATGCCGCCCGCCTTGAAATATCATTTCAATACAAACATCTGATCTAACGGCACTTTGTTCCTTTGTGGGTTTGTTTTGATTACAATTCGTGTCTTAAAAAATAACTGCTTAAACTTCTACGGGTGTGTGATTCTAAACTGTGCTGCTGTGTGATGTAGTGTAGGTAGTGTTGTTTGTTACTTATGGAACGGGTGAAACACAATACTGGTGTCGCTCGCTGGTTACAAAAGATGCTGCTGCTGGTGGCTGCTGAACTACAGATGTTTTCATCAAGTTCTGATGAGTTCGTGGTGATCCAGCCTGCCGGATCCGGTGTTGTATAGTCGGGATGATCCAGGTGTGTATCCGGTACATACTTGGTGATATTACAGTGTTGATTCAAGTGCATTGAACTGAAATTGTTTTTGCCGAACACCTCTTACGACTGGAACAGTTTTCGATGAATAATGTGACAAAAATTGTTTTCTTCCTATTTGCAGCTCTCTCGTCGTGTGGCATTGACATTCTCGACTGAACACTACGTTTCATTCAGCTCGTCTTAACGGAACTCCCGGATGGTGGACATTGTGGATCAAGTAACCGTACCCTGCCGATAATCTGGCTTGATCCGATGCTCAGCTGCTGTGATGTGCTTTGTGCTAACCAGGTGAGTATAAACCGCATTATCAACTTATGTTAACGTCGATCTGAATAAACCTTTTCTTTCAGAACCTAAATCCCACGGACGCTGAAGATGATCTGCTCTACTCCTATGTGATGGAATGGATTACGCTCAGAGTTCATTTCCACAGATTCACGTGCCGGGTTGTTGTGGATGACTTCACGATGGCTTGCGATGGATGTGACTGGCTAGTGGCACCCGTCGGTGGGCCACGATTGCCCAATATTGGATTCTGTGTGACGAGATACGTAGAATGGCCCTCAGGTTCACTTCCAACGAATTGTGGCGAATCGGAAACGCTCGAAAACACTCCGAATTTGTCCTGAAGTGTGTGGGGCCGGCAACAACCAATTGAATTTCTGCACACATGGTTCAGATTGAGCGGAATGGCGTAACCGAATGCTGGACTGCCGAAGACTGGACCCAGTGGCATGGAACCGCTTTTCTTGGATATTCGGTAGGCCGTATTGGATTGGCTGCTCGACCTCTGTTGAATGACGGAATGGATTCGCCCACCTAGGCGCTTTGGGGTGTAATTGCTCGGGGAAGAGTAGGCCAACATCAGCCGTAGATGCTCAATCTTCCTCAAATAATTGGCGGAATGACCTGAATGTATAGGAAAGGTGCTAAATGTTTTGAAACCTGCTGAAATAAATTGTAACTTCCCTGGATGCGGAGGCACTGGGCCTCAGCCAGCGCTTTTAGAACATCTTGTGACGCTTGATAGTATGATGACATTTTCGCAAACTTCAAAGGGACCTTTTCCTGACCAGAATTCTCTTTCTACTTATCATCACGAGGTTGGGCTGATTTGTGCTGAGAACATAGGTTGATTTTTGTTTTTGTGGTTCTTTAGACCGTAAGTTGTTCGCCAGAGTTCTCAAGAGATTAAATTCTTCAACCTGCTAACGATTCTTCAAACGATTTGATTATAAAAAAAAACCGATAGGGTACTTAAAAACACGATTTTTTTTAACGACTGTTGTTCAAGCGCAAGTAAAACTTCAAACAATTCAAGAGTGTTTCTTCGGCAGATGGTGGACTTCAAACTCTTGACAGAATACTTCAAGCAATTAAGTTACTTCAAACGATAGGGTTTCGTGTTATAGATCGGTAGGGTTCTTCAGGACGCTTCAATAATTTCTCAATCGACATGAACCTTCACACAATGCGATTCTTATGATGACATGATTCTTCAAGCGATGAAATTGTTGTTCTTCAAGCGATTCGATTGTTTTAATAATTTGATTAGGGTTCTGATGGGGACGTCTGATGTATATGATAGGGTTCTTCAAACGATATGGTTATTTTGAAAGCCTACGGTGAAACTCCAAGCGATATGGGTAACATGCGACTTGACTTAAACCTGAGTTCGTTGAAGCATTCATGCACGACTGCTTGATGAACCTTCAAAATAGTTTGGACTTCAATTCAATTTTGTTCGCATACTTAAAACTGGTTTGACTTAAGGGGACATCTGTCATATTTGAAGCGAAGTGTTCGAAACCGAACTGGCATTCTGTTTAATCAAAATATCAACGTTCTCATTCTTCAAAATTCTCACAATGAATTTATCAATTCTGACAAGGGATTTCTGACGCAATCCGACTCATTCTTGGGTAGGGTACTGACATAACATTCTGCTTTATTTCTGACTGTGGATTCTTAAATGGAATTCGTGCTCGTAACGCGGTGTGTTTCCAGCTCCTACAACCATGTGAGCTGCTTCTGCAGTTTTTTGAGAAACAAACAACGGTGTGGGAAATGTTTTGAGGGGATTCAACCATACGACCTGACACAATCCAACCAAATACTGAGCTCTGAAGCGTGGGACCATTCTTCATGACTTTCCTTCTTTCATCCTTCAACAAATCTGTGAAGTACTCGGCGCCAATAATGACATCAATCCGCTTTGATTCGTGGAAGTAAGGATCAGCTAGCAAAGCGGAATCAGGAATCGACATGGGCGAAAGATCAAACGATGTTGTGGGTATTTGTAGCTCAAGTTTTGGCAAAACGAAGAACTGCATATCTTCTTTGAATCCCGAGATTTTTGGCGATCGTGGACAGACTTCAGCATATATTGACTTCGTCGAAACTGACCGAGTCGACCCAATACCCTGAACTGACAAAAATGCAGGCGCTTCGTTCAACTTCAGCTTTTTCGAAAACTCTTGAGACATTAGGCAGTGTTGCGAGCAAGAATCTAACAAGGCTCTAGCAATCTGAGCGTTACCGTAACGGTCCTTAATCTTTACAAGAGCGGTAGGGAGCAGAATATTCGAAGCAGACTTAACAGGTAGTGCGACGTAGTTGTGGCTTGTGCTTGGCGTTGACGAATCGAATTGTGTGATTGTATTTGGTGAATTGTGTGTTGCATTTTGTGTTTGAGTGTGTGTTTCCGTAACTATTGGCATGGTGTGACTTTGCTGTTGATGAGCTTGCTGTGGATAAGTATGAGTGCTTTCTTGATTAGAGGGTTGACTGACTGACTGTTGTCTGAGTCTCGGATTAGACGGATTTGGAACGGAGGATCGCGTAGCATGCAACATAGTGTGATGCTTTTGTTGACATAATCGACAACTGCTACGAGTGCAGTTCGTCGCAAAATGTCCAGGCTGTAGACAATTTCGACAGACTCGACTTCGATTGGCGGCTTCAACACGTTCTGATATCTTCAATCGAAGGAATCTCTGGCAGTGAAACGGTGAGTGCCATGCTTCGGTACAGAACGGGCATCGTGAATCCGATCGGATGGTTGTATGGCAAACTGTTGATCTTGTCTGACGTGTTTCGGATGGTGGACTTCTTGCAGAGCTGCTTGCAAGAACAGTAGCAGTTCTTCGTACGTTGGGACCTCCTTAGACCCATAATGCGTCTCCCACTGACGTAATGTTGCAGAATCTAGTCTAGCGCACAACATGTAGACTAGTATCGTACTCCAAGACTCCGTTGGCTCACCGATTTTCTGCAACATCATCAAGTTTTTCTCAAACTCGCTGATGAGGAAGTTCAGACCGTCGTAGTTCTCCTTTTTAAGCGGTTCGAGGGCGAAGAGAGCGTCGAGATGAGCCTTGACAATTAGCTTTTTATTTTCGTAGCGGACTTCCAACATTTTCCAGGCGACGTCGTAGTTTGCCTCTGACAGCTCGATGTTGTTTATTTCCTTCAGTGCATCACCTTGCAGAGAGGAACGGAGGTAAGTGAATTTGTCCATTTTCGTCAGATGCTCGTTGTCGTGAATGAGACTACGAAAAGAATCTCTAAATGTAACCCATTCTCTGATTGTTCCACTGAAGGACGGCAAACGAATCTCTGGCAGCTTTACTCTGGACGTATTTCCTGACACAGACTGACTCTGACTGGTGCTGGATGTGTTCACCCCTAAGGCATCCTTATCGCCTTGAAGTCTAAGGAGGTCACCTCGAATTGCAAAGTATCGGTCATCAAACTGCTGCAGAATTTTGTCGTTTTCTTCTTCGCGCTGTTTGGCAATCTCCCCTTTGACTTCGCTGTCAGCATCTTTCTGCTCTTTCTCGGCCGCTTCATCCAGCAACATTTCAATCTTGCTCCGTATTTCGAAAAACTCGCTGTACACTGTATCAATCACTTGCAATCTTGAACTTAATTGGCACCGATCACTACCGATGTGATAGGTTTGGATAAATCTATCAGTACCATCAAAAATCACATATAACTGCCGCTCACGTTTTTGCAAAGCCTTCAGCGTACTTCTCGACATTGCAACACTTTTTGTAATCTGACACAGGCTTCAAAATTTTGATGAATTCAGACTTTAACCTACAGACAAGTTCTTAAACTGACACGTTGTTTCTGACACAGGCTTAATTTCTGACAATGTTTCAGACGATTTGAATTCAGACTCGATTTCTCACAAGATCTTTTCTGACTTAATTTCTGACAATATTTCAGACCAGGTTTCTGACAATATTCAGACAAGAATTCTGACGCAAGCTTATTTTGAGACTCAGCCTCAATTCTGATAAGTTTCAGACAAGATTTTCGACAATATTCACTTAAGAATTCCGACACAAACTGATTCAGACTTAATTCTGACAAGTTTTCCAACTCAAACTCAAACAAACTTGTGTTTTCTGACAAATTCAGACTTGATTCTGACAAGAATTCCGACTCAAACTTAAATTCTTCAGCAAACTTGAATTTTCTGACAAACTCAAACACCTTGGACCCAATCCGTCCAGTACTGAATAATTCTGACCAAAAAACCGACTTGCACCTTCTGTGCTACTGACTTGCACCTTTATGTGCTCTGACATGCACCTTATGTGCTTCTGACTCAGGGTATATGCACTTAGTTTGATCAACTCAACGTTCCAACCGATCGCGACGCGAATTACCGAGACTAGCAACCCGATATTGACAGCAGCGAGTGGGCACAACCAGTGTAAAATTGCAAAGTAAAAAATGCCAATAGTGAACCAAGACCAATTTATAGTTACGGACAGGGCACACACTTCATGCAACTAAAAAGACCAATTCACACTTAAAATCTTTATTGAATCGCACTTTCTTTGGCCTCATGCACCAAGCCAGTAAATACTTCCTGCTATTAATTCTTGTTGCTGCTGCTTCTCCGAATGCTGCGTCGAGCTGGTTGAAAATCAGCTGATCTCTGCTGCGTTGCTGGCCAATACGCTTCTGTTATCGGCTTCACTTCACTAGTTTGGCTTCAGGAATCCGGAAACAATTGTTCTGATTTTCGCAATGGCTGACAATGTCCACTGATGCACTTAATTGCACCCAAGCCAAGCGTAGTTAGCGTCCCGATAGATGTACTTTTATTGTGATCACTTTTGTTCAGCACTTTTGTTGCGCACTGCGATGGCGTTTTTGCGAGCACAAAATGGTTCGCACTTTGGTGCTCGGCCGATCGGCGGTCTTCGCTTAAAGTCCAATTTATGTTCCGGAACCACTTTCCGGACGGTCATCCGGCTCGAAGGACCAAATGTTTAGGCACCGGAACACTTTTCGGACCGAATTTAGAACGCGGCGGTTAGTTTAAACTCAACTTAAAAACTCAACACTTTATTTCGTTTTGATTGGGGGTTTATTACGAACGATGTGTATAGCACGGCGGATTGGTTTGTTCTGATACCTCAACTGTGTTATGTAAAAAGTGGCGAACATGAGAAAAGTGAATACAATACAAGTTCCCTAATTCTACAATCAACACATTTACAAGTTGAGCCAGTATTGCATACGAAAGAGTAAAGAGCATAAAGTTTAATATTTGAGTGTTTCTATTCTCTGTATTGAACAGAGCTCATTTCTCCCGAAAGCCTTTTTAGATCACTTTCGGGCGATTAGCTTTTGACGTCTGTCTGTTCTACTATCTTCACCACACTACCACTAACTCGCATGCTGTTACCAAAACATTATAGATTAGATTATAATACACAAAAAAATGATTTTTCTTTTAGGTGAATTGATCAGGAAAAATATTTGCGCATTTAAATATAATGAAACATTGTAGAACACACTATTTATCAAGCTTTTTTTTTTACAATTGAGCCTTGAGAAAATCCATGATCACTTTTTTCGTATTTTATACCACTGCTCCCTGTTGTAAAATCGTTTGATGTGACGTAACGAAAGTGAATAACTCGGTTAATTACAAAATGAATTCAAATAGAATACTAAAAATTACAAGTTTTTAGTCAATTTGAAATAAATATTTTCGAAAAAAGTAACGAACTAAATTTTACGCAAACGCCAATTGCTGTTGAAGCTGTAGCAAAATCCGAGAAAATCTTATTTTGTTTAAGGGTGGTCTAAAATAGGTTCCGAGGGTGATCCAAAATAGAAACATGGTGGTCCAAAATACCGACCAGAGTAACATCGTATAAACGAGTTTTTAAGGCTTAAATATTGTTGCATTGAAACAAACGATGATATGTTTCGATAGAAAAAGCCTTGATCTTCGCAATGAATGGATAAAGCAGTAAAAAATTGTAACATATTCTTACTTATTTCAAGAATTAGCATCGCCACTTCCCACAGCGGCCCAAAACAGGTTCGTTACCCTATTATATTTCTACGTTATTTAATCCTTTAAAACTCGAAAGATTTTTTTTAATTATTAACAAGTAGCTAGTGCAATGTAATGATCTTTGAAATCATTTTTATTTTTTTATAAATCAAAATTTAAACATCTAACCTACGTTCATCAATTCAATCGAAGTGTTTGCTCTGGCGTTGTTGGCCTCGAAAAAAATCTTTTTAAAACATCAACGACATCCTAAAATCCATTTATTCATCCCTCATGGAATTAGTTATTGGTTGTTAGTTTTTCCGGTCACTGTTTGCCTGCATCTTTTATTCATTCGGTTAAGTAAACATTAAAAAAAAATCTCCTGTCACGTTGTTCGACAGCAAACATTTTCCCGGGCCGCCAATGATGAACTTTTCGAAATAAACTTGTTCAACATTGGGCAAAGCAAAGAATCACAACTCTCGGCCGTATTACAAGCAAAGCTCATCACCGAAATGCTCATTTCATGTTCAATCGAACAAGCTGATAACTGAAAAAAATGATGAAAACATTACCCCCGGGATGCAAAGCTAACAAACCAGACCAGAAATTTGTACACACATTATGATGGTGCGTTTTATGCGCCAATAAAACGCGTTTTAACGAATCTATGGCCGCGAACAAAGCGTGTGAACAATGATTTTATTGCTCCCCGCCATCAGCCCGAGCTGCTCGGAAAGGAGTCGTTAAATTTGTGCTGTGTCATTTGAATAATTTTCGCGGGGGAGCCAGCATCTTTTTGCTACTGCTTTTGCTCTTACTTTTGCGTTCCGACTGAATCTCCTGGGCCAGATTGTACGATTATTTAGAAACATTCTCGCTCATCTCGTAGTCTTTTCAGCTTTTTGCATCCTTTCTTTCAGTCTTTAAACCTTTGCCGGGGCTAATGATATGAAAACATAACTCATAATTACCTCTGTGTTTAATTTTGGCTCCGGTGAAAAGTACACACATCATATGGCGCGGAAGAAATTGTTGGTCTGAGTTCATAGTGTTACAACAGCAAAAGAACTCTAGTGAAAATTGTTCAGCAGAATAAACCATGTTAATTTTTCAGAAACTTAAAAAAAACTCACAAGAATTTTCCATTCATACGAAATTGCTGTACCGTAACCCTCATCCATCCGCTCTTGTGTATCAATAAGACACGATTGGAAGTTTGACGGCTTGTAGCTTTATTTGGCTGCTTCCATATGAAAAAATTCTTCTGGGATCATAATTGAGTTCATGAAATCTTTAACCAAATAATGGTCTGACTCGATATTTTCGCCTCGGCAGGATCTGACGTCGATGATGTCCGAGAAGTGCCGGCTGTCTATCAAAACATGGTCGATCTGTGATTGCGTTTGGTGCGGTGATCTCCAGGTTTACCTACACCCAAAATTCAGCCTCTGTGCCAATGGCGTGTAGTCAATTACATAGCGTCATTGGTACAAGAAGATAACGCGATCGGTGCTGATTCGATTTGCTCCCACCGGCATTATTCTCCCAAGTTAACCGAATTGCGTATGTCTGAAAGAAACAAAATAAAAACGCTTTCACGTCCCTCCCTATCGCATCACAAGACGAAGAAGGATGGAAATAAATACCGGCCAACACCAGGCAGCCAGCGAACCGAGCACTGTGCGTGTGAATGTAGCAAAAGCAACAACAAAAACATCCTTCTAATTCAATCGGCAAACAACCACGGCCGAGCTGTGCGTGTGTATGCAGTAAAAGCAACAACAAAAAAAACATTCCTTCAATTCAATTCGCCGGCAAACATCCACGGCTAAGCTGTGCGTGTGTATGTAGCAAAAGCAACAAGAATATATTCCTTCAATTCACCGGCAAACAACCACACCGGCCAAGCTGCCCGGCTTTAGCAGCTGTGTATATGTAGCGTGTGTATGTAATAGCAGGCAGTAAGCAAAGCACAGTTCTCATTCAATGGGTTTCCCGTTTCCTCCACTCCCGTTCCCTTTCCCGTTTCCATCGAAAGACAAATGAATACCTTGAAAGGAGGCCAAACGCCGGGAAGCCACTGTCGTGCGTTTCTTTTGTGATTGATCGGCGGCAGAATGCCTAGGACAAATATCCCTCTTCCTGCATGAAGCTCAAATAGTACACTGGTTAAGATGTCGGTCTGGCAAAACCATTTGGTTAGTAAATTGAGTTCGATTCTCCCTACGGGGCGCAATGGTATATATTTTTATTTTCTTGTTTCTGGGATGAATTATCCAATAGGAACGAAATCCCATAAAATGTTTTTCTTGTTTTGCTTGAATGTAGTGGTCATGCATCATTTTAGTTGGGAGCCGAGTCCTTATGCCAGTTACGGTTTTTCAAACATATCATCTTCGGCACAGTGCACATTTCAGCGCATTATCGGCACAGAGATGTGCTAAATAGGCATTGGATTTTTGCAACCTCTTCTATGGGTGTACTTGTGTGGGAGGCGGTGCTGGAAAAAGGTACTACGTCCGGCCATTTGTTGGGAGGTGACAAAATCTATTAGTCTGAGGCCGTTTTCGTTGGTCAGCTGGTGCGCACTGCGCACTGAACCTTAAAATTGTCGGTTTGAATTTATCCTCCTGGCCAACCTGAGCGCTACGATGTCGAATTTGCGGCTCCAAAATTCATTGGTGAGCACGTGAGTACGGCCCAATAATTTAGAGATCGGCAGTTCCATGTTCCAATTTTCCAACGCTAGTCCCTTTTTGTCGCGTGGGTCTTTGCCGATTTCCATCCGAAATTTGGATTTTGGAGAATCGATCAGCAAATTTCAAAAATCGTAATATCAGTTCACAATATCAAAGTTTATTTTTGTATTGAAAGTTGTAGAACGAAAGGTTATTTGTGTTCAACCCTTCCTTAGAAAAAATTAATTTCAGCGAAATATTCACTTTTTTAAGTTTGATAAATCATTCGATTTCTTTTTATCCTGCTGTTATGTAACTAGACCACGATATGTGAAAAATATTAACGTGCAGAATGAAATAACCGTTTAGCAAGTGAGGGAATAGTATATTGTCTTGCTAGTTTTCGAGGATTCGCGACTTTTTCATGTCTGTTAATAATCTATTTAATATGGGGAGGGAATCATAAAGCAGTTTTTGAATTCTCTCAATATGAATTTTATGTTGACATAAAAAAACGGTAAATATTGAATGTAGCATCATATTTCATAATCTTCAAATTATCCAACAATTGTTCACCAGAAAACATGATTAAATTTCGTATTAGAAATAGGAAAAAATGGTTTAATCTGAACGAATAGTTGTTATTGCAATGACTTTGTGAAAAAATATCATAATTATGTTTCATAAAACTTATGCAAATTGGAAGAGTGTTCTTAGGTTCACTTAATGTTTTTACGTTGGATCGGGAGGACCAACATGAAGAGTGTTCTGAAGGTTCACTTTAAGAATTTACGTTGGATCGGGAGGACCAACATGAAGAGTATTCTGAAGGTTCACTTTATGTTTTTACGTTGGATCGGGAGGATCAACATGAAGAGTGTTCTGAAGGTTCACTTTAAGAATTTACGTTGGATCGTGTGTGGTATGCGTCAATATAATTGAGCGTGTATGACTAACATCTGTCTGTGGTTGCTCAGCCTTGGGGCTCATCGAATGACGGTTGAGTCAGTGTGAGTGAACGTCTCTCTTCGTCGGCCATTGAGAAGCCAACCGTCGTGGAGGTAAGTCATGTTGACTGCATGTTGGGTGATTCCTGGCAAGTAGTCAAATTGCATAGATCGGGAGGACCAACATGAAGAGTGTTCTGAAGGTTCACTTTAAGAATTTACGTTGGATCGGGAGGACCAACATGAAGAGTGATCTGAAGGTTCACTTTATGTTTTAACGTTGGATCAGGAAAACTGTAACCGTCGTTACAAACGCCTCAGATGTTTTTTTTAATTTGTTTCATTTTAATTATTTGTCAAACTGTTGTTTTTCGTCTTGTTTTTAAAATTTAGAAAGGTGTTGCGGGTACCCCTGGGATTTAGCAACTCTAGTGACGTGAGTACCGGTCGTCCCCTGGATGACATAATAACATGTTTAGAAGCGGGAAGAAACGTCAACTTCAGGCGAATGCTTACTCATGATTAGAATCAAATGTTTACCTTTGGAAGTCGTATCCAGTCTAGAAAACTAAGAGTGATAGTTTAGCCTAGTTTAATTCTATTAAAAGGCCCAGTTTACCCTAGTAAATTTCACCAACGTTGGTAAGCAGCGTAGTTTATTATATAAATTTCTAATTCCATCGGAATGTGCTAATCAGATCATCTTCTGTAGTTCTTTCACCCCGGATAGAAACCTTCTTTGACATACACAAACTGCTCAAGCGAGAGTTTGCGACTACGTAGTAAGTAGCAAATTATAAATCCAGTCTTTATTCAGTATAATGAATAATTTAACTCTAACAGCCTTCGATTGCTGATCAACATATCGTCAGAACTTGCCCTTGAAGTAAAAGAGAGAGAAACACATTGTATGTATACAATCATTAATAAAACTAATTTAGGATTAACACTATTAATAAATTGCAGCTTTAAAGCATCAGCTATAAAATCGGTTTTTCCTTCGGCGGTTCTGAACAAACTTTAAAGAATTTCTTCATAATGGAAAGCTCCACGAACGGATGTAAGTCGCAACTTGTCGAGCAGTTTAATTGTATGATGTGTAATCTCCCGGATTCCGCCGATCATTTAGTCGGGTGCGATAACTGTGAGGCATGGGCACACTATCAATGTGCCGGCGTTACTGACTCTATTTCCGAACCCGATCGAACATGGCATTGTCCGAGGTGCAGAGGAGCTCCAGCCTTGACTGGAGAAATGCAAAAAACCCGGTCGGAAAGAGTCGGCAGCCTTCGATCAAGTAAACGTCCTGATAATCGTCTGCGTATGCTCGAGGAGCAGCGAGAACTCCGGCTAAACGCCTTGGCTGAAAAAGTGAACATCGAGGAAGAGTTTATTAGACAGAAGTACGATACCCTGTCGGATACTTCTAGTATTGGTTCCAGTAGACGCAGTAGAAGTAGCAGAACCAGTGTTCAGATAGTTGAGGATTGGTTGGCTGGCCCCGTGCCATCCACTGGAGGTTTTGTGTCTGCTAGACCGTTCACGAACCCCGTTACACAGGTCCCAGTTCGACAAAGCTTGAACTTTCCTATTGGGCATAGAAACAACAGTCCAGTACATCGTGCGATGGTCCCTGCTTCCGCTTCTACACCGCAAACCACTTTCATCTCTACAATGATAAGTAGCACCAACTTTGTTGCTCCCTCCTTTTCGATTGTTGTTCCGTTGACGGTAACAACATGCAATTCACTATATTCGGCTGGTAATCTGACCTTGACGCAGAGTAATGCGGGGTATAGAGTAGCTTCATCCGTGTATCAACCACCCAAAACGGTATTTTCATGTGCTCCGAAGATTCCTACTACTTCGAACGTTTTAAGCCAAACCCGAACAACCGGAAGTGAAGGATATTTTATACCAGTATCAAAATACACTGGAACAATTCCTAAAATCGCTTCGAAAACGACATTTCTGACGAGTGTGGAGATCGGAAAGATACATCGCCCTAAATTATCTATCGCCGAAAATTTCGGCCGCGTGAAATTTCCTACAAACCTGAAACGCCGATCTGCTCCGTGTAGGTTTGAACCAAACACAATAGATTCGATGACAAGTAATAGAGCAAGCGCTGTTCCTGTTCATCGAGATAACAATTTGGTTTCTTCTTCGGTGAGTGAGCTGGTTTCTACTTTGAGAAACATGCAGCTTTCCTCAGAACAAATGACTACAGGATGCAGTACGCAACACAGTGAAACTAGAATCCAAAATGATAACCGTTCGCCAGCAAAGTGTCATACATGCTCCCGATCAATTATTGATGGTGAAATAATACCGATGTCCACAAAATTTGGGTTCAGTTCAGAATTGAGAACAAGCGCCGGTGTAAGTAACACTACAAACAGTCATTCGTCTCTTGATAACTGCAGACCACTATTGATATCTTCAATGCCTAATGAACCCGCAAGAAATATGAGTAATCGTGAAGAAGATCGTATTGAGGAAACCCCCTGTGATCGACAACTCTCAGCCAACATTAATGTCTCGTGTCCAGCTAAAATAGCAAGAAACTCGATTATACAAAACCTGTCTTCATTCCCACATATGGACAACGTTGAAAATGATGTTTTACGATCACCAGACGCTGATGCACAACCACTTCGAAATGCAAACTCAGGCCCCACCAAAATTCAACTCGCAGCCCGTCAGTATGTTGCTCGAGATTTGGAGACTTTCTACGGAGATCCTCTTGAGTGGCCACTTTTCTACAGTACGTTTTGCAATAGCACTGAAACGTGTGGTTTGTCAGATGCAGAAAACTTAGCAAGATTACAGAGATGTCTGAAGGGCAAAGCGTTAGATGCGGTTCGAAGTTCCCTGCTAGTGCCCGAGACAGTATCCGATGTAATGGACACACTCAAAATGTTATTCGGTAAACCAGAAGTCCTCGTGTTTTCGCTATTACAAAAGTTAAGAGATACCCCTGGCCCGAAACAAGACAACGTACAATCCATCATTAATTTCGGATTGATGGTGAAGAACGTCGTTAATCACATGGTTGTTTTTAAGCTAACGGTTCATCTGTCCGACCCTACAATGTTAAAGGAATTAATCGAAAAATTGCCAATTCAAATGCAAGTTGAGTGGTGTCGATTCAAACGAGGAAAGATGAACGTCAATTTAGAAACATTTAAGGAGTTTATGAGCGAGTATATTGAAGTAACATCGGATGTAGCATTTCCTTTGTCGGGTGGAAAGGTCAAGAATTCAAAAGAACCTCGTGAGAAGCAAAGGTTATTTTTACATGCAGATGGAAGTAATGATGAATCGCAAGAAAAAATAACGGCAAGTGTTTCCAGGCCGATAGGAAGCAGAGAAAAAACCTGCGTCTTTTGTAACAACTCTACTCACGAAATAGCATCCTGCGTACGATTTAAGGATCTGGAAGTTGAAGAAAGGTGGAACGTAGTGAAGCACAGAAATCTGTGCAGGGTCTGTTTGATTCCCCATAGAAGGTGGTCCTGTAGATCAAATAAAGAATGTGAAGTTGAAGGCTGTCGCGTGCGCCACCACACCCTGCTACACTCGAGCACTGCTACGGATAATAACGTCTCGCAGTCTACAGATTCGGCTAGTACAACTTACGTTTCACATCATAACGTACACATTCTTACATCTGCATCTCTGTTCCGGTATTTGCCAGTAGTAATCAGAGGAGGTGAAAAAGAGATTAAAACTGTTGCATTTTTGGATGATGGCTCATCTTCTTCACTCCTTGATGCCAAAATCGCCGAAGCCATTGGTTTAGAAGGGGTCTCGGACTCGTTTTTCCTAAGTTGGACAAGTAATATTTCCAGGGAGGAGAAAAATTCGAAACGCGTGGCGATCGAGCTTCGAAGTATTAACGCCAAACAAGGTTTCAAATTGGGGAATGTCCGCACCGTTAACGAATTGAAATTACCACGGCAATCTTTGGACTACGACGAAATGCAGAAACATTATCCACATCTAAGGGGTCTTCCCGTGGAGAGTTACGACGATGTTTCTCCTGGAATTATCATCGGAATAGAACATGTACATCTGTTAACCCAGTTGAAAATCAGAGAAGGTCGACAAGGTGAACCAGTGGCAGTTAAGACTCGGATCGGTTGGTGTGTTTTCGGAAAACAGTCATCGTTCCTTGACGAAGCCCAACAACTCCACGTGCATTGCGACGAGTATATGGACAATATGAGTCTTCATCAACAAATGAGTAAATTCTACGGTATCGAAGAAGCCAGTACAATTGCCGCACCCCAATCAGATTCGGACAAGTTGGCGGTAGAAATCTTAAATAAAACCACCTTGCGCCTACAGGACCGTTTTGAAACAGGGCTACCATGGAAATTCAAATATCCAGATTTCCCGGAAAGTTTTGAAATGGCAAAGCGTAGGATGGTTTCCTTAGAGAGACGATTGCAGAAAAATCCACAATTAGCTTTTGCAGTTCAGCAGCAAGTGAGTAGCTATTTGGAGAAAAATTACGCTCATATCGCCACGAAAGAAGAGTTAGATAAAACCAACCCCAGGCGCGTCTGGTATTTACCTCTGGGAGTCGTCCAAAATCCGAAAAAACCTGGAAAAGTAAGGCTGATATGGGATGCCGCTGCTCGGGTGAATAACATCTCCTTTAACGACATGCTACTGACAGGGCCTGATCTGTTGACTTCGTTGCCTTGTATCCTGTTGCGATTTCGACAGAGGAATATTGCTGTGTGTGGTGACATCAAGGAGATGTTCCACCAAATTCGAATTCGTGCTCAAGATAGTCAGTCGCAGCGTTTCCTGTATCGAGCGAATCCTAAAGACCAGCCTCAAGTGTATGTAATGGATGTGGTCACATTCGGAGCGACTTGCTCTCCATTCATTTCGCAATTCATAAAGAACAAAAACGCTAGAGACCATGCCGTAGATTACCCGGAAGCAGCTGAGGCAATAATCAAGAATCACTACATGGATGATTATTTGCAAAGTTTGGACACAGTTGAAGAAGCAGTGACTCGAGTACTAGATGTCAAATATGTACATGCAAGGGGAGGCTTCGAAATTCGGAATTTTCTCTCCAATTCACCGGAAGTACTGACACAAATTGGGGAGTCAAAATTATCTGAAAAGAAATCGTTAAATTTGGAGCCAGGCGTCGAAGAGTCCGATAGAGCCGAGCGGATACTAGGAATGATGTGGTTACCTGCGTCCGACCACTTAACGTTCAGTACTGGTTTATACGCTGAAATATCGAAGTTTGTTGGAGGAGAATTTAAACCTACCAAGCGTCAGGTACTTCGGACAATTATGAGTATCTTTGATCCTCTTGGCCTCATAGCTCATTATCTCGTTCATGGGAAAATTTTGATGCAGGAGATTTGGAAGCACGGATCAGAATGGGACGAACAAATTCCGGATGAACTGTTTGAAAAATGGAATCAATGGAGTGAACTTCTGAAAGATTTGGATGTGGTACGTGTTCCTCGTTGCTTCTTCAGTGGAATGGTAAGTAACGAGTTTGAAAGTCTCCAATTGCATATGTTCGTGGATGCAAGTGAAGCTGCATATGCCTGCGTAGCTTATTTGAGAGTTTTACATCACAACGTTCCTCGATGTGCATTTGTAACCGCCAAAACAAAAGTTGCACCTTTACGCCCTCTGTCCATTCCACGTCTTGAACTTCAAGCTGCTCTCAAAGGCAGCAGAGAAATGAATAACATTTGCTCGTCTTTAGATCTGCATATCAAACAGCGTTTTCTATGGACCGATTCACAAACAGTGCTTGCTTGGCTACGTTCAGATAGCAGAAAGTACCACCAGTTTGTTAGCTACAGGGTAGGAGAAATTTTAAGCACCACGACTATTAGTGAATAGCGATATATTCCTTCCAAGCTCAATGTAGCCGATAAGGCCACCAAATGGGACAGTGGACCCGATTTCTCTCCCGACAGTATTTGGTTCAAGGGACCTTCATTTCTACTGGACCCAGAGTCAGAATGGCCACAAGATAAAAAAGTTAACCCCACCACACAGGACGTGAGAATTCATTTTCTACACCACTTTGAGGCTCCAACTTATTTCATCATTGATCCTACTCGATTTTCTCTCTGGAGCCACTTATTGCGAACCACAACCTTCATTATCCGAGCAATCAACAAGTTTCGAAAGTCAGGCAAATCCGGAATCCTTACATCGGAGGAATTTCAAGCGGCTGAAAATGTGCTCTGGCGACAAGTTCAGGCTGAAAGTTTCCCAGATGAATATGCAGCGTTGAAATCTAGTCAAAAAGGTATCAGTAAAAACAGTGAATTGTATAAGCTTTCTCCGTTTATGGATGCATATGGTGTGTTGAGAATTGATAGCAGAATTAGAGAAGCCCCAGTAGCCCTGTACAATACAAAATTTCCAATAATACTACCTAGAACCCATCGAATCACCTTTTTAGTGGTAGATAGTTTCCATCGCCGGTTCGTTCATGGAAACGCTGAAACCGTTCTGAATGAGATGCGCCAACAATTTTATATACCTAGTCTACGATCAGTCATTAAGAAAGTTGCGAAAAATTGTCTACTTTGTCGTATCAAAAATGCCTCACCAAGACCACCCAAGATGGCTCCCCTACCAACGGTTCGATTGACTCCCTATGTCCGACCATTTACCCATACTGGGGTTGATTATTTCGGCCCAATCTTGGTCAAACAAAATCGAAGTCTCGTGAAACGTTGGGGAGTATTATTCACTTGTTTGACAATAAGAGCAGTTCATATGGAAGTCGCCCATAGCCTTTCATCGAATTCATGTATTTTAGCCATTAGGCGATTCGTAGCTCGAAGAGGATCCCCCGCATCATTTTATTCAGATCAGGGCACGAACTTTCAAGGAGCAAAAAACATACTGCAAAAGCAGATTCAAGATATTGAAACAGATTGTGCAGCCACATTCACAAACTCAAATACACGCTGGATTTTGAATCCGCCTGCTACTCCCCACATGGGAGGTGCGTGGGAACGCATGGTCAGATCTATTAAAAAAGGGATGGAAGGAATTTCTGATTATTGTCGAAACCCATGTGATGAAGTATTAGAGACAGTTGTGCTAGAAGCTGAAGCCATCGTCAATTCGAGACCGCTTACTTATATTCCCATTGGTTCAGAGATTAATGAGGCTATTACTCCTAACCACTTCCTTCTTTATGGAGACAAGGGAATTACTCAACCAATGAGTGAGTGCAGAACGGACGGAAATATCCTTCGAGATAGTTGGCAGCTGGCAAGCAGACTCGCAGACATCTTTTGGAGCCGATGGATCCGTGAATACTTACCAACCCTAACCAGACGCACAAAATGGTTCGAGGCAACGAAACCACTCGAGCCAGGAGATGTAGTTATCGTTGTGGACGAAAAGAAGCGAAACGGTTGGACAAGAGGGCTGATTCTAGAAGTCATTAAAGGGACCGACAACCAGGTACGACGTGCGCTTGTTAGAACTTCAACGGGAATCACCGAAAAATCAGTAACCAACCTGGCACTCCTAGATGTCAGATCAGACTTGCCGAATGAGGAGCATCCATCATCGCCGGAACTACACGGGGAGGGGGATGTTGCGGGTACCCCTGGGATTTAGCAACTCTAGTGACGTGAGTACCGGTCGTCCCCTGGATGACATAATAACATGTTTAGAAGCGGGAAGAAACGTCAACTTCAGGCGAATGCTTACTCATGATTAGAATCAAATGTTTACCTTTGGAAGTCGTATCCAGTCTAGAAAACTAAGAGTGATAGTTTAGCCTAGTTTAATTCTATTAAAAGGCCCAGTTTACCCTAGTAAATTTCACCAACGTTGGTAAGCAGCGTAGTTTATTATATAAATTTCTAATTCCATCGGAATGTGCTAATCAGATCATCTTCTGTAGTTCTTTCACCCCGGATAGAAACCTTCTTTGACATACACAAACTGCTCAAGCGAGAGTTTGCGACTACGTAGTAAGTAGCAAATTATAAATCCAGTCTTTATTCAGTATAATGAATAATTTAACTCTAACAGCCTTCGATTGCTGATCAACATATCGTCAGAACTTGCCCTTGAAGTAAAAGAGAGAGAAACACATTGTATGTATACAATCATTAATAAAACTAATTTAGGATTAACACTATTAATAAATTGCAGCTTTAAAGCATCAGCTATAAAATCGGTTTTTCCTTCGGCGGTTCTGAACAAAAGGATTAGGGATAAAAATTATTATATAGGAGTTAGGTTTAACAAAAATACATAATTTGTTAGTTTTAAGTTGGGCGTGTGGTTTCATCGGCAGCAAGGCTGCAACCAACATCGTCTTCAAGGTCGACATTGCATGTGGGTTGCATGCAATCTGCAATAACTCGCCCAAACGAGTTAGATGGGGTAAGGAAGAAGAATGCGGAGAGGAAACCCAAGAAGAAGAGTCGTTGACTCAGCCTCCAATTTCTTCCGGCGTTCGTGCGATGAAGACGTGATTGTCCAAGCTCCGTGTTGTTGAGTCTTGTGAAGTTTTGAACCCACAATCGCTATTTTTGTGTGAAGTTCTTGTGTTGCTGTTCACCGTTTTCGTCAACGTCGCACGATTCGGCCTAGTCCGCTTGAAGCGGGCTACGTCTAACCGTAATAGGACGTTAGGCCTCTGGTTCCAGAAAGGGAACCATAACCGCAAAGGAGGCCCATCTCTCGGGACTCGGGACAAGTTTCTCGGGTCTCTAATTCTAAAGGAGAGCCCTTCTCAGCGCGATCAATACGGTCTTGCCGTGGTCCGCTGATCGAGCCAAAGAAGGAAGACGCCGTTTAACCCTCACCTGCTTGTCAACGCCAGACAAGCACCATCCAACAGCACTAAGGAATATCTCGAGAGTGCGATTTCCCTACCAATCCCCGCCGCCATATTGGGAACCAATTGGTAACCGGAAATCCCCGAAAGAAGGTCGACCAGCAGTGAGCGCTCACCACCGTAGGTAGCATCAGCATCGGTACGTACCGCATCCAGCCAACTTCAGCCCAACCCACACCCTACACACACTACACAGTAACGTTGAAAAATAAAAGCCATAAATTAAAATCAAAAATTCAAAGTTTAAAGTAGTTTTTCTCCGTTTAATAAATAATAATTCTTTCCGTACTTAGATTTGCTTTTGTTCTTTGTTTGTTTCGAAAAACCCACAGTTTGTCTTGTAAATTTTGTCCGCGTTCCCCTCCGATTACCCAGCCGTAGGCCGACCCTGAGACCTAGTCAAAGGAGTCTTCTACGACTGAGCTTAGATTATCCGGGAGTTGCTGGCCAAAAAGTCTCACTTGGCACCCAGCGTTAAAGTCGTTCGGTAATCGGAGGATCGATTAGAGTTTAAAAAAATCTGTGGTTTTTTTTAACAGGGCGGTGGGTGAGTACACATTCAGTTACCTGATTGTGTAGTTACCTCACACGACTCCTCCTGACAATCAGAGTTGGAAAATCGGTTAGAGAAGAAATTTGAAAATTGACTTTCTGGGGAAAACTTTGCAAAAAAAGAATGGTATAGATTCCACGTATTATTTTCTGATTCGGAACAAAGTTTAAAATTAAACAGTACACTATACCTGGGCCAACACTAAACACCTACACTAACAGAAAAGGTCCTGAAAAAGAAAAAAAATAAAACACTACACCTGAACCCACAAAACCCACATAACAGCACGATTTATTGAAAATTTGCACCTATTTATTGCTATTTTAATTTGTTTTGATTGTCGTATTTATTTAATTTATTTTAATGTTTCTAGCCTTAATCAAATTTTAATTATCCTTAATTTATAAAAAGAGTGAGTCCAAAAATTATTTCTAAGTTTTATCAAAAATTTTATTAGCATTTTTAAATTATTTCTCTGTGATATTTCTGTACAATGTCGGAGTTTACGCTACAATATCGTTCGTTAAACGTGAACCATGGTCGAACACATGTGAGATTGTGTCCGACCGGGCAAAAAATCACCCAAGCAGCGCTCACATGTGCTGTTCTATTGCTAAGCCAATTATATCGATGCGTGCTACTTTTTCAGGTACATCGGATGGTTGCTACTTTTGTTTTCGCATATTATCCATCCGATGCCTTACTTTTTTGCCAAATGCATCGTGGTGAATTGTGTTGTAATTTTTGTTATCCCATTTCCCCCCTTCTTTAGCCAAGTGATTCTGTTATCTTATTTTAATCGCCGCTGGGATATATTCTTATTGTGAGCGCTGCTTGGGTGATTTTTTGCCCGGTCGGACACAATCTCACATGTGTTCGACCCGTCCGTGTTTCAATGTGGGTAGGAATGCGATGGGTTTCTTCATCGCTTCCTATCAACATTGAAACGGCGCGCGGCAAAGAATCACGCAAGTAGTTCAAAAGCTGTTCACACAACAAAAGCACTGTGTGGTACTCCTCCATATTTTCACTTTCACCCTGTTTTCCTGTAAAATTTATTTCTCCCTTTCGAATCTTATTGAAAGTACGTGGCGTTGTCGTTTTCTTTTGAAACTAAAAAGACTATGCTTGTCTTCTAGCCGCGCGTCGCCATTTTGTTCTTTCAATCGATTCGCTTTTCTTTGTCACTTTCATTTGATTTAAATAGATGCATTTGAACCAATATTTGATTTACTTACTTATCGACTGCGCCATTGTGGTACTCCTCCATATTTTCACTTTCTACCTTTTCCACCGAACCAAATTTTTCACTTAACTTCACCGTCGTTTTTTTTTCACTACCGTTATCGTCAAATTTGCTCAATTGAATGACCACGGTCTCTCTTCGAACGGATCATCTCTCCCCAACTCACGTAGAATTTAATTTGCCCATCTGGCATTTTTCAAGCAGTGCTAAACTGGTTCAACTTGTTTTAGATAACAAATTAACTGTTATGCTATAGTTTTTTTGCTTAGTTCTTATTATTCTCTACACACTGCTCACATTTTTCACCAACTATTCAATTTCTTCTACCCAAAGCGCTCTAGCTTTGATCTTTCCACCTTTAATACTTTCATGTTTTTTCTAAATATTCTACCTTGAATTTTCACAACTCGCCGAAATGCCAAAAATTAAATAAGAATATATCCCAGCGGCGATTAAAATAAGATAACAGAATCACTTGGCTAAAGAAGGGGGGAAATGGGATAACAAAAATTACAACACAATTCACCACGATGCATTTGGCAAAAAAGTAAGGCATCGGATGGATAATATGCGAAAACAAAAGTAGCAACCATCCGATGTACCTGAAAAAGTAGCACGCATCGATAGAATTGGCTTAGCAATAGAACAGCACATGTGAGCGCTGCTTGGGTGATTTTTTGCCCGGTCGGACACAATCTCACATGTGTTCGACCCGTCCGTGTTTCAATGTGGGTAGGAATGCGATGGGTTTCTTCATCGCTTCCTATCAACATTGAAACGGCGCGCGGCAAAGAATCACGCAAGTAGTTCAAAAGCTGTTCACACAACAAAAGCCCTGCTCACATTTTTCACCAACTATTCAATTTCTTCTACCCAAAGCGCTCTAGCTTTGATCTTTCCACCTATAATACTTTCATGTTCTTTCTAAATATTCTACCTTGAATTTTCACAACTCGCCGAAATGCCAAAAATTAAATAAGAATATATCCCAGCGGCGATTAAAATAAGATAACACAACCTCCAGAAATGGACTTCAACTATGAACAGCAAGCAGTGAACAGGCGTCAGAAAAGGGGTGAAAAATTTCAGGATTTTTACAACGCGTTGATGGAGATTTTCGGAAGGATGGCCGATCCCCCAACGGAAGAAAGGATCTTCCAAATCATGTTCCGGAACCTTCGAGCGGATTACAAAAATTCGTTAGTCGTGAAGGGGGTTAGGACATTGCATTCGCTCAGGGTTTGGGGTAGAAAACTCGATTCGGTGAACTGGTTCATGTACAAAAACATGGATCAAGCTCCCAGGCAAGGTCAGCTGCACGAAATCGCACAGTATCCTTCTCAGAAACAGCAGCCATCTAACGGAAGGGATTGGAAAGGTAGCGGCTACCAAAAGAGCGCCGATTGGAGGAATTCGGGTCGGTCTGATTTCAAAGTTCAAAATTATGATCAGAGAGGTCAGACCAGATCCAAGTTCCAGGACCAAAGGCGCCCGGAGCCGAGATCTTACCATTCTCAACCTAACGCTCAGGAAGGTAATAGCAGGACATCATTGGAAGCTAGAATAGCAAATTATCGGGTACCGTATCGAAACGTTTGTTTCAATTGCAGGGAGAAGAACCACCACTATGATGCTTGCTTAATGGAAAAAGAAAAGTTCTGCACAAAATGTGGCCTCCATGATTTCTCCCGTGACTCTTGCCCATTCTGTGAAAAAAAACGATCGCACGTCGGCGTAAGAGGTCGCCGAACGTTCTCTAAAAAACCTCAAACCATTTTCGTTCCCTATCAGGCAGAAATAGAAGAACTTATTATTCGCGTAGAAGGTGACAACCGCCCGTTTGCGAGGGTGGACGTGATGGGAGTTCAGGTTGTTGGGTTGTTAGATTGTGGGGCACAAATGACGGTTTTAGGTGTTGGAAGTAGGAAGCTGCTTGATGACCTAAAGCTGAAACAGTATCCCACGAACATAAAACTTTCAACAGCCGGTGGAACTGCCTTGAACGTTACAGGAATCGTTGATCTGCCTATGATGTTTAACGGTGAAACTAAATTGATATCTACAGTTGTAGCGCCGAACCTTAGTCGTCGTTTAGTTCTAGGAATGAATTTTTGGAAGTCTTTTGGAATAGAACCGTCGGTTAGTAGGATAGAGGAGATCGCGTACGAAGAAAATGAAGAACCGGAAGTAGGAAATGAAGAATTATTGTCATCAATTGAAAAGCATAGATTAGAGGAAGTGAAGAAAAAGTTTAAAGTGTACAAAGAAGGAGAAAGGCTTGATGCGACACCGCTCATGACCCATTCGATTGAGTTCACCGAGGAATTCAAGGACGCGCCACCAATTCGGATGAATCCTTACCCGTGGTCGCCTGAGGTTCAAAAAGCAGTTGATGAGGAATTGAATAAGTGGATCGATGCGGGGGTGGTCGAACAATTGCACAGTGATTGGGCTATGTTAATAGTTCCGGTTGTGAAAAAGGAAGAAAGCTCGGACTCGAAGGAAGGGAAACTTAAGGTTAGGATGTGTATCGACGCGAGAAAGTTAAATGCTAGGACCCGGAGGGATGCCTACCCACTTCCACATCAGGACCGTATCCTTAGCAGGTTGGGTCCAGCCAAGTATTTGAGCACTATTGACCTTTCCAAGGCATTTTGGCAAATACCGTTGGATCCAAACTCGCGAAAGTACACGGCTTTCCGGGTGTTTGGGAGAGGGTTGTTCCTGTTTACCAGGCTTGGAATGGGATTAGTTAACAGTGCCGCCGTGTTATCGCGTCTCATGGATCAGGTGTTAGGGTATGGTGAACTGGAACCAAATGTGTTTGTTTACCTGGACGACATCGTCATTGTAAGCAACACATTTGAGGAGCACCTCCGGAGTTTAGAGGAAGTAGCCAGACGACTCAAAGCTGCCAACCTTTCCATCAATTTGGAGAAATCCAAATTTGTTGTTTCAGAACTTCCATACCTGGGTTTCATCTTATCTGAAAAGGGATTCCGTCCTAATCCAGATAAGATCGAGGCTATCGTAAACTTTGAGCGACCCACGTCGGTCAGATCGTTGAGACGGTTTTTGGGAATGGTTAACTATTATCGACGCTTTATTGATAATTTCAGTGAAAAGACTGAGCCACTGACGGATTTACTAAAGGGCAAACCTAAGGTTATCCAGTGGAATGCGGATGCGGACCAAGCCTTCTCGGTCCTCAAAGAAAAATTAATAACAGCGCCGATACTAGCAAATCCAGATTTCCAGAAACCTTTCACGATCCAGACCGACGCGAGCGACACTGCTTTGGCTGGGGTTCTGACTCAGGAAAATGATGGAAAGGAGCATGTTGTCGCATACTTTTCACGGAAATTGACCATGACCCAAAGGTCATGGAAAGCCGCTGAAAAGGAGGGGGCAGCAGCTATGGAAGCTATTGAGAAGTTCCGGCCATATGTAGAAGGAACACGATTCACACTCATAACGGACTCGTCAGCTCTTTCCTTCATTATGAACAGCAAATGGAAACCGTCTTCCAAACTTAGTCGCTGGAGCATGCTTCTACAGCAGTATGACATGGTTATACGGCACAGAAAAGGATCCGAAAACGTGGTTCCGGATGCCATTTCTAGGGCTGTAGAAAGCATCGACACGACTAAGCAGGAATGGTATCCAAAGCTGTTCAATGATGTTGGAAAGAACCCCGAAAATTTCCCGGATTTCAAAATAGAGGACAACAAGTTGTATAAGTTCGTCGCTTCCCCCATGGACACTATGGACTACAGGTACGAGTGGAAGCTGTGCGTGCCAGCAGAGCTGAGACAGGAGTTGCTGAAACGGGAGCATGATGAAGCTTTACATCCAGGATTCGAAAAGACGGTTTCCAAATTAAAAATACGCTACTATTGGCCACAGATGGCAGCCCAAACCCGGAAGTATGTTCGAGCGTGCAGTATGTGCAAACAGATTAAGCCGTCAAATTTGCCTACCGTACCGCCGATGGGGAACCAAAGGTTGAGCAGCAAACCTTTTCAAGTCCTTGCCATCGACTTTATTCAAAATTTGCCCCGGAGCCGGAATGGGAATGCCCATTTGCTGGTCTTGATGGATTTATTCTCCAAATGGACCATTCTTGTTCCGGTTAGGAAGATCGAGAGTAAACAGGTGTGCAAAATTGTAGAGGATTGCTGGCTCCGGCGTTTTGGGACACCTGAGGTGTTGATAAGTGATAATGCCACAACGTTTACAGGCAAAGAATTTGGCAAGCTGTTAGAGCGTCGAGGAATCCGCCACTGGCGGAATGCAAGGCACCACAGTCAGGCTAATCCGGTGGAACGGGTAAACCGAACCATCAACGCCTGTCTGAGGTCATACATGCAGGATGACCAGCGGTTGTGGGATTCCAAGATTGCTGAAGTTGAGGAATATCTCAACACAACCCATCACGCTTCAACTGGTATGTCACCTTATCGGATTCTCTACGGACACGAGAAGATTCTTAAAGGTGAAGAACACAAATTAGAAAGGGACGAAAGGGAATATACCGTTGAACAACGTGATGGGTTGCGTCGTGATATGAACCAAAAGATGTACAATATTGTGGAACAAAATCTCAAGAAAAGTCACGAAAAACATGTGAAGACTTACAACTTGCGTCATAAGAAATTCGGTCCGTCTTATCAAGTGGGTCAGAGGGTGTACAAACGGAATTTCCGTCAGTCGTCAGCGGCTGACGGTTATAACGCGAAGTACGGTCCCTTATTCATCCCTTGTGTAGTCGTGGCAAAAAGGGGGACGAGTTCGTATGAGCTGGCAGACCAGTCCGGTAGAAATCTAGGAGTCTTCTCTGCAGCTGACCTTCGTCCTGATGATCAAAGCTCATAATATGAACTACAGCAATAAAAATGCAAAAAAAAAAAAAACTGATCGAAGCCCCACCCTGAAATTCCCGTTTCGTGAACCAGACCATTCATAAAATGTCCAATGGATTCAAATAATGTTCAATTGTAATTGAAAAGCAAAAATCATAAATTAAAAAAAAAACAAAAAACAAAAAAAAATACTGATCGAAGCCCCACCCTGAAGTTTTGATTTTGTGGTACTGACCATTAATGAAATTTCCAATTGAATCAAAATGTTCAATTGTAGTAAAGTTAAAAAAAAAATGTAAGAAAGAATCGAATGTTGCGAAAAGTATAATCCATAAAACTACTCACCGCTTTTGATACCGTTGGTAATCTTGGATATTCCCTAAAAATAAAAAAAAAAATAATTAAAATCATAATTGATAATAATCAGAAGTGATTATTTACAAACACACGCATGATCCAGGGTTTGATGCGTGGTGTGATGTCATCGATGCACCAAGGAAATTCGCGTGAGATATGCGTCGAGTTCATTCTCTCTCAATACGCGTGAGGCGTGAGATGGAGCCCATGTAGTACGCTTTGGGGAAGGTAAAGATGAGGCGTGAGTGTCGCATGAAAAAAAAGGTGAGATCGTTATCGCCTTGGACACTTCTCATCTTCGCTGCACCTCTCAACCGTGTTGTTGCACAATGAGAGTGCAAGCAATTATTCCCTTTGCGAATTGTACAGACATGCTGAAATGAAAAAGAAGAATAAGAAATCAAGAAGAAACAAATAATTGGTTAAAAGTGAAAATTTAATGATTTTTGAAAATAAATTTCGGAAAATAGATCAGTTAGGATTGGATTAGATAGATTAAATAATATTGGATAGAATAGTTAAGAAAAGCAAAGTTATAATAGGATAGATAAAATTAGATGGTTTAGAATAGGTTGAAATAAAGAAAAATGAAAATTCTTCTGTATTGGCGCCATACAGAAGAGAAAGTGCTAGCACTGAATGGTAGAAGTATAGGGTAAATAATTAAAGTGTTCTTGAAAGAGTAAGAAATGCTGTAATCATAAAATCAGCCGGGCATTGCACGGCGCGACACGTGTTCGGGAAGCCATTATGAATTCGTTTGCTTCCAGTATCGCTCTTCACTGCCAGGACGGCCGCCTGGTCGAACTATGCTGGAACTGACCGAAATCAGTCCAACAAACATAGTTCTCATCGCGTAAAAGTTGCATCTAATGCTAAATCGTAAAGAACCGATCATTACCGTACTCATTTTTTTACCCGTCGTTCCGTTTATTCGTACCGTCCCGACCGCGTTGTTTTCGTCCGTGTGATTCGACCGCGTGTTTAAAAACAACTGACTCAACCTTGTCACATCATACCAACATGATGAAATGATTAATGGATGAACTCACTTACCGTTTAAATGTCAGGTGCTCGTGCTGTTATACAGAAACACTAACATGTTATAATCACCAGTGAATATTATGGCAGATTACATTCTAGGGTAATCTGACCAATAGTTGTCGCCGATTTTAAAGTGTTGTTTCGTTTCTCAAAATAATAAATGGTTTTTCTACTGCTTCATGTTACGGGGGGGTAGAAAGCAATTTTCAGGTGGTTTTCTTTGCCAATTTGAATTCTTTGTAGGATAAATAATCATGCGAATGGGCTTCTACTGATTATTTACCGTGGAGGGAGGATAGTGTAACCGTCGTTACAAACGCCTCAGATGTTTTTTTTTAATTTGTTTCATTTTAATTATTTGTCAAACTGTTGTTTTTCGTCTTGTTTTTAAAATTTCGATAGGATTAGGGATAAAAATTATTATATAGGAGTTAGGTTTAACAAAAATACATAATTTGTTAGTTTTAAGTTGGGCGTGTGGTTTCATCGGCAGCAAGGCTGCAACCAACATCGTCTTCAAGGTCGACATTGCATGTGGGTTGCATGCAATCTGCAATAACTCGCCCAAACGAGTTAGATGGGGTAAGGAAGAAGAATGCGGAGCGGAAACCCAAGAAGAAGAGTCGTTGACTCAGCCTCCTATTTCTTCCGGCGTTCGTGCGATGAAGACGTGATTGTCCAAGCTCCGTGTTGTTGAGTCTTGTGAAGTTTTGAACCCACAATCGCTATTTTTGTGTGAAGTTCTTGTGTTGCTGTTCACCGTTTTCGTCAACGTCGCACGATTCGGCCTAGTCCGCTTGAAGCGGGCTACGTCTAACCGTAATAGGACGTTAGGCCTCTGGTTCCAGAAAGGGAACCATAACCGCAAAGGAGGCCCATCTCTCGGGACTCGGGACAAGTTTCTCGGGTCTCTAATTCTAAAGGAGAGCCCTTCTCAGCGCGATCAATACGGTCTTGCCGTGGTCCGCTGATCGAGCCAAAGAAGGAAGACGCCGTTTAACCCTCACCTGCTTGTCAACGCCAGACAAGCACCATCCAACAGCACTAAGGAATATCTCGAGAGTGCGATTTCCCTACCAATCCCCGCCGCCATATAGGGAACCAATTGGTAACCGGAAATCCCCGAAAGAAGGTCGACCAGCAGTGAGCGCTCACCACCGTAGGTAGCATCAGCATCGGTACGTACCGCATCCAGCCAACTTCAGCCCAACCCACACCCTACACACACTACACAGTAACGTTGAAAAATAAAAGCCATAAATTAAAATCAAAAATTCAAAGTTTAAAGTAGTTTTTCTCCGTTTAATAAATAATAATTCTTTCCGTACTTAGATTTGCTTTTGTTCTTTGTTTGTTTCGAAAAACCCACAGTTTGTCTTGTAAATTTTGTCCGCGTTCCCCTCCGATTACCCAGCCGTAGGCCGACCCTGAGACCTAGTCAAAGGAGTCTTCTACGACTGAGCTTAGATTATCCGGGAGTTGCTGGCCAAAAAGTCTCAAAACCAACATGAAGAGTGTTCTGAAGGTTCATTTTATGTTTTTTCGTTGGATCGGGAGGACCAACATGAAGAGTGTTCTGAAGGTTCACTTTATGTTTTTACGTTGAATAGGGAGGATCAACATGAAGAGTGTTATGAAGGTTCACTTTAAGAATTTACGCTGGATCGGGAGGACCAACATGAAGAGCGTTCTGAAGGTTCACTTTAAGTATTTATATTGGATCGGGAGGATCAACATGAAGAGTGTTCTGAAGGTTCACTTTAAGAATTTACGATGGATCGGGTGGACCAACATAAAGAGAGTTCTGAAGGCGTCAAACGACTCCGTACTCGATTGGCGGAAACTCACTAGCTAACATTCCTCCGTCTTGTAACTGGCGAAGCTCTTCAGGGCCTTGAAAACATACTAAAAAACCTTTCCAATTCGTAACGACGTTCATTAAGATCAACCTGTTTTTTGTGTTAGGTTATCTAAAGCTGGGGCTTTGTGAATGTTAAAAAAGATAAAAATCCGGGGAACTGAGATGAAGGGAGACAATACGTCAATGATCACATAAATTGTGCAGCCAATGATTGAATTTGTGGTAATTTGTGGTAATTTGTTAGAGAAAATTAGAAGGTTCGAGTTAAAATTAGAGAACCCAGTGCTCAGAGAATGTGAAAATGTGCAAATTTTTGCAAATTGTTGTAATTTGTGACACAGTTGTGGAATTTTGATCATTACCACTCCAAATGCAAAGAACTCTCTCTCTCTCTCGATTTACATCCCTGGTAAAAATAGCTCTGTAATGATTGCATTGCAATGCTAGTTTTTTAGTACTCGCGACCCATTGGTTTGAATATTCAGAAGTGGATAGATTGGCAGAAAGCTCAAACAAAAACTGAATGGGTGGTTTTGTCTTCACATATTCTGGTGTAGAGGGGAGATGTGTTACCGATAATCGCGATTCGCCACACTCTTTCGACCGATAGGCCTTCCGAGTCGTTATTCTCCCTCCATGATCCTCACCATACGTAGGGGAGAGTGGGGATACTTGATCCCCTTTTCTTATTTTCACCATATCTTTTTGGAAAAATTTAGCAACTCGCCGTCTTTGACATTTTCTGACAGCTTGTAACTTCAAGTTTCTATGCTCCAAAAATTAGAATGATACTTGAACCCGTTGATGAACTAGAAGCATTTTCGTGGGAGTAAAAAAAATTGCGATTTTTCTAAAGTTAGGGGAGACTTGATCCCCTATTGAAGGGGACTTGATCTTTTATTCAGGAAGCCCTAATCCTTGTATAAAAATCAAACAAAACCCCTTGATAGAATGTTAATTGACTATTTTGGTCATGTTTGTTCTCATTTCACAATTTATAGCAGACATAAGAAGAAAATTCTATAACTTTGTCTCAACGCTAATAACATTGCATACTTATAGGCGCTATTTTTTATGATTAAGAAAAAAATAATTATTTTTGCTCTTTTCTTCAGACAATTGTTTGATAAATATTAGTTTTTGGATAAATATAAGTAATTTCGTAATCAGCAATCATAACGATCAATTCAGAAGAAGATTATGCCGTTTGGAAGGGGGATCAATTGTACCCAACTCTAGGGGATCAATTGTACCCATAATCAACATTTTAGAAAACTTTTTCTGAAAAAAGTTGAGAGTTTTCTATTGCTTTAAAAATATGGCATAATGAAGTTCATTTTACGCTCGAACGATTGATACATTGGAACAAATATTTTTTTCATAATTTTCCCATGTAAGGAACATTTTAAAGTGATGAAAAAAATCTTCAAGTTACATTTTGTGAAATTTTGCAAACAAAGTTCAATTACTCAAACAACTATATTATTAAAAAATTTTAAACTACAAGCATTGTTATTTGCTCATTTTGGCACATTTTTCTAGAACATTTGATCTTTGTAAGACATTCCAGTTTCGAGATATAGCTAAGGAGTCAAGTATCCCCAGGGATCAAGTATCCTCATTCTCCCCTACAGATATGAAGGCTGAGCTGTCGTGTCGTGTGCGACAGCCTGTCTACTAACGATCGTCGGCGAGAGTGGACGCGTGTCTCCCGTTCAGCCAGTACAGCACGAAGCTCAAGTGTGCACAGTTCGTTGCTTGTGTTTTTTTTTGTAGTCATGGGCTCGCAAGGCCCGCGGCTAACGTCACTATCTCGTAGGAGGACCGTCAAGATGTTGCTGTTTCGGGTCCCGAACACCACCAGGACGTTTTTTTTTCTTTTTTTTTATTAAGTTAAGCATGCTTTTTAACCGTTGGGTAGAATTTGATGGAAATTAGGGTGAATTTAGTTCATAGGGCATTGTTTACATCCTGCAAGTTTTAAAGTCCTGTGATCAAAACTCGCGGAAAAAGTCGAAAGAACAGCTCGTGCGTGATTCATCACGAGAACAAGGATTTCTCGCATAGTTCCATCGCTAAAACGTTGAGAATCGCAAATTCCACGGTGTCGCGAGTGATTAAGCGGTTCGAGAAAAGATTGATCACCGATTGGAAGCCCAGAAGTGAAGGAAAAAGTATTCCGTACAACACCAAAAATCACAATCGCGTAGTTGGGGCCTTTAACCGAAACCCAAAAGCCTACGTTAGGGATGTGGATATGAAGCTGCACCTAATCCGAATTTTTGTCCAGATGGCCTAAACTAAGGCTGGGTCTCGAACGTTCAAGGTACAAAAGGCGCTAATCGCGACGAGAAGCAGAACATGTCCGCCAAAACCGGTGCCAGGAAGTTGTACCTCAACATGCTGACGAAAGTTAAATGCTGCATCATGGACGACGAAACATATGTGAAGGCCGACTTCAAACAGATCCCCGGCAACCTGTTCTTCACAGCCAAGGATGAGTTCAGCGTTCCGGAGAACGTCCGCACTCAGAAGATGTCCAAATTTGCGAAGAAATTCCTGGTTTGGCAAGCCATCTGCACGTGCGGGAAGCGGAGTGCACCTTTCATGACCCAGGACACGACGAACGGACAGGTGTACATGAGAGAGTGCCTCCAGAGGCGGCTGCTTCCTCTCCTGAAGGCCCACAACTTTTCAACAATCTTTCGGTCTCATGCTCCAAGGACGTACTGAAGTGATATGCGGACAAAAACACTCAACACTCCGGAGCTCCACCCGATCAAGAAGTACTGGGCGATTATGAAGCAGCACCTTTTTAAACGACCTAAGGTAGGGAAGACAGTCGAGGAACTAAAGAAAGTATGGGTTTGCTTGCAAAAACGGTTGATTCACAGGTTGTGCAAAACCTTATGGCCGGGTTTAATGCCAAAGTTCGGGCATTTGCGTATGGACTGTAAATAAAGTACGAGAAAAATGGTAAAATGAAGTTTAATAGTTATTTTTCCATTCCTCAAAATTTGATGGCAATCGGATGAAAACTCGAATTTTGCGAATCAATTTGGTGGTGGCAATTTTATCGTGGACACCCTGTAGTCCATGCTATAGAGGGTTCAAATTGTTTGTACTTCTGTTGAATCAAAAAGGATTCAATTTCTTGCAAAATCCTTAACAACTGGATTATTCAAAGCGCTCCCCATGATTACGGTTGCCAGATTGCCTGGTTTTATCCGGGTTTGCCCGGATATTTAATACAAAATTTGAGAACAGTCATTGCTCGGATTTCATTGAAAAAATGCCCGGATTTTACCCGGATTTACTCACTAGTTTTGGGCGAATCAAACAAAAAAATAAACAAATTGTGTTGTAAACACTTTTCATTTATGCCTCTAAACCGATTTTTTTTTGCAAGTTTTATAAAAATAATCATGAAAGGTTTTTTTGGAAACCTTGAATACATTTCCAAACCTGTCTATAATTTTTGATGAAAATATTTTTTTTTCAATTTTTTTCTTGATTTTTGTTGAGTTGTTTCATTGTTTTGATAAATTTGCCCGGATATTGCTCGGATATTGGTCGTCAATTTCGAAATAAAATGCCCGGATTTTGCCCTGTTTTTATAAAGCAAGTGCCTGGATTTTCCGGCCCGAAAACGTACTGCAAACATTCTGGCAACCTTACCCATGATACTGCTCTTCGGGTGCTTGAACTTGTTTTGGTTGTTCTTTATCCAAAAGTTTCTCGACAAAAGTCGTCCGTTTTTAGACCTTAAAACTCTAATTTTCTTTGATGTCTTCAGATAACCTGTTTCTTAAGTTCTATGAGCTTATCATTGTTCGTTGAACAAGTTTTAGATGTTTGATGATTCTGAAGTAAATATCCATCTGCCAGAATTGTTTGCTGATTGCATGGTTATTAAATCTGTCGACATATTGAACCAACGGTCTTCGTTGTCCAATGTCATGCTATTACCTTTAGAATTTTTTTTAAAGTCCAGTTGATGTTGTTGGTTGGTATTGAAGAGTACACCAACATGAACTGGACTGATTTTCGGGCACTTTTTCGGGTGTTTTCATGAAATGTGATACTGTTTACGGATGAAAAGTCGTGAAAAGTCCCAGTGAAAGTGGGGAAAAAGAGAAAACACGCTAATGACACTCTCTCGTTTAAAACTATGTATTGTTAAGGTTGTTCATTTCATCATGAGCAGGCTGTTTTCAAACAAGATTAAAAAAATTTCTTTGATTTTATTCTACCTAGTAATCAATTTATCAAATGTGATTTATAAGTAAAGAGTAAAATAATGATAACATTATAAAGCAGAAGCTGAAGTCTTTTTTTCTCCAGAAATCGATTGATGGGAAATGTCATCTTGTGAAAGTGACTTGAGTCCAAGGTATTACAAGTATAAACCACTGCCAGAATTAATAATATACATATTTAATAATTTTTTATAAATTTTTATAGCACGGTGTCACCATAAAATGAGGTGGTGAAACACGCATATTTTATGAGGTGCTAACTTTGATATTTTCACTTGCCCATCAAGAAGTTTTTTATGGTCCACCGATATCGGAAGGAGGTCTAACTTGGCCAGCAGGCGGCCACATCGAAACGAAGGCCCACCTTCATCAACCGATGCGATGCGATGGATGCAATAAAGTGACACAACAGGTCGTTCCAATGACTGCCCGAGGGAGGAAAATGGACATCCAGGCTTTGAGTGATGGCACAAAACGATAATAAATCAGCACGGAAATGTACTTGCAAACTAACTTCGAACAACCCGGCCCCCCTCTTAGTTGGGGGCTTTCTCGTGTCAGTTACGATATTAAACAGCAATTTAAAAGCTATCAGCCGGAAACTGATGGAAACTTTTCCGTCGCTCTCGGGTCGATTCCCGAATTTTGCACTGTATCAAAGTTTTCCGAGCCGCCGAATCTCGCACTATCATCATCTTTCCCGGAAGGAGGGAAAGTCATCCGTTTCAAAATTCTGGTTGAATCTTTTTCCGCTTTCGCCCACATCAGAAGGATGATAAAAGTTAATGAGCAAAATGCCCGACAGCGGAGCGCTTCCTTGCGAAGTGATTGCCGGAAAAAAACTTTGCGAATTTCAGGCTGTGATTTGAAAGGCACTGATTCGGAAAGACATTTTTTCAGCTTTTTTTTTTTCAGGAAAACTGTTTTCAGAGACTAAGAAGTGCATCAACTTTGATAAAATGCATTGGAAAGGTTTTGATTTCGATGCTTGTGATGGAACTATTGATTAAAAAAACTGTTTTTGTTAAAAATATCTATGATTTTGGCCCAAGTACTAGGCAAGTGAAGTCATGTCAAGTTTCGAAATCCGATTATATGTGTACATTCCGGTGAATAGCATTCAATGATTCAATTATTTACAGGAATGTTCAAATGGTTTTCCTAGTGGTTGGTCCTGAACAAAAAAAATTAAAAAAATTGTCAAAAGACAAATTACAAAGATACTCTTGAAAAACTATAAAATAACAAAACTGGTACAAAGAAAAAATATCAATAATGACAAAAATACCTAGAGTAACGAAACTGTCACAAATAAGACAACAGACAAAGAGAAAAAATGTCAAAAGGGGTTTTTCCTCCAAAAATCATCAAAATGACAGAAAATGACAAGAATGACAAAAATGACAAATATGACAAAAATGACAAAAATGACAAAAATGACAAAAATGACAAAAATGACAAAAATGACAAAAATGACAAAAATGACAAAAATGACAAAAATGACAAAAATGACAAAAATGACAAAAATGACAAAAATGACAAAAATGACAAAAATGACAAAAATGACAAAAATGACAAAAATGAAAAAAATGACAAAAATGACAAAAATGACAAAAATGACAAAAATGACAAAAATGACAAAAATGACAAAAATGACAAAAATGACAAAAATGACAAAAATGACAAAAATGACAAAAATGACAGAAATGACAAAAATGACAAAAATGACAAAAATGACAAAAATGACAAAAATGACAAAAATGACAAAAATGACAAAAATGACAAAAATGACAAAAATGACAAAAATGACAAAAATGACAAAAATGACAAAAATGGCAAAAATGACAAAAATGACAAAAATGACAAAAATGACAAAAATGACAAAAATGACAAAAATGACAAAAATGACAAAAATGACAAAAATGACAAAAATGACAAAAATGACAAAAATGACAAAAATGACAAAAATGACAAAAATGACAAAAATGACAAAAATGACAAAAATGACAAAAATGACAAAAATGACAAAAATGACAAAAATGACAAAAATGACAAAAATGACAAAAATGACAAAAATGACAAAAATGACAAAAATGACAAAAATGACAAAAATGACAAAAATGACAAAAATGACAGAAATGACAAAAATGACAAAAATGACAAAAATGACAAAAATGACAAAAATGACAAAAATGACAAAAATGACAAAAATGACAAAATGACAAAAATGACAAAAATCTCAAAAATCACAAAAATCACAAAATTGACAAAATCACAAAAATCACAAAAATGACAAAATTGACCGTCTTAAGCTAATTGTTATTTAAAATTTTAAACATTCTTTCAGTTTTTGGAGCCATGCAAACAAATGTTTTTGTTCGATTGTTTGCTCCTTCATTTAATTCCTCCCTAGCGAACATCATTTCACATGATTCGAAATCGATTCATTAAGTACAAATTTACTTTTTTTCTATACCTTTTAAACGATCTTTCATCGACATTTCTGATTACCATACAATAAACATACGCAAGAACATTCACAATACAATGTTTTAATACCTTCAAGCGATCGCTCAGGACGCTCATTTGAATAATGTCCACACTAATGGCAAAATTTCCGTTCGAACGAAGAAAAAATGAACGTTCAATCAACTTTTAAAATTCATTACCATTATTCTTACGGCCCGTCACTCGGCTACAGATGCGTGATTATTTTCTACCAATGAGTGCAAAAAAAATATTCACAGAAGTGCAACATTATATAACAAACAATGTTCCAAAGCGCAAGTTGACGTGAGTTTCCCACTTCCATGGTTTTGCTTTTTTATTCCATTTTTCGAATGAGCAATAAATTAATGCCGACTTTTAGGGCTACACACCACTCCCCGACAACCATACATATCTTGTCAAGGAGATGGTATTTAAAATAGTTTTTGTTGAGGAAAGCCGTAAAATACACTTGTGCCAGATCGTGTGACGGTCGCAATAAACTCAGCCCACGAGAGGGCGCGGCTTGGTGGAGTGGAAAAGTTTGTTGCATTTTTTTCCTAGAGTCTTTCCACGAGTTGACTAGTATTTTTCCCTCCCGTCGTCATATGCTGGTGCATTTGCTTGTTCTAAAACAGTGACGTGTTTTCGCTAATTTTATTACGCGTGGTGAAGTTTTTCGCGATAAGTGACATGATGTAAATGGAAAATAGTTTGTACTACATTGTTTGCATTTGGAGCCACCAAAGGAGAAAAAAGTCGAGCAAGTTTCAGGATTTATACACTAACTAATCGGTTTTAGAAAGGCGAACATAAACAATCCTAATTGATGATGAAAAACTGTTCAGAACATTCTCGATTCATCAAATTTAAAAATTGTCTTAGAATAATTTCAAAAATGCTTTCCAATTTTATTTTTTAATATTTTCCCACAAACTTAACAACTCTATTTGAAATTGCGGAAACAATTTTCTATCATGCAAAAGAATGCCATACAAAACTTTCGGCAGCTAACGAATGCATTTATACGGCTGGAAAAGATTGCTCATCAAGCGTAAAATAACCGAAAGCGCGTCATACGCTTGTCGATGCTCCCGATACCAACAATATTTTTGTCATGCCCAAAACGTGAGCTGTCTTAGTTCACGTGAGAGTGTATGAGAAAATGGAACTTTTTTCTGAATAACCTACAATCTACAACAGCATGTCCACCGCTCTTTGGTTGCAGCTCTTGGGAAAATTTTCATTTCAGATTGGAATATTGTCAACGGGAAGTGTTGCTAAAGGAGTTTTTTTTTTTGCTTTCTCTCAGAAGTAATTTTGGAGATATAACGTATTTCATGTAACTGAATAGGAGGGAGTGAGAATCGGAACAGCGCTTTTTAGGCGATATTGATGGTAGTGATCACCAGTATTTTTTTCCCAGGACAAACACAGGAATGCTGCATAAAGACCGAGCGGGTCAGTTATTCACCGAACGAACAGATCAAGAATCAAAAACAGTCAAGAATCAAGAATGCCTTTATTACGACGAGTCATGGTACTCTCGGTAAAGTAAGTAGTAGTAGTAGTAGAAGTGGATGGATGTCTGATGAAACTTGAAGGATGGTCGATGATCGGAGAAAGGCGAAAGTCGGAATTGAGCAGGCATGTATCGGGTCAGCCAAAGCAGCCGCCCGCTTACGATATGCGGATCCGAAAAAGGCCCTTAAACGAGCTTGTAAACGAGGCAAGAGAGCCTGGACAATTCCCTAGTCAAACAGGGAGAAAGAACCGCCTTCAATGAAGATATCCGTATAACATTTATCGCCGCCTTATGTTGCAGTATTATCGATTTAAGCAGATAGTACGAAATTTGAAAAACTTAAAGAACCATTAACATTCAGTTGTACAAACGGAATAACTGCTGTACCGTCGAAAATTATTCACAATCGAGAACCACTCAAACTGCTAGCACCTCCACTGTCACTGCCTCAATCGCCAGCGCTTCTACTGTATCTGCCTCACTGTCACAGACTGTCACGACAAGTTCCGCTGGAGAAAAAGAAGGCCATTGGCGCTTAAAGAACAGGCGACGCAAGAAAGGATTCCGTCAGCTCCAAAGCAAGCCGTGGAGTAAATTAAATTACACGAGCCAGACAATCCCGATATTCGGTAGAATCACCGTAAGTAAACCCCGCAATAACAAAAATACGCTATTCATTGAGTCATGGGTTCAATTTTGTAGGTGATCCCGGCCACGAGTGAACGTAACAGCGACGGTTAAAAGGGAATTGCACTTCCGGCTCAGCCGGTGAACAAAATCGTGCACCGACTCAAATCTTGCATGAACACTAGAACTCCCAAAGAAATCACAAAACGACAGGTAAAATTCAGCTGCAATTCCATAAGTCAAGTGGGCTAACTTTTTTTTTCCCTTTTCCCGGGATTTTAATTATTTATGTGGAATCATTCATCCCGATATACGTTTTGCTTCACTGTATAAGTGGGCTAACCTCACTCACTAAAACATACATCTGCACCCATCCATGAAGATAATTGTCGCGCTATCCGCAAGGACGACTTGCTCGAGGCTAATCGCAAACAAGCTTATCGCATGAGAGGTAAAACCCGATGCCAGATAATCGTAACACGACCTAACCGAATGTTTTCCTCACAGGAAAAGAATCCGACATCGTCGACAGTGCAATCACATGCTCGCTGCGACATCCGGCAAGCCAGAACTCTAATTTCGGGAAAAGGTCCTCGCATGAGGTAGGAAACAATCATCGATTCATCAATTCATTTGACTAATAGTTATTATTCAGGGCCTTTTAAAAAGGGTTCTGATTTCGCAGGCGACAGCAAAAAGCAACAACATCAACTCGATAATTGCATGAGCCACCATCACTTCAACCCACTAGTGGGCAGAGATTGCTTTGGTTGCCCCAGTGTGTGTGCGGATTGGATTCTTCGAGTAGGTATTGCCTCGGATTGAATCATCGTCATACGTTTGCGAAACGGATCATCAGTGACAGATTGTGCGAAGCCTCTTTGCATGTATTGCATGTTTATGCCGCTTGCTCAAGGATCGGAGACCATCGTCAACATCGAAGCGAATCATCATCGTATGATTGTGAAACAGATCGTCAGTGGAAGATTTTACGAAGGCCATTGCATGTATTGCATGTTAGTGCCTGTTGCATGAACGTGGGAGCGACAGAAGAAAGTCGTCAATGCATGTGTCGGCAGTACAAGAGGACAGCAGTAAAGGATATTGATGCACTAGGAATGTGCCAGTGTTGGTGTGAGAGGAGTGTGTGAATCTTCAGGGAAAAGTGCACCACACGTTATGCATGAAAGCGGAGTACGTGTAAAAATTCAGCGTACGAATCCGGGGCCCCGTCATCATCGAGCAGGAGTAGCAGTTTGTTGACAGCGGTACCATTAATGACAGGTCAGACCTTAGCATATAAGCATGTGAAAATTTGTATAAACTGAGCATTCATAATGCATATTTGATTGTCGTGTTTCTTGAGTTGTATTTCGCGTATTGCTAAGCATCCAAAGCTTTATTAAACATGGATCTGCTTAAATGGAACTAAATTTTTATCATCAGTATCAGAATGGGGATAGGCTTAATAGCGGCACGTTATCCAAACATACGGGAAAATTGTGCCTAGCCTTTTTTTATCCAAGATTTCATCATTTACCTGAGAAACCTGAAAAACCTATAAAAGGAAGAAATAAATTCAATCTATTTAAGATGGCATAAAGCCTTTCCACTAGGGATTATTAGCATTAAAGCTCTTTTCTACATTCGGTAAGGAATGATAGAATGTTTTTGAAGTTTACTTTCTTAAACTCAGATTCGCTTAAAGCGTAAGATCCCAGAGTACGAAAACGTAGTCTGGCAAATGAGGGACAGTTACATATAAGATGGAAGGGATCTTCCACGTTTGATTCACAACTACCACATACTGGAGATTCAGCACGCTGAATGTTGTGCATGTGATAGTTGAGTTTACAATGACCGGAGAGTGCTCTGATCAAGATGCTGCAATGAGATTTATTTAAAGTTAATAAGTAACTTGATATGATTGGAGATGGTTTTTCTAAAAATAATTTAGTTTGACGACAAGTGTCCAACTCTTCCCAGTATCGTTCATGCTGGTTAGAGGACCAAGTTTGAATTTGGTTTCTGAACCAACATGGTGATATTGGGACAGCCGGCTCTGGTCCGTAAAATTCCTTTTCCGACCCAGCTCTAGCGAGTTCGTCGGCGCATTCGTTTCCAAAAATTCCCTTATGTCCGGGTACCCATAGAAGGTTTAATCCATTGCCTTCAGCAAGTTCTTCGATTGCTTTCCGGCATGCGATAACCAGTTTTGATCTAGAACTGGAAGCACTGAGTGATTTGATAGCTGCTTGGCTATCTGAACAGAAATAAATTGTTCTGAACATAATTTTCTTTTGAAGTGCAATTTGCACTCCATACATAATAGCATATAGCTCAGCCTGAAAGACTGTACAATATTTTCCTAGAGGTTGAGCATATTCTATGTTCAACTCGTGACAGTAAATTCCTGCACCTACACGGCCGTTTGATAATGAACCGTCAGTATAGAATACAATATGAGAGGACATTTGGTCCTCTACGAAACCTGATAACCATTCTTGAGGAGAAGGAAATTTGACTTTAAACCCCATGTAGGGAAAACTACTCGAGAGTGTTAAATCGTTTGGCGCTAGATTAAACTTGTTTAATCTAAGTAATTCAGGCCACACATTTGTATGACTCGATGATCTTTCGATATTTCCTGACAGCCAGAGACCAATTGCCTGTAGACGAAAAGCACATGAGAAGGCTTCCTGTTTTAGGAACAAGTGTAGAGGTTTGATAGAAAACAGAGCCTCTAGTGCTGCAGTAGGAGTTGTAGTGAACGATCCGGACATCCCCAAAAGACACATTCTTTGAAGGTGATTTAGTTTAGTCCGAACTGTTGCAACTTCTCCTTTCTGCCACCACACTAGACACCCATAGGCCAGAATTGGTCTTACTATTGTGGAGTAAATCCAGTGAATATGTTTGGGTTTGAGTCCCCAGTTTTTCCCGATTGCACGTCGGCATTGTCCGAAGGCTATGCATGCTTTTTTGATTCTGAATTCGATGTGATCTGACCAGTTTAATTTGGAGTCAAGAATGACACCCAAATATTTAACTTGATTAGACACGGTGATTTCGGAACCATAAAACAGCAGAGGGCGCACCCCGCGGGTGATACGTTTTTTAGTAAATAATACAATATTAGTTTTTAGAGGATTAACTGAAAGTTCTACATGAGAACACCATCGTTCAACAGAGCGCAGAGCTTGTTGCATTATATCAAATAATGTGCTTATGCACAAACCTCTTACCAGCAGAAGATAATCATCTGCGAATCCATAGGTTGGTATTCCACGGTCATTGAGTTTTCTCAACAAGCCGTCTGCAACTAGGTTCCACAAAAGGGGTGATAGTACACCTCCCTGTGGGCAACCACGTGTGCTAACTTTTGTTATTGAAGCCTGTCTTAAAGACGAATGAAGATTCCTGTTACTTAACATTGCGCTAATCCAGTTAGTTATAACACTAGGCACTCCATGAAGTAGTGCCGCATCCATTATTGATGTAAACGAGACATTATCAAATGCTCCTTCTATGTCTAGAAATGCTCCTAGACATGATTCTTTCTGTGAAAAACTATTTTTAATATTGTGTACTACGTTGTGCAGAAGAGTTAATGTTGATTTTCCTGTTTGGTATGCGTGTTGTGTCGCATTAAGCGGATGTTGGACAAGGCATTCTTGCCTGATATGATGATCAATTAAACGTTCAAGTGCTTTTAATAGAAATGAACTTAGACTAATAGGACGAAAGCTTTTGGCTTCGTCGTATGATGATCGTCCCCCTTTAGGGATGAATTTCACGGCTATCTGCCGCCAAAGTTTAGGAATATATCCATGAGCAAAACTGCTTATCATTATTTTTCTTAATATGTGTTTGAAATGATCGAAACCTTTTTGAAGCAAAACTGGAAATAAACCGTCACTTCCAGGAGATTTGTATTGAGCAAAACCATCGATTGCCCATTTGATCGATTCTGTAGTAACTATTTTCCGAGCAAAATGCAAGGAATCTAGACTTCCAGAAAAGAACTCAGGCTCTATCGATGAATCTTGATCAACACATCCTGGAAAGTGAGTATTGAATAGACAACTTAATGTTTCTTCGTCGTTTGATGTATCATCACCACTAGGGGTTTTAAGGTATGAAACCTGATAATCTTTTGATTTGGCTAAGACTTTATTTAACCTACTTGCTTCGTGCAAGCTTGAAATGTTTGTGCAGTAGCTCTGCCAACTTGAGCGTTCGGCAGCTCTTGTTGCTTTCCGGTAAGCTCGGCGAGCCAACTTGAAAGCATCAAAACCTTCCGTGCGCCTTCGGTTCCAAGAGCGTCTGCAGTTTTTTCGTAATTTACTAAGATTTGAGTTCCACCATGGTGTACTGTTTTTGTTGTATTTCAACGTTCGTAAGGGACACGCTTCTTCATAAGAATTTAAAATAATTTCGGTGGTTTTTGCAACCACTTCATCCAACTCAGAAGGAGTAGTAATTTCAGGTGTATATCCATGAAATTTAGTAGCAAGATGCTCCAAATATAGGTCCCAATTAGTTGTTCTTGGGTTTCTGAATGTAATTGTTTCTAAAAACTCACCTGAGTGTTCAAAATAGATAAACCTGTGGTCAGAAATCGATTCTTCGTTAGGCACATGCCAATTTGAAATTTCCTGAGAAATTGTTCTAGAACATGTGATGTGATGTGTGATGTCAATCACCTCTGCTCTGTCACACCTAACAAAAGTTGGTTTATTTCCTACATTTAGAATTTCTAAATCAGTGCTGCTTAAATATTCCATTAAATTTAAGCCTCTCAGATTGATATCTGAACTACCCCATACAAAATGATGGGCATTGGCATCACAGCCAATTACAAGAGGTATATTTTGTGATTCACAGAATGAAACGACAGTTTTTAAATCATCCGTAGGGGATGATTGTTCATATGGTGAGTATGCTGAACAGTAGACGTATTTTCTATCAGGCAGCGAAACCTGAACGTCGCAAATATCTCTTGTTGTTAGATTGGGTATAAGTGTTGCATTTAAAGAATTGTTTATCAATATACATGCACGAGGCATTATTCGGGCATTAGTCATTCCAATTACACTGAACACAGTAAAGTTTGGTTTGAGCAAATTCCCTAAGTAAAAAGTTCCATTTCGGAAATAGGGTTCTTGGACCAAGGCGATTGATGCAGTTCCATTAAGGATTAAACGACATAAGTTAAGTGTAGCGGTTCTTTTGTGCTGCAGATTTATCTGTGTAACCTGAATAGAAAGCATTTCTATCAAAGAATTCCACACATAATTCCATCACACACAAGAAGCTCTGCACCTTCATATCGACGCATGAAGCGGGGTATCCCATACAGGATGAAAATTTTAAAATCGTGTGTATAATCTGAATCCCACGAGATGCCAGGAAAAATACGGCCCTTTGCACCAGTGCCTGGCTATAGTGCAGACCTTAACAACGTTCTGCTTAAGATAGGATTATTATACACCCTCCTACCCCCACTTTGGGGCCCGCAGGCACAGAACCACCTTGAAGCGGGTGTTTACAAAATTTAGGAGAATACAACTTGTGCATGCGCATTAATAGCAATAAGCACAATTGGTGAATCCTCCCTGAAGAAACTTGGCTTGGAACCAAGCCAAGGTTCCCTCCTCCCAATGTGATAGTCGCATTTGAAGAATGACTAACGCATATGGGAAGTACTGGATAAGTCGCCTTTTACGACGTGGACCAGTATCCCAGTGGTAGTATTCTATAAGCCGCCACCACACAGCCTTTATTAAACATGGATCTGCTTAAATGGAACTAAATTTTTATCATTTGTCAAGTTGATTCTCACATTCACGGTGTGAATGGCTTTAGCGAGTTTCCTTTGTCATTAATCGCTCAATGATAACTACCGGGGAAAGAGAAAACAGTAACACTTAGTGGTGCAAGAATTAACACTTGAATGCCGCTGAAAGCCCGACCAGTTCAGTTGTTGACACACAAAACAGATCAGCTCAAACGTTGGCATTTCGAACAACTCTTACGAGTCATGAATAGCGATGGCCAACATAAACCGCAGCTCGAAGCGCCAACATGAAATTCAAAGAAGCGCCTGGTATCGACTGCATCCCTGCTGAGATGCTTGTAGCCGACTCTGCCTCGTCAGCCCAAATGTTGCACCGTCTTTTTGCTGAAATCTGGGATACTGCAACATTCCCGTCCGACTGGGTGCAGGGTATCCTTGTGAAGGTGCCTAAGAACGGAGACTTAGCAAAGTGTGGAAACTGGCGAGATATAAAGTTGATCTATAATTACTTCAAAGTACTCTGCAAAGTGATCCTGAACAGGATTTAGGAGAAAATCGACGCTACACCCCAACGGCAACAAGCTGGATTCCGATCCGGATGATCATGTGTGGAGCACATCACATACGCTACGAATAATACTGGAACAAATCATCGTATTGCAGGACTCTCTTTTGTTCTTTGATTTCGAAAAAGCATACGACTGACTTAACAATGAAAAAATGAGGGCTACACTTATGTAGATGTAGAGGAGTCCCAGAGAAACTAGTCCATCTCATCAAAATCAAAGCACAATACGAGGCAATCTCGTGCAAGGTTCGCTCACACAGTGTAAGAACTGTCGAAAACGACAGTGGTGTTTAACCACTTGTAGAATCAAAAAGTGAAATTACAGGCAATCTGCTATCTTACTGCGGAAATAATGGAATACATTTAATTTTTGCAGCAAAAAAGGAATCAATTGAGATTGTGGAAAACTTTTAAATTCCTCAAGGCCGTATTCTAACTGAACTCCACCAAAGTTTTTAACATGTTTGCTTGTAAATTATCACATAAAGAATTAACTTTAAATTTAACGTGACGTCACATTTGAGTGTTCTTGCGTGATACTGGTTTTTTCTTGGATGTAGGAATTGCGTGGGCGCTGATGGAACGCGCAGAGGTTGAAGCTTGGTGATACGGAATAACACGGTAGTGGCAGCCATTGATAAACGGCTTGAAAGCTTCCCTTGAGGCGACTGAAGATGGACGTCTCACAAAATGGCGTCGAAAGTGGTTCCGGAGGCCTTGGCTGTGGGTCTAAGTACCAGAGATTGCGTATTTCTGGCTTGGATCCATTTTTTTCGATCCTTGGTTCTTTCTGTCCGGTATGATGAATGAGTATGAGGTTATGTTAGCTCAGAATGGCAACTGCGCTCGCTGAATGTGTACAAGGTCACACGTGGTAAATAACGGCACCAGGACCTGTATTTTGTTTAAAGTATAGAGCAAAAAAGGCCCTTCTTGGACCTATCCAACGCATTAATTCCTCTTTTAGTCAGCTTTCTTTTCACTCCGTTTACATTTTCATGAACATAATTTAAGCAAGAGCACCTCTAGAAGTTACAATTTGAACAATAAATTTGATTTATGCTAGTAGACTGATCTCATAAAGGTTGATACGGGCAAAATTTGGTCAATATCAACCTGACGTATTTATTTCCATTTTGCATTAAAAAAAACCTGAACACCCCTCATTTTGAAGGTGTGTGTGTAGAATGTTGCTCCTATTTTGATTTTGGAATTCACTCTTCAGTTGTCAAAATGCCGTTCAAGGAAGAAGAACAGCGTATCAAAATTTTGCTTGCGTGTCGCGAAAATCCGAGCTTCTCGCTCGCAAAGCTGGCAAAATCGCTAAAAGTTACCAAATCAACCGTTATAAATGTAATTAAAGTGTTTGGAGAATGTTTGTCGACAGCCAGGAAGTCTGGATCGGGGGGAAATCGAAAACCGGATGCCGCTGGAACGACAAAGAGAGTTGCCGCTAGTTTCAAGCGAAACCCTAACCTCTCTCTCCGGGATGCTGCAAATAAGCTGGGTGCATCGTCTACAACCGTGCATCGAGCCAAAAAACGAGCCGGACTATCGGCTTACAAGAAGGTAGTGACTCCAAATCGCGATGATAAACAAAATACGACAGCCAAAGCGCGATCTCGGAGGCTGTACATGACAATGCTGACGAAGTTTGACTGCGTGGTAATGGACGACGAAACCTACGTCAAAGCCAACTACAAGCAGCTTTTGGGACAGGAGTTTTATACGGCGAAAGGAAGAGGAAAGGTAGCAGATATTTTCAAGCACATGAAACTGTCAAAGTTTGCGAAGAAATATCTGGTTTGGCAAGCTATCTGTACCTGTGGCTTGAAAAGCAGCATTTTCATAGGTTCCGGGACTGTCAACCAAGAAATTTACGTGAAAGAGTGTTTGAATAAACGTCTGCTGTCTTTCCTGAAGAAACACGATTGTTCCGTACTGTTTTTGGCCAACTTTGGCATCTTGCCATTACGGTAAAATGCCATGGAGTGGTACGCCGCCAACAACGTGTAGGTGGTTCCCAAAGACAAGAACCCTCCCAACACACCAGAGATTCGCCAAATTGAGAAATGCTGGGCTATTGCCAAGGGGAACCTAAATAAGACCAAAAAACTGCTTAGGACGAGCAGCAGTTCTAGGCAAACTGTACAAAATCTGATGGCAGGGGTTAAGCGTAAGGCCCGGCAATTCGGATTTGGAAAAGCGGAAGCCTTACTGAATATTTTTCCTGAATTTTATACTAATTAAACTTGAAAAAGAAATTTGAGATTTTTAAAATAAACGATTTCACCGATTTACACGCGTTTTTCCTTGACCAAATTTTGACCGTAAAACCCTTTACCATTCATGATCGATGCATTTTACACGATTTAAACGGTGAGTCGTTGATCCATCAAACAAAGCAATAACAGAAAAAAATGTATGCCTGTTTGTAGAATACAAACAATTCACACACATTCATACATTATGTAATGGCGGATGATACTACTAGCCGTATAGTGTAACAATTATTCTTTAAAGCACTGATACCACAAACTAAAATTATTTAAAAAACATAAAGGAAGCTATTTGGCCACACTGAGCTTAATCACTCGTGGATTTCTTCCACGCATCATCCGTTGCTGTGCACTCTCTGAATGGCGACACGGCTGCTAACTCTGCGTCTGATTGCAAGCATGGGAACTCCATTGATGGAACGACGCGGTAGGAAATCACTTCGCTATTGACTTTTCCGGAATCGAACTGCTAGACGAGCAATCGGTTCTGGCAGATATGAATTCACAACATCATCCGGCTGGAACAGAACGTTGGGAAGTAGGTATTTTATATGTTATATATCTCTCTTCAACAATCAAAACGGTAGCAAAATCGAAATTCTTGTCATTCTTTCGGTCGTATCTCTGACAGGGAGTGATGAATTCCGTCGGTTGTCATCATCTGGTTACTGGCTTCGCTTGCATCAAAATTGGAACAGATCAGCAACAAAGGTATGTAAATCTGGTGCACACCGATGGGGAGATGTCCCCATATTGCTATCGTATTCTGGTCCGGACAAAGAATTTTTCCTCCTGAACGAGTCAGAGCAAATCTCTGGGATCCATCGAGTTCGAAAGAATTTTACAGATTAATGCATGATTAAGTAAACATATTTTCTTGCATCAGAGTGTAGATTTATTTCAGAAGGTAGTCGTATCTTGTTCTAACGCATGGATGAGTCAATAATATCGAAACCGGATAAAAATGTGTCGAATGCTATTCAGTGCATAACAATAGGAAGTTCAAGCTAAAGAAATAACTTTATCTGTATCAGAGATGAATGAACTTTCAAGTTTAAAGTCTCTCTAATCAAACAATCAATAAATCATCTTTATCTGTAAAAAACGTGCTAAAACATTAATTTAGTTATCCAAATAATAATTAAATGAAATTTTGATTATATTTTTGTAAAAAATAAATACAGCCAGAAAACGAACCGCGAAGTAGCATGCCAACATTAGTGGACAGAACGCATCATTCCGAAAGGGTGGTGAGAAATGGAGCAATGATTATACGCAATGTTATAATTGAAACATCAAATGTTTTGTTATATGTTCATCTAGCAATACTTTGGCAAAAAATTGTTTATTATTGCTAAACTTATCGAAAATATTGCTTTTCAAAATACATTTATTTATATCCTTATAGGTAAAACGCCTTCAGGTAGACAACGATACTCAATTTTCTGACAAATATCGTGACAAACATGGCGGCAGATATTTGTTTTGAATCGAATATTGGTGCACCTTTTTAACTCGAACAAGGATGAAATTTGTTATAATTATGCATTGTTATCGTAATTTGGGAGTCAGCAAATAAAAAAAGGCATTTTGTTTTGATATTCCGGTTTTCTCAAAAGTTAGCATCTTTATAAATTTGAGCGTGAAACACGTGATCTTGTGGGCATCCACGACACGATTGATTTTAGTAAAAATATGTTGAAAGTATGTAAAATACAACAAAATATTTATATTTTACCGAAAGTGCATACGAGAGGAAAAACGATAAGCTATGGTTTCATCAGAACGTACAGGTTGGTTTACCGTAAAACCTTATATGTTACCCATAAAAAATAACAAGTCTCAAGATGATTCCATTAGTACTAATGTTTCCAAAAAGTAAAGTCGTTTCTGTGAAATTTTCTTCCAACAATTGATGGAAAAGCTTGATGGGTACAAAAAAAATGAAGAAAAACATCATTCAAAATCATAGGTATCTAAGTGTATTTTTGAGAAAGAATGGCATGTGCCATGTTACCCCGCTGGTGCGTCTTGTAAAGTTTTCCCCTATGTGTAGAACGGTCCTAAAATCCCAAAAACATTGAAGCCGCATATTTGATGACCTGGAACAATTCTTAGGAGTTCAAATCTGCCATCAGATCAAATCCCCGGAGACAACTGAGCTATGTGCATAAAACAAGCATAACTTTGTGATAATGAATTTGAAAAAAAGTGTTTTCGGTAGAAATATTTCTGGAAAACATTCTGACGTGATATGAAAGTTATGAAGATTAATGAAAAGTTACATAAGTTATAAGCCTTTCAAATGAGGCCTCTTTCATAAAAACGGCTATATTGATCAATTAACTGTTTTTTAGCGCTAAATTGTATTATTGTAGTGAATAACTTTCCATAAATGAATCGATCGATCGGAAATTTTCAGCGTTGTTGAATGCTTTCTAAGATATAATTTGATGTTCATTATATTAAAATCGATTCATGCTCAAGTGGGATATGAAGCAACTATTTTATTAAACTACATCAACTTCATAGGGGTAAAAGGAAGCAAAACAGATGGCTTATTAAGAGGACAGATGGACTAGTCTGATGATTTAATTTGGGGTCATTTTTGAATTGCTCAAACCCTGGTGACTAAAAAGCTTTATCTTGGTCCGAAACTCATCCATGATTTTTGTAGAATTTTTAAGTAACGATTACATGAGTAAATTTAATCTTTTAGGTTTGTATGGAAAAATTAAATATTTTTAACAAAAAAGTCAACATCATATTTGTTTCTTCTGTGGAATCAAGCCAGTTGACAGTTTTTGTGCCAATTTATGAAATTTCTAAAGGAAATTTTCCGCTGAACAACTTTGTCGAAGACCGTAACGTAACTTCTACCTTATTAGGCAAAAAAGTTATTATCTGTTTAACAGAGGTATGTCTTTTCGCATTGATACACAATAAATTCAATTGAAATCACTGCTGGAGCCTCGCGAAGTATTGCAAGAAAAGTAATCATGCAATACCTCGCTAGGCGCCCTGCAGGGATGTCAAATGAATTTATTGTTTATCAATGAGAAAAGACATGTCCTAATTCAGCACCTAATAACTTTTTTGTCTAATAAGATACGAAGTTACGGTCTTCGACGAAGTTGTTCAGCGAAAAATTTCCTTTAGGATTTTTATACATTGGCACAAAAACTCTCAGCTGGCTCACCTCCACATAAGAAGCAAAAACGATGTTGATTTTTCAGAACAAAATATTCAATTTTCCCATACAAACTTAAAGTTCAAATTTACGCATGTAAACGTTACTTAAAAATTCTAAGAAAAATCATGGGTAAGTTTTGGCTCAAGACAAAGCCTCAGTCTAAGATGGACCGTTTCAAATATTTTCAAGTTTTTAAAAACTTGAATCTGGCTTAACTTAAGTTGCATAAAATGAAATCAAATGATTCAAACTATGCCAACCTGCAAACGTAATGTTTGGTAGATTCCCGCATCGCTGTACTAGTAAAATTTCAGCTCTTTTTTTTTTAAAAGCGAACTGGAAGCGAAGTTTTCTTCTCTCAATTTTAACTTCTAAGCAAGAAATCAACCGGATGCCATTGAAATCAAAGAGAAACTGAAGTTCTGGTTACAACAAATCAGTACTTTTACTCTTGAAAGTTTTCCCTATTTTTTGAATATCATAAATTTATCTCAAAATGTCAATGAAAATAGCACTGAAACCATACATTTACAATGCAAAAAAGTATAACTTTCAAATAAAATAAACCGTTTGCTTCTAAATGCTGTGATTCAATCAGGATAGTTGTTTGTTAGCGAGCTGTAAAGAAAAACAAATGTTGGGATTTTGAAATAACATTTTTTACAAAAAGCAAATATTTTAAAAGTCACCCCAAATTTTACCTATTGAAATTCAATTACTAGGAAAACGTAGAAAACAGTTTCCAGATACTTATACCTTTGACTTAATTATGGATGTTTATGTGGAATAATTTCATTGTTGATCAAAGAAGCCCCAGTTTTAGGTACAAACAATAATTTTTAATGAAAAACACACCCAAATTAAAATGATTCTAAAGACTTTTTTAAATAAATTTCAGTGTCCATTTCGAAAATCCAAATACGTTAGATCGATTTTATGATTCTGAAAGCATCACCAAATTCAAACGACAAATGTCAAATGATGTTCGTTCAGAGAAGTTTTTTAAACTATTTTGGACATAAATCAATCCTGACAACGAAAACCTTCATTGAATATACTGCCGTTCTAAGCAAGAATGTCCCATGTGACTTTTGGGTCATTTTCACTTTTTCGCTGGAAACGGTCTCTTTTAGTGTTAACTATCGAATAAAAACACAAACAAGTATACTTTGTTCTGAACTTATAAGAAATTTTCATCAAGGTGGTTGTCTCTATGTTGATAGTTCTACGCAAGAATGTCACACTAGAGAAAATTCTATGAAAAATGCAAATTTTATCAAAAAATTGTCTTAAGATGAGTTCAAACTGTTGAATTTAATGTTATTCACTGAAAAGAACACTAAAATAGAGGGCAGAGGAGGAGCGAGAAGCCTTGAGTGTTTTATTCAGAGAAATTTTCACTAAACACTTTTCGGTATATAGGCACTACTTACAAGATCCATACTCAACTATACATTTTTATGAACAAAGGGGAACGTATTTCTCAAATTACGGTTTAGCATGAGTTTTTGGGAAAAAAAAACTACGCAAGCTTTTAAAATGATAGAAAAATTATAGCCGTGTGACAGTTTTCGTAGAACTAGCATCGTTCTGATTCTACGCAAAAGTGCCACACGGAGCTTTTTTGGCTCTAATTTGCTGTTTTTTTTTTTGTAGGAAATGTAATTTTTTTGGCAGAAAACAATGTAAAATGATTAACTTGAACTGTTCACTACGAAAAAACTGTCGGTGAATTTTTAGTTTGAGAGAAAAATTGGAAATATAGCTGATATTTCAATCGCGTTTTTTCTCGTTTGCACGTTTTTTCACATGGGACAATCTTGCTTAGAACGGCAGTATAGTTCCTTAAATAAAAGTTGTATTATAATTTCTTTCCTAGATCCCTTAGCCTAAAACAAATTTTAAATCCTTCTTCCGTCACTTGGAGTTGAAACATCACGAAGATGTTTCAATCGGAACAAATCGGCTTGCAACAAACCTACATACAATGTACATTGCTCAAATATTAAAAAATTAGTTACTTAAGAACGAAAGTTTGGAAAAAAAACGCCAATACGAATGATAATACAATTCCCATCTTTTTCAGTTTGACTTTCGTTCCTTTAACTGTTTTTATTTTCGGAGAGTTTACAAAAATTTTCAGCGGAGTGGTCCAGTGGAGATTGCGGGTTCAAGTCCCGTCGGTGAGCCGTTGTATCCTTTTCGAAAAATTAATGACATTTACGGCTTTTGTTTTTTATCATGTTTCTCTAATCTGTTCATCTTCGAATTTTTCAAAAATTTCAATAAAACTCATTAAACTTTATTTATTTTCCCCTTCGGGGTTTATGAAAAAAAAATCATGAGGTGGTGCTTGATAAATGAAGTATTTGATAATTGTGCCGGCTTTATTACGAAAAATATAGTCACTTGAGAAATCGGCATACAATTTTCCAGATAATTTAGTTCAAGCATTTAACTGAAGCAGTATTCTTATAAACCTTCTTTTTGTTATCAAAACATTATCAATACATTTTCTGAGTTTTTCGCACTTGATATCTGAACTACTCTTAAAAAGCATTTTGACTAGTCTAAAAATGGACCATAATATAGCCCAACTGCAATGTTCACTAGACCCCTAATTTCGGCATTCATTTGTTGTTTACGGACGTCATCTGGAACCGAAAATTATTCTTGCACTTATTTGGCCACCACTTCATATCGCCATCAGCAGCTCAACCAAAATTAAGGCAAACTTTTCTACAAAGAGCCAAAGCAAATCGCCAAGTCCAGCCCCAAATGGTTCTCAACGAGCAACGACGCGGACGGAAGCCAACCGACGAACGAGTGGGTGAAATTGGTATTTATAGCGAAAAGTTGGCAAGAATGGGATTTTTGGCGATAATCCAAAAATCTTAATAATAGATATTTTCCACTCTTTGATAGATATCCACCGAGCATTGGGCCATATCGTGAGCCCGAAACAGAAAACCGAAAGAAGAGGTGAGCGCTTTCCTCGTCTTCGATTTTCGGGAATTTCCAAAGGACACACAAAAGAGTTGAATCAATTCGGGTGAGGTGGGTGGAATTGGAGTTGGAGTGGACAACTTACCAGATTCATTCACCGTTGCCGCCGTTCGTTCGTTCGTTGCCCGGGAATTTTGGCACTCGGTCGTCGTCAGTGAGAACAATATCCAGCCGTGCCATATGTCAGAGATTTTTCGGTCGGAAATTTCAATAAAAGATATTTTTCCAGCTATTGCCATCGTCATCTCGTCCGTCGTTTTGCTAGTGAGAGAGACAGACGGAGTCTTTGTCACAGCTGATGGGCAAAAAGCCACTGTCAAATGTTTCAAATGCAATCAACGAAGCGGTTTTGAGCTGCATTGTGCACTTGTCACATTGTTCAGATAACAACTTTTACTACTCTGCTTTTTTATGCAGCAAATTTGGATGAAGTCTTTATTCATTTGATGACTAACGGATCCCGGATTAGACGGGGCAAAGGGTGCAGTTTATTCTCACCGGACATCGAAATGAAAAGAAGTTTAACTTGTTTTCAGTATTTTCATCATAAGAAGAAGTGTGGTTATGTTTTTTGAACCAAACTTATTAATTTCGATGACCCATTCCACGCGCCTATCCACAACAAAGTCATTTTTATGTTACACTAACCCGTTGTGCTTTGCTACACCTTCCAAAAATAAATGGAATTTGTAAAAATTTTTGAAATTATAATATTTTAGGGCATTATATTTAATTGGGTTTTAACATTATTCAGTATCAGTCCCTATAAAATTGAAGCTGCAGTTAGAGTTTCAATTTGCAATACGAAGATAATTTAATAAAAGCATAATAAGTTCTTTATTTACATAGTATTACGTCTCTCAAAATTCACTCGTTCCATGGCAACCGTTTTCCAATTTCTCGAACATCCCATATTCGCCAGATCACGCTCCACTTGGTCTAACCATCTCGCTCGTTGCGCCCCTTCTCGTCTCGTTCCTACCAGATTCGTAGCGGAAACCTGTTTTGCAGGACAGTCGTTCGGCATTCTCGCGACATGTCCTGTCCAGCGTACACGGCCAGCCTTCACCATCTTCTGGATACTGGGTTCGCCGTAGAGTCGCGCGAGTTCGTGGTTCATCCTTCGCCTCCACACTCCGTTCTTCTGTACGCCGCCAAAGATGGTTCTTAACACTCGTCGCTCGGATATTCCAAGTGTACGCAGGCCCTCCTCGAGCAATATCAACGTCTCGTGCCCGTAGAAGAAAACCTGTCTAATGAGTGTCATATACAGGTTACACTTCGTGCGAGGGCTATGTCTTCTCGACCGCAGTTGCTTGTGGAGTCCATAGTAGGCACGACTTTCACTGATCATTGGCCGCCGAATCTCACGGCTGGTGTCATTTTCTGCGGTCATCAGTGTGCCGAGATAGACAAAGTCTTCGACTATATCCAGCTCGTCGCCGGCGATCTTAATCTTGTTAATCTTGTCAGGCGAGCTCGGTTGATCTAGGATCCGCAGGCCAGCATTATTTTTTTATTATTTGATCACTTAGGTAGTAAATCCTTTTTACGGATTGCAATCCAAGGCGCGCGCGCCCCCCCCCGCGTCCCCCCAGTTTGCTACTCTGGGTCCATGGGTGCAATTGGTGACTCATGATACTATGTTCCCCTACACCATAAAGTTCAGCTGGGGCCTCTGGCCATATTTCCATTCGGACCTGCTACAAAGGCTATACCCACGATGGGAAGACCATACTCGCGCAAAGCGCTCCAGGCAATACTCGTTCATACGTTCTACACTAGCAATCGTCTTCCACTCTTCTGTCACGATTTAAAACTCACAGGTTGGCAGTCAGTTTGCCGCTACTCGTGACTCAAGTCCCACATTCGGCCTCTTGACACAATTCGAGACGTCTCTCCCGCCTCTCCTCGCGACTCGAGACCTTCTCACGCTCATCCTCTTGACGCAATTTGAGACGTTTAGACCCGCCTCTCCTCGTGTCTTGAGGGCCCACAATCAAATCGTCTCTTGACCCAATTCGAGACGAGAACAACTCGCCTCTCCTCGGGTCTGGAGATATCCATACATCCAACTTTGGTCGTCCCGCATATCGGGGTCGCGCCTATCCAATACACGTTACGATCGGTGGATCGCTCTTCCCCTACCGACCAGCACATAAGGTCACTTGCACACTTAGAAAAATCCACGTAGATTTACATGCAACAACATGGGTAGAAAGGAATCGGGCATTTACGTGTGATAAAACTGTACAACTCATGTAAATTCCCGGTAGCGTTCAAGCCTGTTGTTTACTGTACATTTACATTATTTAGCACATCTCATGAATCTTATTGGACAGGAGTGGTTTCGCAAAATAAATAAGTCACTGATTCGAGGTAGAAAAAAACTTTTATTGAACTTTGATCACACTTTTTGATTGAATAACACCACTTACACCGATCTTCAACTTCCAAATACTGGTTAATTTTTGACGATTCTCCCGACGATGGAAACGACGGCTGGTGCTATAAGACAGCAGAAAATTGGGCCCCAACTATGCGCTCTGATGTTTTGGGGATTTAGCAACAGTTTCCTGTAAATAACAGCAATTGGGGTGAAAATGTTAATCAAATCACAATTATTTTCGATATTGATTTACCATTAATCAGCAAACACGGTCAGATTAAAAGAAAAACTAAAAACTTTTGCCGACGCAGAAACCTGAAACGAACAGGAATAAAAACAAAACAAATCTGACAAACTGACGCTAGTACTGACGCTGACGCTGGAATATGCATGCATTGACATGTAATTTTCATTGAAGAGGCAAACATGCTATACTCTTTTTCAAAAATTTCCGGCGGCGGTGTAAAAATGTAAAATCACTTGTAGTGTAAGGTTACATTTTTTTATCTGTGTGGGTATCCCGAGATGGCCGAACAGAAAATCAAATTGACATCTGCATCCGCCGAAAATGGAGAAGGAACCTTCTTGATGTCCGTAACAAACGATGCGCAGACATTGCATCAGACCATCACCTCGTCCTTGGCGAGATACGAGTCCAGACTTGTAAACCATCGACATTCTCTCTGACAGTCGCACAGTCTTCTTCCATCAATTTCACTGTTCTCACCATCAAACGAATGCGACCAAATACTAACGCAACAGCCGACTACTATCAGTTGAAATGTCACGCATTCCCCTATGCGTGATTGTCGAATGATATTTCGTGTCATGGTACACGAGAACGATGATTTGATGGTCAAACGACCAAAATTCCCGACAGTTTATGACCAGGGCTTTTATAACTACACAGAAAGAAAAATGTAATCTTACATTGCACGTTTTCACATCATCGCCACGAAAAATATGAAAAAGAGTATAACATTTAAAGGCTAAGATGAACTTTACATGTCACCGCATGCGAAATCCAGCGTCAACGTCAGTTTGTCAATTCTGTTTTGTTTTCGTTCCTATTGGATTCCCAACGAAGGCGAGCTTCATCAATTAGCTTGCAATTTCATGTAAATCTTAGCGTTCGCAACGTTCGACCGTATTTCTTTGTACCTGCTCGTGTGCTGTTCGCTTCTGTTCGAACCGAGGTGGTGCATGCTGAGCTTTAAAGCAAGTAAGAAAGAAATAAAACTTAATACGCTTCTAATTATTGTAATTATTTTATCAAATGGTAAATTTTATTTGTTCCAGAAAAAATGCCACTTGAATTCAACGAAAGCTCGGGCTACTCCAAGCTACTGACAACTTATTTTCCTACCAGCCGTACGTCGGGGGAATAGCACCAAAAAACCGGTATTCGTGAAAATTTATTGAATACCAATTTTTCTTGTGTGGATCAAATAAAATGTATGAATAAGATATCAAAATCTCTTATTGACAAATATATAATAAAACTAGCAGACCCGGTAAACTTCGTTTTACCATGTTAAACTTGGCGTCCATTTTTCATTTTTTTTTCTTCGCTGTTTGACTTTAAAAAAGCATCAAATCTTGATTGTTAATTGTCTTGCTTTCGTGAACATGTCCTAGTTTTTTTTTACATATCCTTCTTTTCCGTTTACTCGAATTTTCCCGCTTAATTCTATCGGAATCAATCCTAAGAATTTTAACTCAATTCTACGGGTCTTTACATCTTACGTGCATGAATACTTTTCATTTACTTTTCTTTGATTCGTTTGCTTTGAATATTCCCGAATGGTATTAGGTATCAGCTTCCCGTTGCAAATTTGATTTTTTCAGCACTCAACGTAACCATCAAACTTGCAAGACTCATGCTAAAAACATCCACTCTTTGTAACTTGCTCCATTAATAACTATATGTTGATAATATCAATGTTTCATTTATTGAATATCATTTAGTTGATTTACTCCGCTTTGCTCGAGTTCACTTTAAGGTTGAAATCGAAATCAAAAGTTTCTCAATAATTGAAATTTATTGCATATGATACTTTATGGAAAAAGAATTTTGAATATCGCAGCACTTTCAGCTCCCGAGTAACTTTGGATGGTATATTTTTTAAAACTGCAGAAATAAATAAAAAACGTCAGAGATGATTCTTTACTGACCATTTTCAAGCAGCAGGGGAAATTAATATCCATATGTTCATCAAAACCATGTCCAAAAAAAAGTTCGCCGTTTTATTACTTGTTTAAGCAAAAAATTTCATGTTATGAATTTGCGGCTTTATCGGTGAGGGTTAAAGAGTTGAAATAAAAGACGGATAGAAGATCAGAAGAAAATTCTAAGGTGGTGAAAAGAGCGAAGAGCATTTGAAATAGAAGCCTGACCACATACTAAATTCTTTGTCCCGCACCAAATTTTTGTCCGTTCGGCACATGTGCACTCACACACTCACATGGCGGTCGAACCATCCATAATTAACTGTATCGAAAAATGTAGTGCCTTCTCTATTGGGTACTCCTACTTCACCAATACAGTTAATTGGTGCGGGACAAAGAATTTAGTATGTGGTCAAGCTTCTATTTCAAATGCTCTTCGCTCTTTTCACCACCTTAGAATTTTCTTCTGTTCTTCTATCCGTCTTTTATTTCAACTCTTCAACCCTCACCGATAAAGCCGCAAATTCATTTCATAAAACAAATTCAGGGTAATTTCTCCTCTTAAAAAAAAACAATTCTTTGAACATTTACCCAATTAATCAAGAAAACGATCAGTTTTGAATGGGGGAAGAATGTGTTTAGATTTTTTACTTCAACCGAATTACGGCATTTTTATTTAGATTTTTATCCCAATGGACATATCTGCCAATTTAAACCATTGTTTTTAAAGATTCTTATTGAAGCATTGGGGTGTTCTGATTTAAAAATTTCCTGAACAGTGTTGGAGGTGATCTGCTATTTTTATTTAACATTATTTTATATTTTCAAGATTCAATAACATTTGATTGAAATGCAAGTTTTTAAAAATTAAAAAGATCGAAAAGAGCTAACCTGTTAAGGCTACGATGATTTCATGAGTTCATTCGTTTTCTCTGGAAGTTTTCATGTTAATATACCTCGAATACTTTGAACACATTAAAGTGTCTTTCGGCTATCATCACAGTTCAACTTTCATATTCCTTCAAAAAGAAATATCTAAGTATACATTTGTCCCATTTATTGATGCAAGTGGAAACACTTTATTCTTTTTTAGATGCGTCAGTGTAAAGACTTCAAAATGAATTAAATACTTGTTCCTGTTTGTCTTTTTTATCAACTTTCATTGATATAACTGCAGTTTTTCTCCAGAAAGAAATAATGATTGGTACTTCAATTTCACTGAATACTGAACACTGAATACTTACCATGAGACCTTCATTGACAAAGACATTTAAAAATTTTGAATATCCGCTTCAGATTCAACACTTGGGATACCCTTTCTGACCTTTTCGGAGAAAAAAAATTCTTAAAAGGTATATGTTTAATGGCTAAAAGGCGCGCTACCACTTGTTTTACCGTGTGAAGTGACAGGAGTTAATGGTTATTTTCGGCACTATCAGATCATAATAAAAACTTATCAAAAAAAATTCTGCTTCTACTTTCAAAAGAATAATGTTTCTGGAATATCAATCACAAAAAAGCGGATCTAAAGTCTGGTCTTTGTTGCCAAAATATAGTAAACAAAAACACACGTTTATGTTTAGTAAGTACTTGAATTCTGTGTAAACAAACAGTGAACCTGTAAACCGTTTTTCGGTGAATGATTTGACAAAAAAGTTGAGTTTTTTTAGTCCGATTTTTTATTTGGGCTCGAATTTATGGATGAAGAAATAATGTCTACATTTTTTTTTGTAAATGTTGAACGTTTGCACTTGTTCTAGGTTAAAGCCTCTAATATATGTATGTTTTAACTGAAAATTCTTCTTATTTTAATGATAACTTTCACTAAAGCTTGCAAAAAATCAAAAAAATCTTTGCATTAGACCTTAAAATAAACTTCAATCGTGTATGATCCTTTTTGAAGGACAGGCTCTTGTTCAGTTCAAGTGTCTGTTCATCTTCAACGGATTTTGTTGTTGTTCTGTAAATTTAAAAGCACTTATCTTCAGTTATATCTTCAGTTGAGCACATTTGTACATGTTCGAAAAATGATTCTAGGGGTATTGAATTGTAAAATTGTATGTAAATTTTCCCACTTTCAGTTTTTAAATGTCCGCAAAGAGTCATACCATTATTTTATATGCATCAGTACTAAATTCATATTTTTCAGACAACAATTTCGTCTGAACTTAAATTAGTTACATTTTTTTAAATCGTTTAAATGGTTTTGATTTGATCGGCAAAATATCAATCTGGGCGTCATGCATTACTATGTGCTGTACAAATGATGTAGGAATCGAATAGATAAAAACACATCTAGGCTTCATATCGCCACCACATGCATTGAAATTATGCTTGATTTAGAAATGCGCGCCCAAATATTTCAACTAATCAGTATGCTTTGCCTTGGTTTCTATCCTTTCTCGACGTTTGCTGGCGACGCCTCAACCATGGAGATGAAAAACAAACCGCCCGCTCGGCGCCCAAAGGAAAGAAAATCTCGAAAAAATTGAAGGCCATGACTTTAATTTGATTCATCTTATTACAAATTCAATGATTACGGACAATTGATGCGACTTTTTGTTGTTTTTATTCGATATAAACCGATTCGCATGGCTACAGAATATTCTAAAAATAATTTCATTTCAATCGGTTGGGTCATTTCGGAGGAGTAGTACTACAAACACCGTTACAAGAGAATTTTATATAATAGATGGAAAGTTCTCTTATCAACAAATATCGATGCTTTTCTTATTGGATAAACAACCATACCAAAAAGAATGATTGGAAATGTAGGTTTACAGTAAACAAATCAGTTGAAGGCGATGGGAAGTTTACATGAATTAAGCCGTATTGATACATGTAAATACCCGATTCCCTTCTACCCATGCAGTTGCATGTAATTTTACAAGAATTTTTCTAACTGTGTACACATTACATGCAACTGCATGGGTAGAAGGGAATCGGGTATTTACATGTATCAATACGGCTTAATTCATGTAAACTTCCCATCGCCTTCAACTGATTTGTTTACTGTAAACCTACATTTCCAATCATTCTTTTTGGTATGGTTGTTTATCCAATAAGAAAAGCATCGATATTTGTCGATAAGAGAACTTTCCATTTTATTATATATTTGTCAATAAGAGATTTTGATATCTTATTCATACATTTTATTTGATCCACACAAGAAAAATTGGTATTCAATAAATTTTCACGAATACCGGTTTTTGGTGCTATTCCCCCGACGACGGCTGGTAGGAAAATAAGTTGTCAGTAGCTTGGAGTAGCCCGAGCTTTCGTTGAATTCAAGTGGCATTTTTTCTGGAACAAATAAAATTTACCATTTGATAAAATAATTACAATAATTAGAAGCGTATTAAGTTTTATTTCTTTCTTACTTGCTTTAAAGCTCAGCATGCACGACCTCGGTTCGAACAGAAGCGAACAGCACACGAGCAGGTACAAAGAAATACGGTCGAACGTTGCGAACGCTAAGATTTACATGAAATTGCAAGCTAATTGATGAAGCTCGCCTTCGTTGGGAATCCAATAGGAACGAAAACAAAACAGAATTGGCAAACTGACGTTGACGCTGGATTTCGCATGCGGTGACATGTAAAGTTCATCTTAGCCTTTAAATGTTATACTCTTTTTTCATATTTTTCGTGGCGATGATGTGAAAACGTGCAATGTAAGATTACATTTTTCTTTCTGTGTAGGGGTGGTGTAAACTGACAAATAGCCCAATCGGCCATGCTGTTACATTGTTTACAAAACATCAAATGGACCAAAGTGCATCAAGGGCAGGTAGTGTTTTCTTCTGCGATTCGAAGGTAGCAATTTTTCGTTATTTTGAAAAAGTTGTTTTTCAAAAACTGAGTGATTATCTCGATTTGGTGGCCCTACCGAGCAGAAACAGCGCTAGAAAAAGCTGAGTCAGGCAAGATAAAAGCCCGAGCGAAGCCGAGAACAGTGGTAAGTTAATCTAAATCAATTAAAACATCTTACAATGTTAAGATTAAATTTCACATTCCAGCAACTTTGGTGTACGCAATGGCCGCCCCGATTCTGCCAGAGATGAAACAGGATATCGAATGTTTCGTGTACCCTGGGGAAAAAGACGATGAGTGGTTTTCCGATCCGCCTTCGAAAAAGGAGAAGGATACTCCAGAAACTGCCGGCGACGAAAATAGGTAAGAAGTTTATATGAAAGTGGCTTAATATCAAGAAAATAAAAAAAAAATTTAAGGAACAATTTTAAATCCAACACGTATCAGCACGATAATCTCGGTAACCATCCCGTATAGCTTTCAGTACCGAAAGTTTCATTGGAATGCACGATGTAGATGAGTTTTGGAGTCGGCTGACACCTGTGGAGGGATAAAAACAGCGACATGTGCGTTAATGGACTCTGGAGGGACCTCGGTTACAGCCAATTGGTGGTAAGTAAATTGTTTTATTTTTTGTTAATTTAGAAAATTCATTTTCTTTAGCATATGCCGTCTGCTGGCCGATGGTTTGTTCACCTTGAACCTCTACTTGCTGTTTCAAATCGCTGCCAACATGTACGTGATGTACGTGGCCACTCTCAGTCGAGAAACAGTTCCTAAGTATGAACCTGAGTGCCGGAGTGATACCTTCGTCACGTTCATAAAACCGTCACACAACATAGTCCATGATTAAAATAAAATAATATTTCAGACATTTTGTAGCATCTTTTTTACACCTGAACTCAACATTTTGTCTAACATCTTTAAAATCATAAGTTTTACTAACATTTTGTTTCGTTTTCGTTTTAGAAGACATTTGTATGATACAAAATTATTATTACTTATATACTTTTGTGCTTTTATTACAATTGTTTGATATTCTGATGAACAGATTGATATACATGTATGCATCTAACCGGTCTAAGGGTATTCGATCTGGTAGCGTTGATGCCGATCACCGGTCATGATACAGAAAATACGACTGCGTCTCATAGTCCAAATGGTGTATTCAGCAAGGAAAATACTACCAAGATCGACAGCCATACGGTTAGCAAGATGCTAAATCTGAGAATGCTTGTTACGGTAGTGATTAATGCTCACGTAAGGATCCTTCGAATTTCACCTTCGTCCTCAAAGGGTTCGTCTTTTTTTGCTTCATCGAACAAAGTCCGTCATAGTACTGTGAACAAAAACCGAAAAACTAGGTACATGAAAATATTTATTTAAAAAATACTTACAGCTTACACGTATCGATGTCGTGCTTCCAATAACATGAATAATTTGGACGAAGATGATTTTAGTGACGTCATATAATACACCACTACCAAAGCACGACTGTCTTTGCATTACCTTCTATTAAAATTCTTCGAAACGAAACGTAAACAAAGTAATAGCCTGTCAAAATTTCGGCTTCCGTGCCCCTTCTCCACCGCGCCTACTTTTTGTCAAAGTTGTTCCACCCTAATATAAACGCCCTGGTTTATGACGTCGCCTGTCCCTTTCGCGCAGCAGAAAGTATAGGCTCAATAAACGAAGGTAATCCTTTCTGTTCACTCTCTCCTGCGTAAAAAATATCCGCTGCTGAACAGGGCCGGGCGTGTTTGGATGTGTTGGTCGAACAATGTGGAATGATTGATTTGCAACGCATTGAATGATAGTCAAACGACTAACCACTACAAATATCCGAAATATCATTTGACATTTTTTGCTCTCCGATCAAACGATAGCGCATTCCATGATAATCTAGAGAGATGTGTTGTGACCGTCTCCGAAAAAATTCAAACGATGGTGACCGCTTACAAGACTGGATACGACTGAAAGTTGCGCGTTTCCAACGGCGCGAGGAGAAAGTCCGAGAAGAATCCCGGACCTTGGAATTGCCGACTGACGGAACAGGCAAAGAACAATAGTGTGGAATCAAGAATGCCTGTTTCTCGACAAGCAATGGTACTCTCGGTAAAGTTTGTGGAAGAAGAAGTGAATGGATGTTGGATAAAACTGGGAGATTCACTCAGATAATTTTCGCAAAGTAGGGACGCCGAGTAGATAAAATTTGAAAAATCAACAAGTAGCAACTACTCTAGCGAAACCCGAAAATTGCAATCATTGCTAGAATCGGGTGCGCATCTTAGAAAACACATGTAAGTCGGTGTGGTGCTACAATTTTGGCTGATTGTGTATTCACAGTACGCTTTTTGCCATCGGAGTGCAGCGTCAGTTTTCCTGGATCCTGTCGGCCGGGAATGTTGCAGTATCCCAGAGTTCAGCGAAAAGATGGTGCAACATTTGTTCTGACAAGGCAGGGTCGATTTCGAGCATCTCAGCAGGAATTCAATCGTATCTAGGTGCTTTGTTTGATTTCCACGGTGTGTTTATAGAAGATGTTTAAAAGAAGAAATACAGTAACTCTATTTTTTTCAGCAATGGAAAATTTAGCCTTTCCTGAATAATTTTCAGGCAAAATTAAAATATTTGGTCGGTGAGTCCCCATACATTTTGTTTTTTCGAAGATTTGTTGTCCAAATTAAGAAATTTTTATCTTTAAAATTATTCTAGTGCAATGGAATAGTGACTTTTCTCATTGATAATTTATTTTTGTATTTTTATTCAAGTTTTTGTTATTCTGATACAATAAAAAATTTCAACGCCTGGAAAGATAAGCGATTTGGTTTTTCTGAAAAACTTATTTTTATATGAATATTTTATTTAAAATTTTATTATTTAAAATATCCCTGTTATTATTGGTGCTATCCAAATGTAACATGAATTTAAATATCTTGGAGAACTTATTCTGATTAAAAAAAATTATGATACATGAATAAGAACAAATCAACACCATTTGATTAGTTTCCAACAAAAATTTTAATTTCTTTTCTTTTTTTCAAAATCGTTCTTTGAAATATTTCCACAATATTTGCAGGCTCTGATGTATATGGATACGCACTTTAGTAAACAAAAATTAATTTTTTTATGATACCAGTCGTTTATGGCATTTTTTGAATTTTGTTTTCCTCAGATTAAATTTAAACATATCCAAGCAGACCAGTTTTCAATAAAATTTATAATGTGAAATTTAGTTAAAAGTTAAAGTACTTGCACTAAAATCTGTTTTTCTTTCGCTACATAATATTTATTTTAAATTTCTTTTTCTCACATTGAAGGTGCATAAATTGTTTTTGAATCATTTGAACTTCATTTTTGCTTAAAAATTTATGTACTGTTGATATTTTGGTATTCATGATCAACGAAACGATGAAAAACGATTTTTTTTTTCGAGAAAAATTTCAATTTAATCGACGGTTTTGGACCAGATTTATGCGTTTTTTTTTGTTTTTATGGATTTCTACGGTTTATTCAAACCAATGCATTGCACTTTAAGAACAAAATTCTTGAAACATTCGAGAATGCATCAGAAAGTGCACAGAATTAACTGAACCATGTGAAAAACTACTTGTTGAACAGAATGATGTACACTGCTGAACGTTAAGATGACGAAAAAAGCCTAGATCGCCCCTAAATTTGAAAAATATTTGGTTGAATTGATAATTGGTATCGGTTTAAACATGAGACTTTTCTTATCGATACTCAAACCAATCTCATTAATTACAAGAGCTTTTCGTTTATTGCAATTTTTTTTCGAAGAAATTATATGAATTTAGGGGAACCGGGGTGGTTGTGACTCTTCTCGTCAACTTCACTCTAAGCGGTGTACATCATTGGATTCAGCAATAGGTTTTACATCCGATTCAATGTTTTTTGTATCTGTTAAATTAAATTCTCGTTTGTAACAATGTATTTTTCAAAGAAATTTAATGAATTTAGGGGAAATTGTGGTGATTTCTCTCTTCTCGTCAACTGAACGCTAAGCGGTGTACATCATTCGATTCAGCAAAAAGTTTTACACCTGTTTCAATCATTTTTGTGCATTTTATGATGCATTGTCATTTGTTATAATGATTTTTTTTCCACATATCGCTCGATTTTAGGGGAAATCGGGGTGTGAATTGCTCGATTGTTACAGTGAAATTTATGCATAAATTTAAAAAATCTGGGGGAAGTTGGGGATATTTAGCCATTTATATTCATTCTAAAACAAAAAAAAAGACCCGATTAGCTAGAATATGAATAAATCTACCAAAAATGATCATTCATGATGAAAAATTGTTGGATTACACTTTGTTTGACTGCATTTCTTTGAAAAAAATCTAGAATTTAGGGGAAAAGAGGCAAAATGAGCCACTTTTCGTAGTGAAAACAAAAATTGGAGTACATCAATCGATTCAACTCACATTTTTACATAAATAAGTATGGTTTGTATGATTTTTGTGCTGCAAGGTAGATGGCTACAATCGGAATTATAACTTTACACCCAAAAAAATAGGGGAAATTGGGCAAAATGAGACGTTAAGAGTCATTTTATCAGAAAGCGGTGTAGACCATTCGATTCCTCGTGTTTTTTTTGCATAAGAAATGATAGCTTTCTAAAATTTAGAACAATTTAGGCGATCGTCCCAGAAATAGGTACCTTTTTTTTATCAAAAATCCTCACTGTGCAATGGTTTCTATAGTTTTTACCATATTTGGTATAAAATTGTAGGAGTTATGATTATTTCACTGTAACATTAATGCTTCATTAAGGTTCTATTTAATAATAAAGAAGAATTTCAATGTACAGTAGAATAACTAAAATAAGTAAAGAATGAACAAAAAATTATGATAAATTTTACGCGCTGCAAGCTTGTTTGCTATCGATCATTTGCAATTCACTTTTGCCAACAATACTGTTGATTATTGTAAATTAATGATCAATGAAATGCATTTTTTTGGAAAAATATCAAATTTATCAGAGTTGTAGACTAGATTCGTCAACTAAATAATATTATATCCAGAAGGAAATTCCAGGAAATTATAAAATGATCATTGTACCAAAAAACAGTAATAAGCTAAATTTTAGCTATACTGACCTGCTGTAGCGATTTGCATTGAGTGTGAAGTGCAAATGGAATTATTAGACATTTAAATCAGGAGAAGTATAAAAAGTAATTTCTCATCAAAAATTGTTTTTAACGGATAGTTTACTTTGGAATATTGTTTTTCAGTTTTTTAAAACTTAAATTAAGACAAACGTTTCTACTCCAGAACGCACCACGATAGGCGTTATCAAAAAATGGTTTTAGTGCTTCCTAGTCTTAACTGATTTTTTTAATCATTGAGTTTTTTTTAAAATCCCTCCAGTGTTGCCACAATCAGGAAATCTAAAGACAATGGATTAAAATGGATTCATGCATGGATTCATATTATTCCAGATAATTCTAATAATTTCAGATAAAATAACCCTCTTAGACTGCTGACAGGATTTGCCAGCTAATATTTAACTTTTAGGATTAGAAGGCACTTTTTAGGCATTTTTTACGTTTCAACAGCTTTGTAACTTGTTTTAAAAAAAATTAAAATAAATACTATACAATTAAGTTTTTGATGACATTGTTGAGTTATCAGTTTAACTTGAATGTTTTGAAAGTTAAAATTAAGATAATTACCTAGCACCTTTGAAGTTGTAAAAAACTAAATATATATTTAATTTCTGAAGAATTCAAATGGAAAATCTTAAAAAAAATATTTTGTATGGGGGTCACCGACAAAACATTTTCATTTTTGGTGAAAATGAACCGGAAAAAGCTCTACTTTCTGCCCATGCAAAAATTCGCGTTACTGTATTTTTTTCTTTAGGTCCTTCTACGAAACACACTGTGTTTCATGTCTTTGATTGCCGCTTCTATTTCAACGAGCGAGAGCGCTTCCGAGTTGACGCCATCAATGCAACTTACTGTTGGCGCTTCGAGCTGCGGGTACTGTTGGCCATCGTTATTTGTGACTCGGAAGACTTGTTGCTCGTTTAACACGTTCGTCGCCCAAAAAAAATCTCAGAGCATGAAAGAAAAGCGAGAGAGCTTCAAATTTACAACGCATGGCAGAACTGAGCGGCAACCTTGCTTAAGAGAGCCGTCACCCATATATGGGTGACGTGGCGACGAACGTGTTAAGTGCCTTTTCCAGCTCCGCATATCGTAAGCAGGTGGCTGCTTTGGTGGACCCAGTGGCTTTTCTCGCCCAAAGACAAAAAGACATGCAGAACAAACTCGACGATCTTACCAGATGCCATCCGTGAGAGAGTGTTTCGGCACTTCTCGAACCTATACTAATGTGAACAAGTGAAAAGTGAAGAATAAAATGAGTTCTAGTATAACCAGATAATATCAAATTATTGTGAAGCAAATGAGGCCTGTATGAACGAAATTTAAACGATTGAAGTTTACAACGCAATACGTAACGTTACCGAAAGAGTTTTTCCTAAAGTGTTTTGATATGATACATCGGGGGAATATTCCTGAAGAATTTGTATCTGGAATAAAAGTGCTGGTAAAAAAAACGAGGAAGGTATTGTACAGTTCGATCATACAGACCCTTTTCGCTCGTCAATTGCGATTATAAACTGCTGTCGAGAATACTGAAAAAAGACCAGAAAAAGTGCTACAAAAAACATCATTCTAACGACATCCCGAAAGTGTGCGAACGGGAACCGAAGTATTTTTCAGGCAACCTTATCGCTATGGAACGCCTTCGATCGGGTCGAATACAGTTATCTTTTTCGTACCACACTCGGCTTTCATCGAAACCTGATCGGGTTAATCTCTCGTATTGCAGAGAAGTCATCGTCACGAATACTTGTTATCGGCCACCTATCCTCCCCAATTCCTATTCAACGATCTGTACGACAAGGAGACCCTCTGTCCATGAATTAATTCGTAATATATTTGCAACTACTACTACGAGAGCTAGAACGAATCTGTGGGAGCGATTTAGAAGTTGCGTATGCCGATGACGTAACTGTAATTGTGACTTCGACCGAAAAAATTGAACAATCAAAACAATTTTTGAGAACTTTGAGCGAGTATCGGGAGTAAAGTTGAACCTCCAGAAAACATGTTCCATTGATGTTGGTACTATCAATGGATCCCCACTGGATTAACAGGTTACAAACCGAACTTACTCTCAAGGTGCTTGGAGCTATTTTTACGAATTCAATCCGTGTCATGGTTCGCCTTAACCTTCCAAAGTCGTTCGGGCCAATATGACTCGAAGCGCACATTAAAATCATCATAACTCTTCGAGAAAAAATCGTAAAAATTTGATTTTAAAAACCTTCCTGGGGAATCACGAAATACACAATCTGTAGTACCAGGCAACTTCCTGTGACCACCGGAAGTGCTCGCTAAAAAAAATCCGTAATTAGGCTGTTCGGGTTTATATGACCCGAGAGTTTGCGTAAGTTCCCCTGGCCGCAAATATTGACCGATTTCGATGAATTTTAATTCATTGTATAGATAACTAGCTGATCCCGTACGAACTCCGTTTCGTTTTTAATTTCGAATATGTGATAAGTGTGTGTAAATGGTAATTGGGATGCATTTTCAATACTATATTGCATAATATATTAAACAGTTTTTTTCAAGGACAATATCGCGATAACTGTAAATAATTCATATGGATGACCCCTTTTTCCGATCCCTGAACCGAAATTGAGGACCTGAAATAAGTTTCCCGTCTTTCAAACCTCTCGTGTACAAAATTTGATCTCAATGTGATGCGTAATCATGGCAAAAATAGTGAACTATTAATATGGACGACCCCTTTTGCTCATCCTCGATCCAATATTTGAAACTTGAAAACAATAAGTTGTCACATAACACACGACGTATTACAGGACTCGACACATAACATTCTTACTTAACGGAAAAAGGATATAAAGTCACCTTTTTGTCGATCGGTTTCGGGCTCGATGTTGCCCATCTACAGGACGATGTCCGACTGATTACACAAAGGAACTGGAGCTGTAATTATCCTTTGTGTAATCAGTCGGACATCGTCCTGTAGATGGGCAACATCGAGCCCGAAACCGGTCGACAAAAAGGTAACTTTATATCCTTTTTCCGTTAAGTAAGAACGTTATGTGTCGTGTCCTGTAATACGTCGTGTGTTATGTGTATAGTTAAAGTACTTACGCAAGCACAAATCATATAAAAATGAATAAGTTGTCCCTTAAAACTCCCATGTGCAAATTTTTCACCTCAATCTAATGTGTATTAGCCTTAACATCGCAAAGATAGTGAAAAATTCATATGGACGACCCCTTTGGTCGATGCCTCAAAAATCTATTGCTCGTTCTTCAAAACACCCATGTGCAGATTTTCATCTCAATCCTATGCATAATGACGACAACATGGCGAAAACAGAGAAAAACTACTATGGACGACCCCTTTTTTGGACCACGATCCAAAACATGATACCTGTAATCAATTACTTTTACTGTAAAACTCCCATGTGCCAATTTTCATTAGAATCCTACGCACAATTCAGAAAATATTAAAAAAAAACTGTGAGCAAATAATAAGGACGACCCCTTTCACTGACCCCCAACTCAAAATTTGAAACCTGAAAACAATAGAGCGTCCCTCAAAACTCATATGTGGTAATTTTCATATCAATCCAATGTAGAATAACGTCAATATTGCAAAAACATTAATAGGATGATATGGACGACCCCTTTTGGCGACCCCTGATCCTAAACTGAAAACCTGGAACTGATTGCTCGTCCCTCAAAGCACTCATGTGCTAATTTTCATCACATTTCGATGTATAATACCGCCAATATCACAAAAACATTAAACAGTTGATATGGACGACCCCTTTGGCCGACCTCTGACCTCAAATTCAATACCTAAAATCGATTGCTCGTCACTCAAAACTTCTATGTGGAAATTTTCGCCTCAATCCAATGTATAATAACGCCAATATCGCAAAAATATCAAACAGTTGATATGGACGACCCCTTTCGCCGACCCATTTTCCTAACTTTGATACATAGAATCGATTGCTTGTCCTTCAAAACACTCGTGTGCAAATTTTTATTACAATCCGACAACAAATAACGTCAATATCGTGAAAACAATATTTGTCTTGTATGGACGACCCCCTTCAGAAGGGGTCATCCAAAAATCTGAAAACATTTTTCATCATTCCTGGTGCTAATGAACATCCATGCCAAATTTCAGCTCTCTAACTCTTAAGACGGCTGAGTCTATAGAGGACAAACAAACAAACAAACAATTAAACAAACAAACAAACAAACAAACAAACATACAGAAATTGCTTTTTATATATATAAATAGATTTATTCTAGTTTCTCAATATCAAAAAAATAAGTCGAAATATTTTACGAGATCACCAGTAGCTGATTCCGAATGAAAAAAGTCCCGAAAAAGAGCTATTTTTAGAATGCTTATAACTTGTGACAGATTCCAAATATTGCGCTGATTTTATAATATTTGGAATTGTCAAGAATAAATCTATCCATGGATGTATAAGATTTTTGTAGTCCATAGGAAGTTTTGGCCGCTATTCCGGAACTTCCGGTAGAAAAATTTCTTACTTAAAAAAAGTCAACCAATTTTGGCTTTGCATTGCTGTATCTCGCTTACCAATGGACAGTGTTCGGCACAAAAGCGCTAATCCGCTATTCGCTAGTTAGTCCGCTAATTTTTTGTTAGCGGTTTAATTTTGCCGATAAGTTTGGATTGATTTAGCGAAATGAAAAGTTCCGCTATTTTTTGGTTCCGCTAATTGAAGATCGCTAACTCTCATATATTTGTATCAATCTCTCGAATTCTTAGTGATACAATCTTCGGGATGAATAAGCCATAAAAATGCTTAAAATCCCTCGAGAAAAAAAAATAGTGATACAATAAACTTGTTTTCATTAATCAAGTCAAAGTGACATTGTGCATCATTCTGACTGCTTAATTGGATTAATTGGAGGAATGCGTACTAGAGTTAGAGAAAAGATGTATTTAGTGTCATTTTTCTCTCTTTAAGCACCTTTTTTATCAACTTTACAGAAGAAAATAACAATAAAAGATGTTAAGCAATATAAAACTTTTTTCAACATCTCTTCATCAGCATTTGTTTTCAAGTGGTTGAGATATTTATTTTTCACAATACAGTTTTTTTTAGAGATTTTACAGATCAGTTTATATAAAAATAAGATAAAATCCCTATTGTAGCCTTCGTTTTAAGTTCAAATAGAAATTGTATAAATGTTCACGTTTGACAATGCTCCTGCAAATTTGAAAAAGGGGAAAACAGGTTAAAGATTTTAAATTAGGATTATGTAAAATAATGCCAAACCAAACAAAATGAATTGCACAAAAGATTATTTGCAACAAAATTGCAAACTATCTACTTTGCACAAAACCGATGATTCGAGTAAATTTTGAACCAAAATTAAAATAAAAAAAAAGAGAGATATAGCTCCCATTTTCCACATTCTGTTCTTTTGCTGTTTCTTTGATTGTTCGAAAATCGTTTGTTTTAATTTATAGAACACAGAGACTTGTTAAAACTCCTATCTTTGACAGTTTTTGTTTTGCTCATATAATTTTATGAAAATACGATTTGTTTATCTAATTTTAAATTAAATACTTGAAACTTCATTAATTCCCCCTTGGGGAGTTGTGAAAACCGAAAGGGAGAAGTACGTGACTAAAAAAAATTGATATTTGTTCCGGCCTTAATGTTGGTAACCAGTTAGCGATTAGCGTTTTAAGCATAAAGCGATAACTTTTTTGGCACATTTAGCGTATTTATTTGCCAGCAACACAGACAGCAAGGTGATAGTGTTCTATTTTGTTTCGAGGCAAAGTTTTTTGCCTAATTTATATGTGTATAACTAATTAGCGGTGATTTATTTTGTGATCAAGTTTGTGGCAATTGTGAACAGTGTCGTTTTCCTATGGTGAAAATTTGTTCCTGGAATCAACGACACCATACGGTTGGGATTAGGTTTGGTTTGGATTTATCCACTTCCATTACCGCCGATAAGTATTTTTTTGTTTTCTATTTTTGTCTTTGTCTTTGTCATTACAATCATCGTCCGTGTGTTGCTAAGAAGCGGCTAAGCCGAATGTGTGAGTGAACGTATGCAAGGGATGGATGAACGTGAGAGAGTGAGTTCCCAGCTGTGTTCTCGATGCTGTGTGGGAATCTCTGCGGTAGGGGATCAAGTTGTATGTTTCGGTGTGTGCAAAAAAGCTTTCCACATCAACTGTTTACCAAACACAGTGTGTGCAAACTATGATGTTGTGAGAAAAATTAAAAATTTTGTTTATGTTTGCGATGATTGCTTGAATAATTCAGGTTTTGAAGGAAATGTAAGTACTTTGATTAAATTGGTTGAAACTGTAAATTCTAAAGTTGAAAAGCTTGAGAAAACATTTTTGGAACCAAATGAGTTAAGAAAACAAATTCGAGAAATTGCGCGAGAAGAAATGAAACCAATTACTAATTTAGAAGCAAATGAAAGAGGTGACGTAGTAAGATATCATTTGCGTTCTAATTCTAAAAAACGAAAACTAGATGAGAATGATAAAGTTGAACCAATTTCGTATTCCAACGTGCTGAAAAAGAATATTACGCAGAATTCGGTCAATAAAAATGTGATTGAACCAGCTCCTACAAGGTCCAGTGAGGTGGTTAAAAATGGAACGGAAAAAAGTGATGGAAACGAGATAAATAGTTCCCTTATCAAATTAGAAGAAACTGTTCGCTTAAAACCTCTCAACGAACAGGATATTGAAGTTACACGAAAAGAGATGAAATCATCTCTAGATCCGGTTGCGTTAGGCGTCAAATCTGTTCGTTACATCGATTCCACTGGGGAAGTTCTAGTAAGATGTTGGACAAAAGACAAAGCTAATAATTTCATGTCTCATACTCAGAAAGTTTTGGGAAAGAAATACTCAATTGAAATTAAAAAACCTGCAAAGCCTAAATTAAAAATAGTGGGATTCGAACATACTGAACAATTCAACGAAGTGGAGTTTGTTTCTTTGTTAAAAAAGCAAAACAAATTGCCCGATTCAGAAATCAAAGTTGTCAAAATTGAGAAAAATGATAAATGGAAGCATAATCCAATGATTGCTATCATTGAAGTTGACGCTGAAACGTTCACAACATTGATAAAACGCGGAAAAGTCAATGTGGGATGGGAGAGGTGTAATGTTTATGAAGCAGTAAGTGTGCTTAGGTGTTACAAATGTTGGCAATATGGCCACAAAGCTGAATATTGCAAAAATCAGGCATGTTGCGCTAAATGTTCTGGAAGTCATGATACGAATGAATGCACGGCTCTTTACGAAAAGTGTATTAATTGTTTTAGATTCAATTCAACGGTAAAGTCAAATGGGGATAAATTAGATATTTGTCATTCTGCTTGGAACTATGAATGTGAAATTTACAAAAGAAATCTTACGAAAGCAAAAAAGTTTATTGATTACAGCAAGTAGCAAACAATGTCAGAGATTTTGTATCTCAACGTATGTGGATTGAGTAGTAACTTCGATGAAATTTGCGTCGTTCTAGAAGAATTGAAACCGATAGTTATGGTTCTGGTTGAAACTCATTTAACTGATGAAGCAATTGCTAATACTTTAGACATAATAGGCTACTCGATGATAAACTGTTTCTCGCATTCTAAACACACAGGCGGTGTCACAATGTTCGTGCAGAATGTATTTAAAATAAATATTTTATTGAATACCTATTTAGAAATGAATTGGATTCTGGCCCTTAAGTTAAGGAACGAAAGAAAAAGTTTTATAATTGGTGGAATTTACCATTCGCCCAGCGCAAACGACGCTCGCTTTGTGGATATACTTGAAAACATCTGGTTAAGTGAAATTGTTGCTGATGACATTGATAATATCTTTTGCGGTGATTTTAACATCAATTTTAATAATGGTACTGAGTGTAAAGAATTGAAACGAGTTATGGAGGCAAGTGGATTTCGACAAGTTGTAACACAAGATACGCGGGTAACTGTTTCCACCAGTACCAGAATAGACTTGGTTTTTACAAACGTGGAACAAGCGGTAGCTACTATTCTCCCGAATATGCGGGTGTCAGATCATGAATCAATTAGTGTTGATATCGGATTTAGTCAGGAATATAGCGAATTTGAAAGTTTTCAAGTTGTGAAAGATTGGAGTCGGTACAACGAAACTGACTTCTGTCGGATTCTTGAGTCAGGATTGGGAACATTAGTATGCCGCGATTTCAACGAAACTGTTAAAGGTTTTGATTTATTACTGAAGAATAGTATCAATGCCCTTGTAAATGAACGAGGAGTAAATAGAAAAATCACCCATAATTGGTATTCTAGTAACCTTCGACTGTTGAAGAGAAAAAGAGATAAGCTGTACAGCCAATTCCTTCGCCAGAAATGTGAGAGAAATTGGCTGAGGTACAAAATTGTGCGAAATGAATACTCTCAGAAAATAAAAGAAGCCAAAAATCAATCAGTTCAAGAAGAACTAGACAAGAACAGAAACGACGGAAAACTCCTATGGAAAACGATTAAACGTTTAGTCAACCCAAGTGGTGTAAAATTTGATTTAGTACGTTTTAATGGTGTTGAAACTACTAACGAATCGGAAATTGCGGAAAAATTCAATAATTATTTCGTAGACAGTGTCATGCAAATTCATGATAGTATAGTTGCGGGTTCAAATATCAGCTTAGGACAAATAGATTACAATGATCGAAGCTGGAGTTCTTTCGAAAGCGTTACTGTTCAAGAATTTTGTGAAATAGTAAAAAACTTGAAATCTACAGCGGGCATCGACAATGTATCACTAAGAGTTTTCAAGGACTCTTTAACAATACTTGCAAATCCACTATTGGAAATTATAAACACTAGTCTGCAATTAGGTACTATGCCAAATACATGGAAATGTTCAACAGTGATTCCTGTACCAAAACAGCCCAATGCACGTGAATCAACCTTATTCAGACCTATTAATATGTTAGAGTTACAAGAAAAAGTGCTAGAATTAGCAGTCAAACGGCAATTGCTACAGTTCATTGAGTCGGAAAATATTTTGATTGAGGAACAATCAGGATTCAGGAAACAACATTCCACGGAAACAGCGGTAAATTCGATACTTCGAAAATGGAAAGAGAATGTTGAAAATGGAAATTACACAGTCGCCGTTTTCCTTGACTTTAAGAGAGCGTTCGAAACGATTGATCGACTGAAACTGTTGGACGTGTTAGCAAGAATTGGATTAAGTGGCATGGTCTTAAGCTGGTTCAAAAGTTACTTGGAAAATAGAATGCAACGGACAAAGTTTGGCTCGTCTTACTCTCAGTTTAAAGAAAATAAGTTGGGTGTCCCTCAAGGAAGTGTCCTGGGGCCAATTCTTTTTATCTTATACATCAACGACTTGAAAATGTGCCTACAGCACGGTCACTTGAAACTGTTTGCTGATGATTCAGTGTCTTATTGGACAGGTAGAAACTTAGAACTCATAATGCATGAAGCAAATGCTGATTTGGAAAACATTACTGAGTTTCTGAAACAACGAAAATTATGCTTGAATCTCGATAAAACCAACTGGATGATTATAGGCAACCGCAAAATTGTGAATTGCCCAAATCTGCTTATTGGCGGATGTGTAATCGAAAGAGTACGTCAAACAAAATATCTAGGAGTGCAAGTTGATGATAAGCTAAACTTTGTAGAGCATGTGGACTATACAATTAAAAAAATTGCCAAAAAATATGGTGTTCTCTGCCGGATAAACAGATATTTGACTTTCTGGTCAAAAATCATTTACGTGAAGTCGGTTATTATGCCACATTTTGATTACTGTTCTACAATTCTACTTAATGCTTCAGATACACAAATAAAGCGATTGCAGAAAATCCAAAATAAAATTATGAGAGTTGTGATACGCTGCAACCGATACACGCCTAGTGCTCTTATGCTCGACATGCTTAAATGGTTATCTGTGAAACAACGTATTGCTTATAACAGCCTGATGTTTGTCCATAAAATGAAAAAAGGAATGTTACCTTCATATTTGGCTCGAGACCTACAGTTCGGAAACGACATTCACAGTTACAATACGAGAAGAGCTTGTGATTTTAGACTTCCGATTGCTAGAAAAGAAATGACAAAGCGATCTATATTCTACAACGGCTTGAAGATGTATAATAACCTGCCGCAAGACATCAAAGATAATTCAAATATGAACAACTTCAAAAGAATGGCAATACTATATGTGAAGAGAACCTTCTAACATAAGCAAGAATCCTAAATGGGATCTTTATAATGTGATGGCAATCTGATGCGTTATCAGACATAGAATCTGTACAGTGATGGACATACGCGGGAGTTGATAAGACGACCAAGTAGTACAGAAAATGACAAAGAAATGTATGATCAAATATCCAAAGGATAAATTGTCCCTCCCACTTCAAAAGATGCGTATGGGGTGGAGGGAGGACCCAAATGGGCCTCATGGGACCATCACAAAAAAAAAAAAAAATAAGCGATCGCTAAGTTTGTACGAGCTAGCGATTCAATTAGCGGCGCTAATTTTTCAGTTAGCGTCGCCGAACACTGCCAATGGAGCGATTCTCTAAATTCAAATTTTAGTTTTTTTCGTTAACTCTATTATTATTTTCGTAGAACATAGTTGGTTCCTCAAAAATCTCAGTTGTTCAGTATATTGTAATGAAAATCACATCTGTTTTGTCATATTTCAAACTTCCCCTCATGTCGGTGGGTTTACGGGATTTTGATAGCGTGATTTCTCTAAAATTTGAACTCAAATTAGTCACTTTTTATATACCAAAAGATTCATTAGAATCTCCTCTTTTGATGGACATACTTTTTGTGTGGTGTTTTTAAAATTTGTAGCAACGTTTTTCGAATTTACTGGAAGCTGTCAGATTTCAACCAGTTTGACCCACATTTTCAGCAGGTTGGTGTACAAATCTCGCACCCCTCACGTAGCCGCGGGAGAAACAAATCCTTTAGCTCTCTTTTTGTCGCTTACCAAATCTACCACCCAACCCAGCCACAGGAGGAACTGCCGTCTCGTCGCGTGGTTTGTTGATTGATTGTGCTGATGCTGATAACGAAATGAATGCTTTATTGTTGTAGGTATTGCTTGAATCTTTTTTGATATATTATATTATAAATATTTTAATGGATGGGCAACATTTCTAAAGTTCACGTCGATTATTTTAGATTCAGATTGCAGATTTGAGATTTGAGATTTCAGATTTCAGATTTCAAATTTCCGATTCAGATTTCAGATTCAGATTTCAGATTCAGATTTCAGATTCAGATTTCAGATTCAGATTTCAGATTCAGATTTCAGATTCAGATTTCAGATTCAGATTTCAGATTCAGATTTCAGATTCAGATTTCAGATTCAGATTTCAGATTCAGATTTCAGATTCAGATTTCAGATTCAGATTCAGGGTTCAACAAAACGCACTCTTTTAGCCACGCGCAACACACGCAAACCATTCTCTCGTGCAAAACACTTCATCGTTTGCGTTCTGGCCGTTGACGCACTCTCGCTCTAAACAAAAACACGCTCGCTCTATCTTTTCCACTCGTTCTCGTCGACGAGATGCGCTATCCGAAATCTGCGCGAGCGGCCGAGTCAGACAGGCACGGCTAGCTCACTGCGCGTCCTAACCGAGCGGCGTGCGAGGTTTCTTTTTTGGTTAACAGAACAGCACGCAGCGGCTCTCAATGCAGCTCGCGGCGGCCCTCCAAACGGTCTGAGGCGGCTCTCTTTTTGTCACCGGGCGGCGCGCACGGGCTCTAGTGTGGGGCTTGTGTTTTGTATTTGCCGTGGCCCGATTGATAAATCTGTGTGTTTAATTTCATCAGCAAAATAGTTGGAACAAATGGTAGCGGGCAATGGACTTGGCGGGAGGATTAAAAGAATCAATGTAGGAGGTTTACGTTACATATTATTAATAGCTCCAAGCACTAGTGTTTATGAAAATTTTACCATTAACTAGTAAAATTTGGATACCAAGAATGACATCCTTTTTTTGGAAATGCTACGGCGACATCGATATTTATAATGTCACGAAATATCAATCGTAACATTGAAATGTTATGAATTCGACTGTCGCGACCACTTTTAATGCAAAGTAAATTTAGACAATGGGATTCAGATCGATTAAATAAGAATATGATTCGAATTTAATTTGTTGGCTTTTCTATAGGAAGATAGTACATACGCGAGATTAAAACAAACTAATGATGATTAACGGAACAAATACCAGTAGAAATTAGTTTAGCTTCGATTTTAACTTGCGACCCCTTTAGTGAAAGGGTTTGACTTGTAGGTGACGAAAAATAGTGCCGCGAGCTCGCTAGTACAAGCTTCTAATATTAGTACCGCGAGAAATGTGTTTAGCTCCGATTTCAACATGCGACCCCTCTAGTGGAAGGGTTTGACTTGTAGGTGACGAAAACTAGTGTCGCGAGTTCGCTAGTACAAGCTACTAGTGTTAGTACAAGTAGAAATTAGTTTAGCTCCAATTTCAACTTGCGACCCCTCTAGAGAAAGGGTTTGACTTGTAGGTGACGAAAACTAGTGTCGCGAGTTCGCTAGTACAAGCTACTAGTGTTAGTACAGCTAGAAATTAGTAAAGCTCCGATTTCAACTTTCGACCGGTCAAATGAAAGAGGTTGACTCATAGGTGACGAAAAATAGTGCGCGAGTTCGCTAGTACAAGCTACTAGTGTTAGTACCACGAGAAATTAGTTTAGCTCCGATTTCAACATGCAAACCCTCTAGTGAAAGGGTTTGACTTGTAGATGACGACAAATAGTGTCGCGAGCTCGCTAGTACAAGCTACTAGTGTTAGTACAAGTAGAAATAAATTTAGCTCCGATTTCAACTTGCGACCCCTCTAGTGAAAGGGTTTGACTTGTAGGTGACGAAAACTAGTGTCGAGAGTTCGCTAGTACAAGCTACTAGTGTTAGTACAGCGAGAAATTAGTTTAGCTCCGATTTCAACTTTCGACCGGTCAAGTGAAGGGTTTGACTTGTGGATGACGAAAAGTAATATCGTGAGTTCGCTAGTACAAGCTACTAGTGTTAGTACAGGTAGAAATTAGTTTAGCTCCGATTTCAACTTTCGACCGGTCAAATGAATGGGTTTGACTTGCAGGTGACCAAAACTAGTGTCGCGAGTTCGCTAGTACAAGCTACTAGCATTAGTACTGGTATAAAAGAGTTTAGCTTCTATTTCAATTTTCGACCGGTCAAGTGAATGTGTTTGACTTGTAGGTGACGAAAAATAAAGTCGCGAGTTCTCTTGTACGAGCTATTAATATTAGTACTGATAGAAATTAGTTTAGCTCCGAATTCAACTTTCGACCGGTCAAGTGAAAGAGTTTGACTTGACGAATTTACTTGTCCAATCTATAAGTGTTTTTTTTTTTTTTTATTAAACACCAATCTATTTTCTACAAGGCACACTCGGTAATTAACCATAAAAGCGCCGCACTTCACTTAAAACTAAAACAATAGTATTTCAAACATTTGGCAAAAAATTCCGTAAAAGCGGCCGGGTTTCAATAAGCTTAGCCAAAATTGAGCTCAAAATGGGTTTCAGTTGAAGCAGCATTTCTGTCCAGTGATCGTCCAAGTTGAATACAAGAGAAACTAGAATGATGAGATCGGTGACCGTTTTTTCGTAGTTGATGAGTGGCGTCGTCGACTGCTTCGACATCGGTGGTGTCGGCTTTCGAATTGGGATTCCTGTAGTACATGGGCTTCGAGATGGATGTGGTTGATCCAAGGTTTTCTGGCTGACTGTAGACTCCTCGACCGTTGATATATTCTTACTCTCTCTAACCCGCTTTGTAGCAGTCCTTATAGGGAGAGAAGATGGTTTCTGTCGATTCCGCTGTGTTTCCGATCTTGAGACACAGTGCGTGTCAGTTTGGTTTACTGTTTCTTGGTCATCGTTGGTGTCACTCAGAACAGCAAATTGGTTATATCCATGGAGATCTGGCAAAGATGATCGAACAATTGCTGCGTAACTCATGTTCGATCTTCGGATGAGATTCACTTTCGAAGCTTGTGCTCGTTTTTTATATACAGGGCAATCACGAATAGACGAGTGAGTGCCTTTGCAGTGCAGACAGGCATCTATTTGGGAGGGGCAGCGAGAAGCCTCATGCGGTAGACCACATCTTCCACACTTAGCTTTATTGCCACAGTAACGATGTGTGTGGCCATATCGCTGGCAATTTTTACACACCATGGGCTTCGGGGTGTACATACGCACAGGAATTAGCACTTTTCCTACCTCCAGAAAGTCTGGCAAAATAGTACCGGCGAAAGTAACTCGTGTAGAGAACGACGGAACGTACACTTTCCTCCCGTCGTTGCACTGTGATTCAACTAGCTGGTGGCATTCAAGCACCGACACATGGGCAATTCTCGAGTCTTTGAAAACTCCTTTGCCTTCAAGTACCACTGTTCCGAATTCAAGGTCAGCTTGCTTCACAACACCAGATATTTCCACACTCAAGCTAGGAATATATACACGGTATAATCTGGTCAGCATTTCGTTGTGCACCACACTATTTGCTTCAAGACGATTACCGAAAAGCAATCGCAGTTTGCTAAAATGCACTTGTTTCGTTTCTAAAAGTGATTCGTAAGTCTTGTGAAGCTCCTTGGCAACGAGAATCACGTCTATGGGTTTTTCAACTTGGCGGACAAAAACTACAAATGGCCCTTTAGCTGAGGCCGGGTAGCTTCGGATACGATTCACTAATTCTTCGTGGACTTCATCAAGTTGATCTTCGGGATGTCGATTCCCGTCATCCGTTTGCATTTGTGGATCTGTTGGCACCGAGGAAAGGCCTTCGCCGGCCATGGCGCAACGGGTGCCTAAAAACCAACGCTTTTAAACGGTTGTAACTTTTACCGCAGTTGAGGAGCAACGATAAACAAGACCGTTCCCATGAAGAGAGACGAGCGAACTGAATCTATAAGTGTTAGTACCGGTAGAAATTAGTTTAGGTCAAACCCTATTCACTTGACCAGTCGAAAGTTGGAATCGGAGCAAAACTAGTTTCTACCTGTACTAACATTAGTAGCTTGTACTAGCGAGCTCGTGACACTATTTTTCGTCACCTGCAAGTCAACCCTTTCACCTGACCAGTCAAAAGTTGAAAGCAGAGCTGAACTTATTTCTACCTGTACTAATACTAGTAGCTTGTACTAGCAAACTCGCGACACTATTTTCGTCATCTACAAGTCAAACCCTTTCACTAGAGGTGTCGCATGTTGAAATCGGAGCTAAACTAATTTCTACTTGTACTAACACTAGAAGCTTGTACTAGCGAACTCGCGACACTATTTTTCGTCATCCACTAGTCAAACCCTTTCACTTGACCGGTTGAAAGTTGAAATCGGAGCTAAACTAATTTCTAGCTGTACTAATACTAGTAACTTGTACTAGCGAACTCACGACACTATTTTTCGTCACCTATGAGTCAATCCCTTTCATTCGACCGGTCGAAAGTTGAAATCGGAGCTTAACTAATTTCTCGCGGTACTTACACTAGTAGCTTGTACTAGCGAACTCGCGACACTATTTTTCGTCACCTGCAAGTCAACCTCTTTCACTTGACCGGTCGAAAGTTGAAATCGGAGCTAAACTAATTTCTCGCGGTACTAACACTAGTAGCTTGTACTAGCGCACTCGCGACACTATTTTTCGTCACCTGCAAGTCAACCTCTTTCACTTGACCGGTCGAAAGTTGAAATCGGAGCTAAACTAATTTCTACTTGTATTAACACTAGTAGCTTGTACTAGCGAACTCGCGACACTATTTTTCGTCACCTACAAGTCAAACCCTTCCACTAGAGGGGTCGCATGTTGAAATCGGAGCTAAACACATTTCTCGCGGTACTAACATTAGTAGCTTGTACTAGCGAATTCGCGACACTATTTTTCGTCACCTACAAGTCAAACCCTTCCACTAGAGGGGTCGCATGTTGAAATCGGAGCTAAACACATTTCTCGCGGTACTAACATTAGTAGCTTGTACTAGCGCACTCGCGACACTATTTTTCGTCACCTGCAAGTCAACCTCTTTCACTTGACCGGTCGAAAGTTGAAATCGGAGCTAAACTAATTTCTACTTGAAGCTTGTACTAGCGAACTCGCGACACTATTTTTCGTCATCTACAAGTCAAACCCTTTCACTAAAGGGGTCGAAAGTTGAAATCGGAGCTAAACTAATTTCTACCTGTACTAATTCTAGTAGCTTGTACTAGCGAACTCGCGACACTATTTTTCGTCACCTATGAGTCAATCCCTTTCATTTGACCGGTCGAAAGTTGAAATCGGAGCTAAACTAATTTCTAGCTGTACTAACACTAGTAGCTTGTACTAGCGAGCTCGCGATACTAGTTTTCGTCACCTACAAGTCAAACCCTTTCACTAGAGGGGTCGCAAGTTAAAATCGGAGCTAAACTAATTTCTACTTGTACTAACACTAGTAGCTCGTACTAGCGAGCTCGCGACACTAGTTTTCGTCACCTACAAGTCAAACCCTTCCACTAGAGGGGTCGCAAGTTGAAAACGGAGCTAAACTCATTTCTACCTGTACTAACACTAGTAGCTTGTACTAGCGAACTCGCGACACTATTTTTCGTCACCTACAAGTCAAACCCTTCCACTAGAGGGGTCGCATGTTGAAATCGGAGCTAAACACATTTCTCGCGGTACTAACATTAGTAGCTTGTACTAGCGAATTCGCGACACTATTTTTCGTCACCTACAAGTCAAACCCTTTCACTAGAGGGTTTGCATGTTGAAATCGAAGCTAAACTAATTTCTCGCGGTACTTGTGCCGTTAATCATCATTAATTTGTTTTAATTTCGCGTTTAATCTCCCCAAAGACACAACAACTAATTAACATTCCAACCATCGATCAATATGATCGATCTAAACGGTTTCATTTTAACAACCCTTGCGTAAAGCTCTTTAATTTGGCCTTTTTCGCGAAATTTTACTAGTTCATGGTAAAAATTTCATAGTTACTAGTGTTGGTAACTATAACTTATAAATATTTTAAAACTTCTAACATTCATTGTAATAACCCTGCCACCAATCCCGTTGCGCGCTACAAACTGTATAACCAATTCTATTAATTAAATTATTCGTACAGATTTCTTAATCGCCCCCCAAACACGAAACACACGGCCCACACACCGTGTGCTAAAGAGAGCCGCGCGCGCTGATCGGTGAGCCGCCGTGTCCTCACGGTAGATGCTCGGTGTTCCTAAACGCACGCGGCTAGATAAACGCAAACGCAGTTTTCGAACCGCTCGAGCTCTCGAATAGGCGCGCGCAAATTCGCTCAGCTCAAAAATTTTCAATCTGCGTTTTGGTCGCAAATTTCTCGAGAGAATTTCGAGCAATCAAATGTGCCCGTGAACCGAGAACGAAAGAGCTGCGTTTTATTTGCTCTTTCTCATTCGACGCACTCCTGCGTGTTGAACCCTGTTCAGATTTCAGATTCTGATTTCAGATGCCTGATTTCAGATGCCAGATTTAAGATTCAGATTCAATTTCAGATTTCAGATTCTTATTTCTGATTAAAGTTTCTGAATAAAATTCCAGAATATATGTTACTTGAATCATAGATTTTGTTTCTCTTGCAGTAGACACTGCTAGAAATAAAAGAAAAGAACCATGATAACATTCAAATCAAATGTAGGTATCACTGAAGAATTCTAATGATAAAATATCTAAAAAGATTCAAAAGGTTTATTTCAATTTGGAGAAATAATCTTTCTCTATTTGAAAATCAAAAAATTTACTACGCGGCTTGGGTGCGGTTGGGTGGTAGATTTGGTGAGCGACGAAAAGAGAGCTAAAGGATTTGTTTCTCCCGCGGCTACGTGAGGGTTGCGAGATTTGTACACCAACCTGCTGAAAATGTGGGTCAAACTGGTTTGTTTCTGACAACATCTGTTTTTTTTTTAGTTTTTGAGTTTGTTTTTTCATTTCTACTTTAAATCAAAGGAAACCAAACACTAAACATCATATAAACTTTTTCTTTTCTTTCGACTCCAATTCATTCGCTTTCTTTAGATATTTTTTTAACTTTTTTTTTCGTACTTAACTGGTCTTTTCGTAAGACTTTTTTTTTAATACCAGTTTATGCATGTTTCATGACAGCTTTCATTTCATAGCTTTTTTTTTTACCTTCGTGTTCATCTCAAAAAAACTTTTTTTTTATTTGATTCTCCATTTTTTTTTATCATTGCACTCCTCAAGATATCTTTTCATGTTTTTCATACATTTTGCATTGCTCACACGTCAAGAATATGTTCGTTTCCCAGATTGTTAGTTTGTATAATTTTTGTTACCCATCCTATTCTCTTGAGTATTCTTTTGAGATTTGATTAGGTTTAAATCACGTTTCCTGAATTTGTTGACATTCGAGCTGCTCCTTATATCTTGATTTTTATATTATTCGTTCAATGTATTTTGGTTTCTTCAACGTACTATATAAACCTAGATGTTGCGGATTTGATGTTCTCAAATGTCTCATATTTTCCTTAGTTTTTTTTATTTGCAATTGACTCCAATTTCTCTTCAGATTGCTACGAAATATTCTTCACAACAGCTTACTGAGTCTGTTTACACGCGTTATGAATCTAGCTGCCTTGTTACACCTTTTTTTGCTTTGGTTAGTGAAGTGATCCTCTCCGGACACTTGCCTAAAATAAGCCATGCTATCAATCCTTTAAAAGGGCGATCCCCCCAACGAACTTTAATTAAAGCTATTTTCCTGGCGCGCTTTTTTGTTTCTTATGCGGTCCTCCCAACACGCACTTTTGCTGTCCTCTTGATTTGCTACTTCATTAATTGCTTCAAGTAAGTTGTCCTTCCAATATACTTAGTTTGTCATTCACATAATTGTTAAGGAGTGGTCCTTTCAACATACCAGAACTATCATCGTGTAAGATTTTCTCTGATGTGGTCCTCGCCACTAGCATTCAGCTGTCTTCATTGCTTGAAGTGGTCCTCACAACACGCTTCTAGCTCTCAAGAGTGGTCCTCCCAACACACTCAAAGCTGTCCTCCCGACGCGCTTTTTCTTATGCGGTCCTCCCAACTCGCATTTTTCTTTAGCTGTCCTCCCGACTCGCTAACTAATTTATTGCTCGAAGTGGTCCTCCCAACACACTTCTTCTTAAAGCTGTCCTCCCGACGCGCTTTTATACTATCCATTTGTTTTTTTCCAAAATCACTAAACTTTTTTAATCTTTAACTTTTGCTTTCTATCTGTTATATTTGCACCACTGCCTTAAGTGTATTTTATAGCATTTAAGTGCATTTATTGCATTCTTTTCGGAAACGGTTTTTTCAACACTTTCATTTCTCAATGTCGTTTCTTGAACTATATCGTTAAATGCCTGTCGGTCGCCAAAATGTGTAGCACGATATCCACGAGGAAACCACCCATCATAATAGCTGACGACACTTCGCCTTAGCAGCCTGTTCCCTAGGCAGACGCGTTCCTACTGACGCGGACACTCAAGCAAACTCTGTGTGTGACGCTTACCCACACAGCCGTATAATATGCGTCGACTACCAAACACACTGCGTCACCAACACCAAGCTGAAGCCTACCGGTTGCGCTATCATACTTTCATACTGGAGGAGCTTGAGCGCCGCTCGGGAGAGCATAGTTGTGCTGACTAAACGGGACATAGGCGCCCTACACAAAAACACCACACAAAAAGTATGTCCATCGAAAGAGGAGATTCTAATGAATCTTTGGTAAAGTCTGCTTCATTTAATATTGGAACAAATTCTTTTGTTCATTGTGGCGCTCCTAGTGGACGGATTTGGAAACTTTTTTCACCCACGTGTCGGGAAATTCAATAACTTTCACCATGTATTTATGTCATAACACCAAACGATAGCATTTTGTAAACAACCGCCATGGAAGCCGAACGGAGAGATCAAATTGTGCACAGTTTTCTTGAAAATCCATTGTTGTCTTCATCGAAGCAAGATAAACAGCTTAAAATGCCCAGAAATACCGTATGGCGTGTTATCAAGCAGTACAAGGAAACATTGACGACGGCTCGGAAGCCGCATTCGAAGCGTCGGAGTGGAACTGTCGACCGGAAACTGCGTGGGAAAGTCATCAAGGCCGTCAAGAGGAATCCCAATCTTTCAGACCGCGATTTGGCCAATAAGTTCCAGGCCGCTCACAGTACGGTGCAACGAATTCGTCTCCGGGAAGGAATAAGGTCATTCCGAGCCAGCAAACAGCCAAATCGGACGCTGAAGCAGAACAATGTGACCAGAATCCGTGCTCGAAAGCAATACGATCAAGTGCTGACCAAGTTCGACGGATGAAAAGTCTGCTTCATTTAATATTGGAACACAAACAATTGCGTGTAGTTCAGTCATTTATTAACGAATTCATAATTTGTTTTTCATACAAATGTAGCATTTTCTTTACTCTTTCATAAAAAAAAATTAAAAAAATTATTCATTGCTGTTTCGAAGAAATTCTCGTACTCGTACTCGTAAGAAAACTGTGCACAATTTGATCTCTCCGTTCGGCTTCCATGGCGGTTGTTTACAAAATGCTATCGTTTGGTGTTATGACATAAATACATGGTGAAAGGTAATGAATTTCCCGACACGTGGGTGAAAAAAGTTTCCAAATCCGTCCACTAGGAGCGCCACAATGAGCAAAAGAATTTGTTCCAATATTAAATGAAGCAGACTTTATATAAAAAGTGACCAATTTGAGTTCAAATTTTAGAGAAATCACGCTATCAAAATCCCGTAAACCCACTGACATGAGGGGGAGTTTGAAAAATGACAAAAAAGATGTGATTTTCATAACAATATACTGAACAACTGAGATTTTTGAGGAACCAACTATGTTCTACGAAAATAATAATAGAGTTAACGAAAAAAACTAAAATTTGAATTTAGAGAATCGCTCCATTGGTAAGCGAGATACAGCAATGCAAAGCCAAAATTGGTTGACTTTTTTTAAGTAAGAAATTTTTCTACCGGAAGTTCCGGAATAGCGGCCAAAACTTCCTATGGATTACAAAAATCTTATACATCCATGGATAGATTTATTCTTGACAATTCCAAATATTATAAAATCAGCGCAATATTTGGAATCTGTCACAAGTTATAAGCATTCTAAAAATAGCTCTTTTTCGGGACTTTTTTCATTCGGAATCAGCTACTGGTGATCTCGTAAAATATTTCGACTTATTTTTTTGATATTGAGAAACTAGAATAAATTATCTATATTTTCATTGAAAATGAACAAAAAGTCTAAAATCATATTTTGAGCGTTAATTCAGCCCAAAAAATCTACCTTCAATTTTTTAAAATTGTGCTTAGTCCATTTTGATGTTTTTTTCAGTCAAAGTGTCTGTAAGTATTGGTGTGTGTGGTGATGGAGCTTAGCATGATAGTAATAAACAAATTATAAAATAGAACTATCATGGTAAGTTACTGAAAAAACAGAGAATAATTTGGTTTAGTGTAAACATCGCAAACTGCCATTGCATGCTGGTTTGAACGTTGAACTGAAACTGAGAGCTTGATCAATTCTCTCTCACAAAAAAGAAAGGACGGTTTGCTTAGCTAGGAAAAAGAGTAAAAAAGAGAGGTACGTTATTCTATTTGTGACTATTGCTAAAGACGGACGTGTGGAGAAAAACCTGCAAAAAAGTAAGTGATGCTTGCTAGGAACGGCTTGGAAGAATAACCCAAACTTGGAATACGACAATGGCGCAGTAGTTTCCGGCACCGCTCGGTAAGTTTGGTAACGTTTGGAACCGGAAAGGTGAAAAGTGAATTAAGCATTATGGATACTGAAAGACAAAAAGAAAAGTTGTGCGTTGGTTGATTGCTATAAAATAAAAAGAAAAGAAAATCGACAAAAAGATGTTGAAAAAAAGGAACAGAGCGAGAGAGCTCTGGGATGGAGCGAGAGACTCCAAGTAGAGCGAGAGACTCTATAGTTAAAAAATAAATTAAGAGCGAGAGACTCTTAATAGCAATACGATAATCAACTTTTCTTTCAACTTAGTATCCGTATCCAAAAATCGAAATTCTCGGTTTAAATCCTGAGATTCGGTTATTGTTTTTGAAAAATGACTGTGAATAAAAAAGATAACTGAATTTCTGGAATAAAATGTGAAAAGAAAAAGAATTGTAAATAAGTTTAGTGATACAATAATCAGAGCATAAGATTTTTGGGACAAATCGCGAAAATCTAGAACGACTAAGTTGAAAAAAAAAGAAAATGAGAACTGTTAAAAACTGGAAAGAGATGAAAAATAAAAATCGAATTCCTCGGTTGGAAGCCTGAGAATCGATTCATTCAAATCAGGAATAATTTAAAAAAATTGTTTCGAAAGAAAAATAAGAGCGAGAGATCTCTGAGGCAGAACACGAGACTCTGGAATGAATAAGTTGGGAAATGTTGAAAAAAAGAAACAGAGCGAGAGACTCTTAAAAGCAATGCGACAATCAACTTTTGTTTGGTGATTTTCTAATATCCGTTTCCAAAAATCGAAATTCTCGGTTAAAATCCTGAGATTCGGTTATTGTTTTGAAAAATGACTGTGAATAAAAAAAGATAACTGAATTTCAGGAATAAAATGTGATTAAAAAAAAAAAAAAAGAATTGTAAATAAGTTTAGTGAAACAAAAATCAGAGCGAGAGATTTTTGGAACAAATCGCGAAAATCCAAAACGACTAAGTTGAAAAAAAAATGAAAAATCGAATTTCTCGGTTGGAAGCCTGAGAATCGGTTCATTCTAATCAGGAATAATTGAAAACAATTGTTGAAAAGAAAAATCAGAGCGAGAGATCTCTTAGACAGAACACGAGACTCTGGAATGAATAAATTGGAAATGTAAAAAAGCCCTTTTGAGAAATTGATAAGAAATGAAAATTGGCAGTTCTCCGTTGAAAACTTGATATACGGTTAATTTTAATTATAGTTTTACTGACAAGATTAAAAAAACTGATTTGAAAAAGGAGCGGGTTCCTTTTACAATCAACATCAGTGTTGGAATAACCAGAAGTAAGTGCGAAACCTGTTTCGTTTCATGTCTAGCCACGGAAGCACTTTCTCTATTAGAAACAATTTTATGATTTTTCTGTTGGAAAAACTGTATTTTTTTTAACATAAAGGGAATCGTGCAGTTTTCGTGATACTTTAAATTTGCTGATGAAGAAAAATCTAAAATTACTTGTATATTATGAACACAAGAATCCCTGAGTGCATGGTACAGTGGCTTATAGTGTTTTCGATTATTAGCAGGGGCAACCTAGTTATCCACGAGTTTTACCCTAACTAATGTAATTGTGTTCGTATTATTAATTCAGAAGTCCACCAGTTTTGCCCGAATTTTGACTCTCAAGCAGGCGTTTGCGCCCCGTAGAAATTGTCAGTGTTAGGGGTAAGCATGAGGGTGAGTGTAGCTACCATTAATTTCATCGTCCCGGGTGACGATTTTGCTGGTTCATTCCGAAAATGTTTTGCCCCGCGCCAGTGGAGAAAACGAAAACGGCGTTAGTTAGTTCTGTTTTTTTTTTTTAATTTTAGGGAATGTTCAGGAAAAGGTTAGACATTTGTTACAGTGTTTGATAAAAAAAAAATTTGTCAAAATATTAGCTGTTTACTGAGACTCGATGGTTTATTAAATGATAAGAATAGAGGAGGAGAGTAATGTGGTGATGGAGCTTAGCATGATAGTAATAAACAAATTATAAAATAGAACTATCATGGTAAGTTACTGAAAAAACAGAGAATAATTTGGTTTAGTGTAAACATCGCAAACTGCCATTGCATGCTGGTTTGAACGTTGAACTGAAACTGAGAGCTTGATCAATTCTCTCTCACAAAAAAGAAAGGACGGTTTGTTTAGCTAGGAAAAAGAGTAAAAAAGAGAGGTACGTTATTCTATTTGTGACTATTGCTAAAGACGGACGTGTGGAGAAAAACCTGCAAAAAAGTAAGTGATGCTTGCTAGGAACGGCTTGGAAGAATAACCCAAACTTGGAATACGACAGTGTGTTTTCGGTTTTCGGCTGCTTTCGGGTGTGTTCGGCTGCTAGGCGCGTATTGAATACACAGCGGCACGTATTTGCAACACAGTTTTGTTCTGTGGCTTGGAATATGGTTTTTAAAAATCAAGTTTTTGATGCAACTATAGCAATTAGAGCTATAAAAAATCATAGGCATTTGTAGAAAACACTTTTCTTCAACGATTAAACTCGTTTTTAACACAATTTGTATGTTTAATACATAAAAAAAAATCAGCGAATCGCTTAGGTGGCGCATAATAGGGCATGTTCCCCTACATTGCTTCGTTGCTCCGTGAGGAATTCTCCCACACGGGTCCCGAGACAGCAGCATGCGCGAAGCATTCGCGAAGGATGACTCAACCTGCATCTTCCTGCCCTTAAAGTAAAGCTCTACTGCTGTATAGAAATCTTTGCGAATCAGAAAGCATCCCGTTCTATGGTTCCCTTCTCGAACAAACAATGCAGTCCACAACATTCCTATTCATTTGCGATGCTTGAAGTTCATCGCACAAACTGAAGTACAGCTCCCAGGAAACCTTCGCCAGCGACCGTTTTCGGCATCCATCTACTGTTGGTTCTTGCAACAAACTGATAGACCCAAAGTAGATATGAAACATCCTAATGTGAACTGGCTTCAAACATGGAAAAACGTATCATGCCGTCTTCTAACTTCTAAGCAGCGAGATATCCTACATATTAACAAATGAAAAAGTAGTGCACACACAGTTATTACATAAAAAGGGTAGATAGGCGCAGGACCCTTAGGTAGGTAGATATTACCACATGTTCCTTGTTCTCACAAGACTCAAACGTTTCTTCATGTTCCTAGTTCTCGCAAGACTCAAACGTTTAACTTTACTTCAGGATATCACTTGAGGTTCTGGGAGCCAAAGGAGTATAGGTACAAAAAAGCTTATTTCGAGAAAACACGCTATTAAGTTGTTCTGTTTGATCATTTACCATGTATTTTTCGAAATTTATTATTTTTCTCTGGAATGTAAAAGTAAAGTTCTAAAAATCTACAAAAATTACCAAATATAGTTTGAAACTTGAACAGTTTGGCGTTCTTAACTTAAAATCTATAATTTTGCACTTATACCCCATTGGCTCTGAGGGCCTTACTTGTAATCGTGATAGATTGTAAAATTATAGACATCACGGATAACCGGGATTCTCTAAATTGTTCTGCTCTCACTGAAAAGATGCGCTATCTACAGTTGCAATTGCATTCAAAGATTTGTGAAAGTGTTTTAAAAGGACCCCGAAGTAGTTTTTCTACCAACAGAGACAGACTGAATGAGCAGCACTTGAGCGTCCCGTTAACCCACGCGATAATTTTTGGTACATGTGACAAGTTTTAAGGCAAGGGCATTCCTCATTTTCGAACGACGACGCGAGACGCCACGTTTCTTTCGGTTGTTGGTTGGGAAAATTTGGAGAACAGTTTTTGACTAGTCCATCTCGATTGCTGACACCGATTGGCGGAGCGTGGGTGTAAGAACTAAACTGAATAATTTGCACCGCATATTCGAGGCACGTTTAGTATTACTGAATCGTGATTTCGTTTTCTGTAAAATTTATTGCCGAACATCCAACGCTGACTGGTATTTTCTCATCGTGTTCCGTTCATGCTTGCTCCTGAACCGATGCCGGTGTGGGTGGATCAGCTCATTGAGTGGAGCACGATTGTTATGTTGGAGTTTGGGAAGGAGGTGAAGTGCCAAAAAGCTGCTCTGCCAAGTGTCAAAGTGAAAAACGAGCAAAAAGGATCCACACTCAACTCCACTCCACTTCACTGCTCGGAACAACAACAGAAGCATATGCATCGGAAAACACCGATTTTTTCCACGAAGTTTATTTCCCGGCCCGAGCCAAATCGCCGAATTTATGGATCCTCTTGATGGAGAACGTTGCCGTTGCAGGCTGCCAAAAAAGCTGGCCATAAAATTTATAGCCATTACAACTGATTAGCCGCTTGATTGATGATACTTTTTTTTCGGAAGTTGCATAAATTCCGGCATCGATTCCGGGCACACTCATTGATTCGTTCATTTACTGTTTGCAAATAAAGTCAATCGATTGTGCGGAATCATCATCAGTTTTCCCCTGGCGGAGGAGGATTACGCGAAAAACGTTGGATTACGAGCAGCGGTACAGCGTTTTATGGCTGGCTGATGGAAATATCGGTTATTTAGTGTTACTGATGAGTTTATTTGCGAAGTTAATTTTTTAAGGCTTTCGGACTCTATTGAATTTTATGGTTTTGTGGATTTCTATCCAATCATTGCTTGCACAACAAATCAGGTATTCGATTAACGGTAATAGATTTTTTCACAATTTCTATGAATATAAGCTTATTAGAATAAAATATACCAAAGTAGGACTTTTGGTAGAAAAAAAAGAGAAAATGTAGAACATCTTCTAATCAAAAGAAGGACAAAACGTAGGACGCCTGATTAAGTACCAATTTGAAAAAGTATGAGCAATTTGGAGACTTCACATACAGGGTGTTCAATAAGTTCGAATATACTTTTTAACCAAACGGTGTGGTGAAGCCGTAGCATATACATCTAACTTTTTTTAAAATAATTTTGTAGGGGAACTGGGCGTATAATGCCCAGTGTGGGCAAAATGCCCCGCTGCGATATCTAGCTTATTATACACTTATTTTTTGAATTCGGTACGCTATTCCCTTCTAATTAACAGCAGAAACCTTTTGTACAAAAAATTAGCATCAAATATGCGATAAATCCCTGCAAAAATCCAAAAATACTTTTCAAGCAATATTCCTTGCAATTTGTGCCTTGACTTTCGTAAGGAATTACGGCATCTATCGACAAAAAAATTACCTGACATCTGTTACAATGATGAACATTGGTTTTGAAAATCATCACAAAACGAAAAATTTCTTTATTAAATTATTTTTTCTGTTATTCTGTACGATTTTAATAAACATGTCTAGGTAGGGCAAAACGCGCCATGTCCGTTTATCTTTAAGCATGTTTCTTATTTGTTTAAATTTATATGCAGTTTCAATATAGATTAATATATGGTGTCGAAGAATTAATTTTCATTAAGTGTTTGTTTTTTATCAGCCTTTTCACACCACAAGTACTGGTACAGACAAAAAATCCAATTTATTTACCAAAATAAATAGTTTACAAGACACGTCATCTGCCTCCTTTGGTCAAATTCTAATGATCATTGATGATGTCAAGAATAAACAACATAGAATTCATGTCTCATCTAAAATATATTGTTTCGTATTATGTGTGAAATGTCGAAAAAGTAGCTACGTGCTTGCTGAATTTCATCGAAAAGCTTACCAACGCGATGGAGCATAGAATAATTGCACATCATAAATAGATGAAAACTATTAAATGTGTGCTTGTGTAATTTTGTATTGAGATAACATTCGTTATTAAAACAGGAATAATACAGGTTTTTTGGAAATATTGGCTCAAAACGAAAAGTGCCTTGCCCTTCAAATAAAGCTTTCTTGGATTGGTCAGTTGATTCTCTATTAAAATCGTCAGCATTCTTATGGGGAACGAAATTCCAACAATAGAGGAGCTTGCCACGTACAGTGGACTTGACAAACCGCTGGAGCTCATATAATTGGTTAAAGGTAAAAAATTTTCAAAACAAAAGGTGTGTTGACCATTATTGAATAACCTTTCCATTTGAGTAAAAATATGTGTAGTTGTTGTTGATTGAGTTTTGTCTATGATTTTTGCCCAACAATGCACGAATTAAAAAAAATAAAACAAATCATGTTTAAAACTATATTATTTTCCATTTTCAAGTACTCATAAATAGTTTTCGTATTAAACGTAACTGTAAAAAAGTGGTCCTTAACCTAAAGGGTGGTCTAAATTTTTTAAATGAAACCTTAAGAAAAAAAAATATGGAATTTGCTTTCATTGATGGTTAAAATCTTTGAATTCGATTTGAGCACAAAATAAGTTATTTTCAGGGTAGAATTCAATTTCTAAAAAAAACGTATATCCAATCAAACAAGTCCAATCTTCCAAACTCTATTATTATTTACAAAAATCTAACATGTGATGAAAATAAATAAAATTTCCCAAAAAAAGTAAGCGATGAAAATAACTCAGATCAAATTTGCTTGATGCAAACTAAATAAAATTTATGATTTTAGTTTGAAATTTGGCTTTAATAAAAACTGCAATATTATTAATGTTAAACAATGCACCGAGAAAATATAGAATTTTGTGCAAATTTTTTAAGGTGAAGATCAAGTACAAGCACTTTAATGGCATTTTATTTAATTGAGACTCCATAATGTAAACCCGGTGGATGATTTTTTGAATTAAATTTAGGATTTTTTTCATAAAACAAAACTTAGAAAATTAACTGTAATTATACTTATATTTGTGATTTTCAGCTAGATTGCGTGTACGAACTAATTAAGATTTGAAAAAAATTGAATTCTGTAAACTAAGAAGGAAGAATGACCAAAATGGTTAAAATCCTCTATGAATAAACAAAATAGAATAGAATAGAATACTGTAAATTGAATTGACATGCAAATTTTTAAGTTGATGTTCTCTTGAGTTCCTCAACAATTTTGTGTTGATTGAAAAACTCATTGACAAGCTAAATCTTTTTCAGAATTTTGAATCTGCATTCTGAATCTGAATTCTTAACCTGAATTGAAAAATTGAACTTTGAATCTGTTTCCGAATTTCTAAACGGTTTCTTAAATGGGCAAAAACGATTTTCGAATCTTAATTCAGGATCAGAAGTTTGTGAACCAAGTTTTAGAGCCCTCATTCATGAATGTATTATTTAAATTATGTAGTTGTGGTTTGATCTTAATTCATTATTTCAGATATTCATTTTAAATCTGTATTTTGAATCTGAATTATAATGTGAATTTCAAATGATGAATCCGAATCTTAGTTTTAATTTTGGATCTCCATTTCGACTCTTTAAATGTATAAATTTTGTGTAAGAATTCAGTTCAATAATATCGAATTTAAATATTAAAAAGAAATTCTTTTTTCATATTCGGAAAACAATTACAAAAATTTTTAAATTCATAAACTAATTCATTGGAAGAAGTTGCACGAAAGGTTGTATGCAACAAAAAATTACATAAAACCTATAAATACATTAATTTTTTATCGAAAAATTCAATAAAATCAATAATACAAAAGGTGAAACAGTTCTCATCATCCACAATTTGTTTCTTGGTCTTGTAATCTTTAGAATATTGGAGTTTTTATCCGAAATTTACTTAAAATACTTCAAACTTTGTTTTATTCCCCCTCCAGGTTTGATTGAAATTTCGAAGAAAAGGGGGGTAACAAAAGAAAAATATTATATTTGTTCCGGCCTTATTGAAACTCAATATTTTAGTAAGATCGACGATTACGTGGTAGAAAAATGTTAGTGTTGTTTTTTTCTTTACGCAAAATAAACAACGACCCCCGAACCCCCGATTTCACGCATCGCCAAGCCCTGGTTTGGTACCAAATTTGTGGTTGTTCAGTTGTGCACAGACATACGCAGACTTTTTCTCCAAATTGCCCAGATTTTTCATCTTAAACACCCGGCATCCCTGCCTTTAATTGCCTTGTACAATGAACACAGAAAAAGTGTAATATTTCAGGATACAGAAAATACAATCGCCAAAATACATTTATTTTTAGTCCATATATCACAGAAAAACATACTTAAAACTAAACTCTGTGAAGTTGTGAGCTGTACATTTAAAGACCTACATCATTGACAAATCAAGAACAATTATCTTCTACTCCTATACCCCTGCCTCTGTTTGTGTATTTCTGGGGAATAACAGTCCCCTTCTCAAAACAAATGTTTCGCTAAAGGGTGTCTACGATAAAATTTCCACACTATAAACACACTATTGCTCTTTGCACTTTTTAACCGTTGGGTAGAATTTAATGAAAATTATAACGAGAGGCCCGACACACTTCCGTTTTTAAGTGGGTGGCTTAAGCGCCACTTCCGGATGGAAGACCACCTACCCTGTCTTAGTTTGCCCAGCTGATGAGACTCGGTCGCGAGTTCCTGTTAATTCAATATTTTGGGAAAGAAGCGGAAGGGTCTCCAAAAAGGGATTCGTACTTCGGCCCTTTTGAGGCCGCCCCGAAGACGAGACGAAACCCTGCAGAAATTTGTGGAAAGAGGAGTTAGCTGTTGTTCGGCCCAAAGATAAACTACCAGGGTTTAAGCCTTCGTACAAGACTCCGCCCTCTACCCTGGCTTAGCGAAAGAATGATCGTGACTGGATTCGCGGCCAGTCTCCGCAGTAAAAAATCTAAAATAGAAAAACGCGAACAAAAAGGAACAACTTGTAATCCCCTTTCCCAATACCTTAATCAATTGTACATTTCAAATTCTCGTTTTCTTCGAGACTTATCGGAGCCGAATTTCATTTGTGCGAAAACATTCCATTTTATTGTGCTTTCTTCTGGTGTATTTGTTTACATTTATAGTGTGTTGTTAGGCCTGAGCTTTTCCTTCTCTCTCTCAAACTTTTACTGGTGGTGTTCGTGGTGGAGTTGTTGGATGTGTTGTGTGACGCAGACGTGTCTGATGTTCGTTTCAATTCATTATTGTTTCAGGTAAAACGACTTACAACTTATCAAAGATAGGGCTACTTTTATGCGGCTCGCCAGTCCGAACAATTTCGTAGCCGCTGATACAATGACGCGGCCAAAATCTCGCGCTCGCGCAACATAAATTGTGCAAAAGTTGCGGGCGGAAAACGTACGTCTTAAGGCGATCGCAGAAGAAACATGTTCTTCATGTGGGAGTACTCACGTTTTCGGTTAATAATTCATGGGGTTTTGGGCAGCCATTACCTCACCGTTTTTGTTTTCCTGTGGTGAACTACTGCGGCTCTCCTGGCTTACCCCGCTAATTGACGGGCATACGGTGGTAGCTCTGCTGCGGTGATTAAGCTACACTTTTTGGTCGGTGGATTACGGCGCAGCTAGAGTAGATGTTCTCTAGCTAGCCGTCGTGGTCTGCTGTTGGTTGGCAAACGACGATGAAAATGATGATGACCGCGGTTCTCGTAATAGCGAGAGGACCGCGGCGCGATGGTACTAAAGATGTATCACTGCCTGGCTAGGGTGCTGGTGTCTGCTAGCCGTCAGCGACAGCGGTGTTCGCTTCGGATGGGGCGTGTGCCGCTGATGATCCTGGTAGTGCCTCGACTTCTTCTAGGTGGTTGTGCAGTTGTATCTGGCGTGAAAAAGTGTGGCGTTTTACACGGCGTTTCACTGGAGTGATTATCTCCACAACATACCTTCGGGTCGAACAAATGTCGCACTTCTTGCACTGCACTACCTATGCTTTCTAGCCCTAGTGTGGGCTACTCGAGAGAAGGTAAATTAATTGAGGATACTAAAAAAGGAAATCACAAGTGTCCAATTTACCAAGTCTAACTCTACTTTCGTTGTGAACTGAAACCGATCTTTCCTACGCTAATCACCGGGAATAAATGGGTTGGGAGATCTTTTCGTCATCTGGCTTACTGGATAAGCTTAAATTCGTGACCGGAACTGCCCGATCCGACTTAGTCGAATCGCGAAGTTAAACAATTAAATCCTCTCTCGCGAATTCTCGGATAGCCCTTGTCTTCCCCTTCCAAATCCGAAATTAGAAACCAATCTTTTTCTTCCCCAAACTTTTAGGTTCACAACGTATCCCGAAGGAGGTCATTCACCTGATGCAAACAAAGTCTGCCGTCGGTAGTCTACGGAAAACGGCGTCTCAAGCCACACGTTTAAAGTTGGAAGTGTGTTGGTTGATCTAAAGCCTTCAACAGCGTGTTAATGGTTTTGATGATTGTTCGTCTAGGGTGGCGCTTGAAATGTGAAGTCGAAATGTTTTCGCTTTAGGAATAAAATAATTTAATTAACGCTTATTTATTTTGGTTAAACTATTAAGGGTATAATTATATGAATATTTACAGTCGTTTATCTCAAATCAATGTGTTTTTGATATTGGTCTTACAACAAAAGGTTTTTGTATTATTAATCCGTTACAAAATTTGGGTGGATTTAGTTCATAGTGCATTGTTTACATCCTGCAATTTAAAAGTCCTGTGATCTAAACTCGCGGAAATGAAGTGGAAAGAACAGCTCGTGCGTGACAAAATCTTGCGCATTCATCACGAGAGCAAGGATCTCTCGCATCGTTCGCATCGCTAAAAAGTTGGGAATCGTGAATTCCATGGTGTCACGAGTGAATGAGCGATTCGAGGAACGATTGACTACCAATAGGAAGCCTAGTAGTGAAGGAAAAAGAACTCCGTACAACACCAAAAATCACAACCGCGTAGTTGGGGCCTTCAGAAACCCGAACACCTCCGTTCGGGATGCGGCTAAGAAGCTGCACCTAAGCCGAAGTTTTGTTCACAAGACCAAACTAAGGCTGGGCTTTAAATGTTCATGATGCAAAAGGCCCCTAATCGCGATGAGAAGCAGAACAAGTCCGTAAAACCCGTGCCATCAAGTTGTACCTCAACATGCTGACAAAAGTTGAATGCTGCATCATGGACGACGAAACATATGTGAAGGCCGACTTCAAACAGATCTCCGGCAACCTGTTTTTCACGGCCAAGGATAAGTTCAGCGTTCCGGAGCATGTCCGCACTCAGAAAATGTCCAAATTTTCCAATTAATTTCTGGTTTGGCAAGCCACCTTCTTAATTGACCTAAGGTAGTGAAGACAGTTGAGGAACTGAAGAAAGTATGGGTTTACAGGCAAAAAAACGATTGATTCACAGGTTGTGCAGAATCTTACGGCCGGGGTTAAGGCCAAGGTGCGAACATTTGCGTATGGACTGTAAATAAAATACGACTAAAATGGTAAAATGATTTTTCAATCCCTGAAAATTCGATGGCAATCGGATGAAAACTCGAAATTTGCGAATGAATTTTGTGTGTGGCAATGGGCTGGTAAACGGTGGATAATGTGCAACACGAGACCCCATAGTGGTCATATCACCTCTTATTCACAACTCCTATCTCTACCTCCCCGTGGTGCCGGCTGGGATGCGAGTAACCTAAGCTGAGATCGGGTACCCGACCCCGGTGGATGCTTTGGTCGCATGCAGACTGAGAAGGTGGCCGCACGCGTCTGTTCCCCAGGTCAGGGGCGGCGTGCAACAACAACCGAGCGTCTGTTCTCCAGGTCAGGGGCGGCTCAAACAGCGTCTGTCTTGCAGCAAGCGGCTGAATTTATGAAATGCGGCTCCCGCCAGCTAAGTCCAAGATGGCAGCCCCATCGCGGGATAGGGACTTTAGGCTAACAACCTACTGCTCCCGATTTTAAAATTGTTACGGAATCCGAAAGAAATGACCGACCTGGAACTTTGGCGACGACTTTTAGCATGAAAACACGGACACGAATTGGAACTTGGAATGTTTTAACCCTTGCCCAACAAGGCAAACTGGAACAACTTGCTAGAGAGGCTAGCCACCTCAAGCTTGAAATTCTGGGACTGAGCGAAGTCCGTTGGCCTAATACTGGAGAACACAAGACACAATCCGGGCAAGTCCTGCTTTACTCTGGCATACGAGGAGAACATGCTACTCGGGAACGAGGAGTTGGTTTCCTGTTAAGCCCGCAGGCCTACGCGGCCCTCATTAGATGGGAACCGATAAACGAAAGAATAATCGTAGCCAGATTCAGAACACGGGTTAGAAACCTTACAATGGTCCAGTGTTATGCGCCAACCGACGTTGCCGACTTGCAGGAGAAAGAGCAGTTTTACAGTCAACTGAACAGCGTGGTTGAGAGAATTCCGAAGGGTGACATTCAAATCCATTTGGGCGACTTCAACGCAAAGATTGGCTCCGATAATCAGGACCTTGAGCGCATCATGGGGCGCCATGGCCTAGGACAGATGAGCGAAAACGGAGAGCTGTCTGTAGAATTTTGTGGCAACAACAACATGGTGATCGGCGGATCGCTCTTCCCCCATCGACCAGCACATAAAGTCACTTGGGTATCCCGAGATGGCCGAACAGAAAATCAAATTGACCACATCTGCATCAGCCGAAAATGGAGAAGGAGCCTTCTTGATGTCCGCAACAAACGAAGAGCAGACATTGCATCTGACCATCACCTCGTCCTTGGCGAGATACGACTGAGAGTTGCGCGTGTCCAACGGCGCGAGGAGAAAGTCGGGTGTCGATACGACGTCCGCCGGTTGGAGAATCCAGAGGTGAAAAGGGCATACGTTGAACAGCTAGAATCCCGAGCCTCGGAGCTACCGACAGACGGAACAGTCGAAGAACAGTGGTGTGGAATCAAGAATGCCTTTATCACGACGAGCCATGGTACTCTCGGTAAAGTTTGTGGAAGAAGGAGTGAATGGATGTCGGATGAAACTTGGAGGATGGTCGATGATCGGAGAAAGGCGAAAGTCGGAATTGAGCAGGCATGTACCGGGTCAGCCAAAGCAGCCGCCCGCTTACGATATGCGGAGCTGGAAAAGGCAGTTAAACGAGCTTGTAGACGAGACAAGAGAGCCTGGACAAACTCCCTAGCCGAAGAGGGGGAAAGAGCCGCCGCCAATGGAGATATCCGATTACTTTATGACATTTCTCACCGCCTCAGTGGTGCAAGGACTAATGCAAGAATGCCGCTGAAAGACCGAGCAGGTCAGTTATTGACCGATCGAACAGATCAGCTCAAACGATGGACTGAGCACTTCGAACAACTCTTCCGAGTCACGAATAGCGATGGCCAACAAAACCTGCAGCTCGAAGCACCAACAGTAAGTCGCATTAATGGCGTCAACTCGGAAGCGCCCTCGCTGGCTGAAATAGAAGCGGCAATCAAAAACATGAAATCCAACAAAGCACCTGGGATCGATTGCATCCCTGCTGAAATGCTGAAAGCCGACCCTGCCCTATCAGCACAAATGTTGCACCGTCTTTTCGCTGACATCTGAGATACTGCAACATTCCCGGCCGACTGGATGCAGGGTATCCTCGTAAAGGTCCCGAAGAAAGGAGACCTGACAGAGTGCGGTAACTGGCGAGGCATAACGTTGATCTGTACAACCCTCAAAGTACTCTGCAAAGTGATCCTGAACAACAAGCTGGATTCCGATCCGGACGATCATGTGTGGACCACATCACAACGCTACGAATAATACTGGAACAAATCAACGAATTCCAGGACTCTCTTCTGCTGGTGTTTGTTGATTTCGAAAAAGCATTCGACCGACTTAACCATGAAAACATCTGGGCGGCTCTAAGGCGACGAGGGGTCCCAGAGAAACTAGTCCATCTCATCGAAGCACAGTACGAGGCATTTTCGTGCAAGGTCTTGCACGACGGTGTCTTGTCCGAACCAATCCCGGTAACTGCTGAAGTGAGACAAGGATGTATTCTATCACCGCTACTTTTTCTAATCGTAATGGATGAGATTCTGATTGGATCGATTGACTGTGAACCGAACCGAGGATTGCCGTGGAATCCTTCAACAATGGAGCAACTGAACGACCTTGACCTGGCTGACGATATTGTTTTGCTCGCCCGTACACAACCAGATATGCAGAGCAAACTCGACGACCTCACCGAAAGTTCCAAGGCAGCAGGTCTCAAAGTCAATGTCGGAAAGACCAAGTCGATGAAGATCAACACAGGAAATCCCTCCAGTTTCATGGTAGCTGGGCAACAAGTTAAGAAAGTAGAGTGCTTCCAGTATCTTGGTAGCCAGATAACGCCTGATGGTGGTACCAGAAAAGACATCGAAACCCGGATCAGAAAGGCCCGATTTGCGTTTGCGAGTCTCCGAAACATCTGGCGGTCACGCCAGATCTCTCTACGAACAAAAATCCGAATCTTCAACTCAAACGTCAAATCCGTATTGCTGTACGGGTGCGAAACTTGGTGCACATATGCGGTAACGACGCGAAAACTGCAAGTATTTGTAAACCGCTGCCTGTGGAATATCATCCGCGCTTGGTGGCCTGGCAACTGGATCTCGAATGAGGAACTACATCGCCGGTGTCATCAAAAGGCGCTAGAAATCGAGATTCGGGAACGTAAGTGGAGATGGATTGGGCACACGCTGCGAAGAGATGAAAACGAGATTTGCAGAGAAGCGCTAGATTGGAATCCAGAAGGTCATCGAAGAAGAGGCAGACCCAGAAACTCGTGGCGGCGAAGCCTAGCCGCTGAAATCCGAACTGTCGACGAGAATCTTGACTGGGACCAAGTGAAGACGCTGGCTCCGGATCGTCAACAGTGGAGGTCTTTTACCACGGCCCTATGCACCGGAGGATCGGCGCGGGATCATTAAGTAAGTAAATTTCATCGTGGACACCCTTTATCTAGTTTTTTTTTCCTTTTTTGAGAGGAGTTTAACCCGTTAGGGTCATTCTTCCTCGATCCGCTATCTAGCTCTAATTTCAACTGAATCATAATCTGATACTTGAATTTTTCGTGTTGATTCTAAATGTAAAGTATGCATGTTTTGGACTCATTTGCTGGTTTCAATTTTTGTATCTGTGAGTCTGTAGTCAAATTTGTTCCTTCTTTTGGTGTCGGATTCTTTCGTATATGCTTACATTCGAATTTTGATTAACATTTCTTTAATCATTCTTGTTTCTCATTTAATCATCTAATTCACGATTATAAGTTCTAATACTAATTTGAATTTTTCAAGTTAAAAGCAGTTTTTACATCTGATGAGGAGCATCGCAGCATTTGAGATTGTTCAACTAGTATTAAAAAAAAAACTGTTCAGCAAACGATACCACCACAATATACTTTATACATCTTACTCATGGTACATTGAATCCGTCCTCTATGTCCAGTTAAGGAATTTTGTGGTTCTTTTTGTGCTAAGCGTGATTTGAGATTCCTTTGGGTCCACTTAGAAGCATCCGTCGTTCTCATCCGAAACTTCAGAGTTCTGGTCGGTGTGATTCGTTCCTACCCGTCAACTAGAAGCTGAAACCCTGTGAATAAATGATAGGACGGTGATTTAGTTAATTACAAATGCAATAGACCACTCATTTAACGTTTCGGTTCCTGGACTCGGCCGGCGTAATAAATTAATGGATACCTACATACCTACTCCGTGAACCCATCCGGAGTGATGATGTTTTGCGGTGTCCTTAGAGTTGGCCCAACATCCATACATATTTCCATGTCGAACAGAACCAAACACATGAATTGGTCTACCGCAAAATCCTGCTATGGGGACTGGAATCGATTGACGAATGAGCATGAAACCGCAACAGAATTTAAGGGGCAACGACGACGGCAAAAGGAAACTATCCGGAGAAAGAGGCGGGCCAATGGTTTGCATGATTAAGGTGTGGTTTAGGGCCGAAGGGATTCGCTTGTTTCGTTGGAATAGTGCGCTTGTAAATAAGATCTCAGTTGAGTACAGTAAGTAAAGCTGTGAAGAAACTGCCTAAGAATCAAACTTTAAGGTGGTTTATGCTGCCGTTGGAAGTATAATTGTCACATGTTACATTCTGAAATTTCCTACTTTTTGATGTCTAGAGGACTTATCTCAAAATTTTTGTTTCCCGGTTTTTGATCGATTCATTAAATTCACTCTAAAAAACATGTTTTAATTGTATATAATAAAAATATTCATCGTAACGAGGCGGTAGACACCAAAACACTTCACATATCAAAATGTAACATGTGAAAATTATGCTTCCAGCGGCAGTACGAGCGTATTTAATATTGTTTTGAAAATGATAAAATAAAACTCTTAATCGCGTTAAAAAATTTAAAATCAGCTATTTTGTTTTCAAAATTGTTTTGTTTCATGTTTGGTTTCATGATAGGCATTTCTACAAATCATAGATCCCTAAAATATTTGTGTGTTATGTTTATACAAGAATTCTGCAGAAATCGGACCTTTTGAAGCTTCATTGAATATATCAGAAACTACGCAACCCCTATTTATGATTGTAATTCTGTAGTGTATTTTCTGAAAAAAAAAAAAAACTATCATCAAGTTTACGCAAAAACTCTATCGGTTTGATCAAAAGTTACGCGAGATGCATTTTTTCAAACTTAGACCTAAATAAACGATTTCTTAACAATTTCGGACATTTGAAAAATACCTACGAAAAAGAGGTAATTGAAGCAAACTGTGTTTTTGAATGAAAAAAAAAAAAAACAAAAGTAAACGTTTGAAAATTTACAGTTTTTGATTTATCTGTGATGTCATCAGTGATGCCAACATTCCACATTTTGTCTGGGTCTTCTAGAATTTTTGGACTTTTGCCAGAGATTTTTCTTGGTTTCTAGACATCCAGACTTTTGTTATTTTTTCCAGACATTTCCAGACTTTTGAGTTTCTACACGAGTTTTTTTTGACAAAGCAGTTAAAATTCAAAATTTTCGTTGCAAAATGACAGGAAATGATTCGAATTAGGAATTGAATAGTGAGGAATGCCACGAAGATGGTAGTAAAATAGGAAGTTAAGCATACAATGTAGTACCACCGACACCATCACAATATTCTCAGCCATTGAAAATTATCCAGTAATGAGGTTTATTCCATAGACTGCAATATTGCAATCTGACGGCCAAAAAAATGGTCACCTATATAGTTTGCTATCCAGACTTTTCCAAACTTTTCCAGACTTTTCCAGAGTTTTCCAGACATTTTTATTCAAAATCTTCCAGATATTTCTGAAAAATAATATTCATCACTGGATGTCATAACGCATAATTAGCAGCAAATTCTGTTTTTTTAATTGAAATTTTTCATTCCTCTGTGAAAAAAGTTTTTAAAGAAAAAGCATAAGGTGCTGCATACATTTAGTGGTTAGAAAATACGACAAAAATTCTACTAGCTGAAATCATAAAAATAAATGTAAAAAAGCTTCCTTTAGTTGTAGTTTTTGACAACTAAGTCTTTCATTATTGATTCTGAGGACCCATCCAATCGTCTTTGGTCCAACCCTGATGAATATTTGGAGAAAACCTCATCTCAATTGTTGACACTTTCAGCTTCGTCTTCCATAAGAATTAAATTAATAGGAGAAGCAGGTTATACTTGCCTACTAAAAGTGGAATACTGATTTTTTCGAATATTTCAAAGAAAACGTATATCTTCTATACATAGAACTAATTTTTTTTTTAAATCTTTTGTAGTTTTCGAGAATCCAAATTTATTAATAAAGTTGTCTAAATATTTTAGCCTCAAATGGTGCGGGCAAAATGCGCCTATTGATATTTTCGTGAAATTTCATTTTTCTGTAAGTATTTATGTTTTTAGGATTTGATTAAAAACGCTTGAAACAGATAACTTCCATACGATTAAACTGTTTTTTTTTTTATTTATGCCTTTCAAAATTTTATGAAAAAAAGTAAAAGTTGCAATATTATGTGGTCAGTTCATCCATAAGAAAATTTCTATTAAATCTGTATTGAGAATTTTAATTATCTCTTGAGATGTTGATTAGAGTTGAGATTTAAAATTTTCATGATAAAACCCATACATTTTTATGTTATTCCTGTTTTTTTTGGGATAGGAACATTTTACAAAAATAAAGGGTGCATCAAAACTCTCTTATTTCACTTTCCAATCGTATTAAACTTTCATGAAACTTTGAATTTGTTGAACCTGTTATATTCAACTGAATTAGAAACAAAAATATCACTAGTTTTGTTTTGAGCTTCTATACTTATATCTTTTAAAAGTCAAAGCATAACATCAGACAGTTAATTTACGATACTTTACAATTTTATTTTTTTTTTAGTTTGAAAGATTAAATTTCTTTCATACCTTATGTTCAGAGCGTTTAACCCTTAAAATGCGTTAGATATGTTGTTATGTCAGCCATGTTGATTGTAAGTGCATTCAATCCTAAATGTGGATTTCGTGCACGTAACCAAACGTCTTAATTGATCATGCAAGCACTCTGGTCAACCTTTCGTTGTTTTCTCGAAAGAAGATTGGAGGCAGCCGGAGTAACAATTTTAGCTAAAATTTAACTATTTGATCCTACCCTAGAAACGTCATCGTGACCAATTTTTTAATCTTTCATTAAATCATCATGCTGTAGAATTTCGTTCACCGAATCTTTCATAAAACTTACATAAAACAAGTGAGCCATATTTGTTTTTTTTCGATTCCGTGAGTTCTCCTAGTTTTCCCAGAAACCATGATGGTTGATGATGATGAGCGTTATGGAGAAATGATCGGGTAAAATCAATAACAAAAAAGTTATCTTTTAAGGATATTCTAAGCCTCTTTTTTTATGCCGTTCAAGTTCTTAGGAAAAATATATAGAAAACTAGCTGATCCCATACGAACTCCGTTTCGCTTTCAACTTGGAATATGTCATAAACAGTTTGCCTGAAAGTCAATTGCCAAGCATTTTCCAAATGCACTTCCAAATTCATTGTTAAGTAATAATTGTAAAAATATTGGGCGATCACTTTTTCTGTCGTCTGCTACTAAATTTGATATCAGGAATCAATTGACCGTGCCTAAAAACCCCCGTATATATGTATATTTCGACTCGATCGTTGCATAACAACGCAAATATTGCCAAAAAGTTAAACCCCTTTCGGTTGCCTCTTATACGATCTTTGATATCTGAAATTGATTGCCATCCCTCAACACCGTGTGTAAATTTTCATCTCAATCCGATGTCAAATAACGACGATATTGCTAAAATATTGAAAGGTTAATATGGACGACCCCCTTTGCCGGCCCCTTGAACTGAATTTGATACCTGAAATCCATTGCTCGCCCCTCAAAACTCTCGTATATCAATTTTCCCCTGAATCCGATGTATAATAACGACAATATCGCATTAACTGTGAAAAGGTCATATGGACGACCCCTTTGGCCGACCCCTGTTTGTAATTTGGATAAGTGGAATCAATTGTTTGAACCTAATAACTCCAATGTGCAAATTTTCATCCCAATCCGATGAATGAAAACGTCAATATCACTAACATACTGAAAAGTTGATATGGCCCTCTTTTTGCCGGACCCTTACAATAAATTTGATACCTGAAATCGATTGCACGTCACTCAAAACTATCGTGTACCAATTTTCATCTGAATACGATGTATAATAACGTCAATATCGCAAAAACAGTTAACAGTTAATATGGACGACCCCTTTGGCTGACTCCTTAAACAAAATTTGACACCTGAAATCAATTGCTCGTCTTTCAAAACACTCATGTGTAAATTTTCAACACAATCCGACGAAATGTAACGTCAATATCGCAAAAACAATATTTGTATTGTATGGACGACCCCCTTCAGAAGGGGTAATCCAAAAATCTAAAAACATTTTTCATCATTCCTGGTCCTAATGAGCATCCATGGCAAATTTCAGACCTCTAGCTCTTAAGACGGCTGAGTCTATAGAGGACAAACAAACAAACAAACAAACAAACAAACAAACAAACAAACATACAGAAATTGCTTTTTATATATATAGATAGTACATATCTAAAAATAAATGCGCCTAGTCAAACCTTTAGAAAAAGGAAATTTTAATAAAATATTTATTCTGACAGAAAAAAACAAAATTAATAAATTGCGCGAAAAACATTTTTCAAAATACATAATAGTAATATATGACATAATGACATAATAACCACAATAAAATTGGTTGAAGATAAGCCTGAAAAAATATTTTCCAATACTTGACATAGTATATCCATCAGCAATAGCTTTATTATCGTCAGATAAAAGTCTTATTAGTTTTATAATGGTTTTATGAGAGCTTTATTTTGACGTTACTCTCGCAAGCCAACCAATTACTCGCGTAGGATGAGTTCCTCATTTCTGAGTTTTTACAACTTAGTATGGGAGAGTGGGGAATCATGGGCCACTTTTTTTCGTCGTTCCATAACTTCTTTATTATAAAAGATAAAATGAAAATAGAAAATGGTATGGTTTTCTACATTTTCAAGGTATCATAAGGTATTTTTTTTAATTTTTAATAAGTTATTTTCCCCAAATTCTGACTGTTTGAAAAAAGCAATTTATTTTTGATTTTGAAAAATGGTGGGGAATCATGGGCCACCAAATCCAAATTGACCAAATAGCATGCAAAGTTTATGAGTTTACCCAAAACTGTGATTTCCTAATTCATTTCGTCATTTTAAAGCAATTTCTGATGATGAAACAAAAAAGAGAGCTGTGTATGATCGCATAGATTCCAAAACCTGAATCGCGAACGTTTTGGCAAAATTTCTTATGTAGGATGGACAAAATATTTTTAATAGCTCTTCATTTGGCATAAGAAAACTTTACAGATAGGAAAAACGTATTTTAAGTTCTGAACGTGTATAAAAACATAAAAATATAAGTGGTTAAAGATGTCTGGCCCACGATTCCCCACAAGCTATGATTTGCAAATTGGTTGCGTTTGTGTGACTTATTGATGTTTCATCAAAAATTCCTTTTCCGCGTGAAAGATCATGACAATACTAAGATCATAAGCGTATGAGCATATTTTTGTTATGCACTTCAGGTTCCCCATCGATGAAATTAGCAGGTGTTTTTTTTTAATTATATAAGTAAATTTTTCTAACTTTTTTTAGCTTGATAAATAAAAGAAGCATATGATGCGTATTTCAGTCAACAACATATAGGAAAATATGCTTGCGCAAAGCGACGACGATGACAGTTGGTTTGAGATTTTTATCTCAATACACATCTGAGATATTAAAAGTGGCCCACGTTTCCCCATGGCCCACGATACCCCACTCTCCCCTACAGTAAATAAGGACAAACTTTTTAAGTAAAATAAATATTGGATTGGTTGTGAATGACAAGTGGGATAATAACATGAGTTGGAGCCGAATTTCGTTGTCTGACGCCATCTAGAAATCCAATATGGCTGCTTTTGCTAAGCCTTGAAATAAAATTCTGTCAATGACCGAAAATCGCATAAAACCCGCATAAATTCGACTTCTTATCGTTTAGCACAGAGAACAGACGTACAAGCTTGAACAAAAAATCTTCAAAAAATTGATTGAAATTTCATATGCTGACGTCCAAAAAATACGTTGAAAATTGACTTGAAACAGTGCCATCTATTGCGCCGTTCAAAAGTTACGAATCTAATTTTCAAGTGCGCAGTTTTCGAAAAGGCCTAAGCGTATATGAACTCATTAATAATAAAACTTATGCTGCCTTTAAATAGACGATACTATTGACAGAACAGAATTTCACTTCCATTATTTTATAAGGTTTTTACTTATTGATTTTTTTTGGGGAAAACACTTTTTTTTTATTTTCGAAACGTTTTGGGTTATTTTTTTCACCCATCTTCAGATGTTCCCCAGAGTAACGTTACATATATTTAAAATTAAAAGAAAAAGTTGTTTCATTACCGAAGAAAGGCAGTAAGGTGATAAACTTTTATTAATTCCTTTATTTTTGCACTACTGAGGCAGTCGAAATAACTAACAGTTATTCAATAAGTTTTGCACTTCTTAAACGGTTATCGTCAGATGTCGAATCGTCAATTAGGAACATTCTTGACGACCAGTCTTACCCAGCAGAACTGATTCTAGACATCTTAAAGCGAGTTACTTTCAAGTATCACTTTTGCATCTCATTGTCCAGCATTTAGCACTTCTAGCTTCAAGGAAATTAGCGATAAACTTTTTAAATATTTTTCCATTATGCAACCGGACGAAAGTGTTACGAAACTTTAACAGCGATTTTCTTCAAACATGCCAAACAGTTCATACGACCTGTTCAAAATTGACCAAATTTTTTTTTGTTTTCTCATACCGTATTTGTTTATGCCGAGTGTTGCACTAGTGTTGCACTGGTGCACCACTAGGTGCTGTCAAACTGTTTGTTTATTCGGGCGGTGTTGCACTGGTTTTGACCTGTCGGAGTTCTGCTTACGGACGGTGGCCCACCGATAATTTTGCCAGTGTTGCGAGAGAGCGTGTGAGTGAGTGAGGTAGCAATACACTGGCGAGGATTTGTGTTTGTTTTTATCGGGTACGGTGGAACACTCCACGAGTGGAGAAAACAAATACAGTATCAGTTTGGTTTTGACAATTCTCTTTGGTGTGTTTGGAGACATCTGGTGGCCCAGGAAAAAACCAAAAACGATCGTTGGACATTTACACAAGCCCTTACACCCAATATCCTTATTTTGGGAGTTTCATGCAATTTTCAGTCATTTTTTAAGTCAATCAGTCAGCATTTTAAGTTCAGCGAAAGCCACCATCTTGGATTTCAAGATGACGCCTGATAGTGATATTCGAATTTCAGCTTAAACCATTTAACTAACCCATATTCATACCCCATTCAATGGTTTATAGAATTTTCAAGTTTATCGAAAGCCGCCATCTTGGAATTCTAGATGATTTCAGATAGCGAAATTCGGTTTGTACTCGTTGATCCCCTTACAACTAATGCCCTTTTTGTGTATTTTTTGCGATTTTCAGTAATTTACAGTACTTTCAATATATTATGTGTTGTGAGCCTACTTGGTTGAACAATTCTACTGAATCAAAGAATCGAAAGGGAATCTTGTGATCGCTTTGATTCAGTAGTATTTTCAAGTTGAGCGGAAGCTGCCATCTTGGATTTCAATATGGCGTCGGACAACGAAATTTGATTCTACTCGTTTACCTCTTTCACTTTATACCAATATTGTGGATGCGCGGAAGCCGCCATTTTGGATTAATGATGGCATCTGATAGCGAAATTCGACTTCTAGTTTAGTCCTTTCACACAACATCCATATTTTGGGAATTTCATTTTCATGTTCATATGCAGCCGCCATCTTGGATTTCAAAGTTGCATCAAATAGTAAACTTGTACTCGTTGAACCCTTTTGATTACTACACATATTTTGGGGGTTTCATGCGATTTTCAGTGATTTGAAGCATTTTTAAAGCTAATCGGAAGCCGCCATCTTGGATTTCTAGATGGCGATAGTAACCCAAAGCTTTATAAGCGTTTTCAAAACTAGCTGAAAACAAATAATCGAAACAAGAATATAAGCACTTTTCATGATTATAATAATACCGCCATAAAATGAGCTGCACAAAAATTCCATAATAAAACTTCCTATAACTAGTAGGCTTAATCTGTGTTACTTGGGAGTGTTTCCTTAAACTATTTAAAAAAAAACCCATTTGGTGCTATTCACATCATCATTCCCGGTTGAGTTATAATCCTCAAAAATGAACCACCCGAATGGCCTACTGGAACAATAGGATACTTATAATCACATTAAATTGGTATCTCCTTAGCTGCTCGTTAAAGCGTTCGGAGTCTACTGGATAAATTAAAATTAATTCTTAATACCATCGTATTATCGAGTTTGCATTCATGTTCTTCCGTTCTATTTTCCATCGATGTCATCATTTGCTCCGATCGAAATGTATCTCTTCATTCAGAAAGCTTCTTTGTAGCTTCTCTAGGTGGGAATGAGCGAACCCATTCAAGCTTAACATAAGAACACCAATAAACGAACAACGATACTGATGATGATGGTGTTGATGATGACGATGATGGTGATGGTGACAAGCGAAAGGAGTCTGCGTCGTCAGCAAGTTCCAGTTCCAGTCTTGAAAGGCATCTTGCGAAAGCAAAAGTTCCACTAAACTACACTCTCTGTAAGACTTTACTCTGAAAGGTACTTGCGAATCGGTTTTCCAGCTAGCATCGAACAGATTTTACGACATCCTTTGAGGGGTATTTGAATTCAATTAACATAATTGCAATTAATTAAATAGGCTAAGGCTTTCTTATGCTTTGCCAGTTCGGGGCGGCCAGTCACACTTGGGATAAGTTTCCACATCCGTGCATGCCAAGGATTTGCACACAAAGGTGTTCCTACTTTGTTAAGCTTACGGTAGCTTGAAGATTTAAGAAAAAAGTAGATTGTTTAAGCTGCCAGTTCTCTTCTTTAGATAGCAACGTATTATCCTAAGTGTCTTCATTTCTAGAGAATTTCGAAGAAGAGTCATCTTTAAACAATGGAGATGTTCATCTTGAAACTGAGAAAATTTCCTGGAAAAATTTCAACTCAGCTTTCAGACTCTCCGCTTTAATAAGGCCATCAATTTGCTGGCCGATGGACAGTGAAACTTGATTCGATAATACTGCTTCAAATTAAGGATAAACTATCATCAAACAGGACACACAGCAAAGGGGACGGAAAGAAATTTCAACCCGGCAGTGGTAATTCAATACTGAATCGGACTGGAAACTGAGGAAAGCAAGCAAAAAAACTTTTTGACATGCTGCCAAAGCAACAAATCGGTTCATTTTTCCCCATCGCATCGGTGGTGACGAAGAACTCTTTATAATATATCTCTTTCGGTTGAGGAAAAAAATAAACTTTTCCTCTTGCTCTGAACTTAAGTTAGCTTTATGCTAGAGAAGTCCATCGGCTGGGAGAGAACTGATGAAGAATATCCAAAGGTCTAGAACAAAATGTCTGTCTGTAGGAAACTGAAGTGTACAATCAGCAATGGTTAGCTGAAAAAATTACTGAGCAAATATCCCAAAGAAAAATAATGCAACTGATCAGAGCTTGAACCCAAAACGTGAGATGAAATTTGGAAACAAAACCACTTCTGATAAAAAAAAACCATTGATAAAGGTGAAACTAAGCATTAAATAAACTCTAATAGGTAGATCATTTTTGTCATTTTTGTGATTTTTGTGATTTTTGTCATTTTTGTGATTTTTGTGATTTTTGTGATTTTTGTGATTTTTGTGATTTTTGTGATTTTTGTGATTTTTGTGATTTTTGTGATTTTTGTGATTTTTGTCATTTTTGTCATTTTTGGTCATTTTTGTCATTTTTGTCATTTTTGTCATTTTTGTCATTTTTGTCATTTTTGTCATTTTTGTCATTTTTGTCATTTTTGTCATTTTTGTCATTTTTGTCATTTTTGTCATTTTTGTCATTTTTGTCATTTTTGTCATTTTTGTCATTTTTGTCATTTTTGTCATTTTTGTCATTTTTGTCATTTTTGTCATTTTTGTCATTTTTGTCATTTTTGTCATTTTTGTCATTTTTGTCATTTTTGTCATTTTTGTCATTTTTGTCATTTTTGTCATTTTTGTCATTTTTGTCATTTTTGTCATTTTTGTCATTTTTGTCATTTTTGTCATTTTTGTCATTTTTGTCATTTTTGTCATTTTTGTCATTTTTGTCATTTTTGTCATTTTTGTCATTTTTGTCATTTTTGTCATTTTTGTCATTTTTGTCATTTTTGTCATTTTTGTCATTTTTGTCATTTTTGTCATTTTTGTCATTTTTGTCATTTTTGTCATTTTTGTCATTTTTGTCATTTTTGTCATTTTTGTCATTTTTGTCATTTTTGTCATTTTTGTCATTTTTGTCATTTTTGTCATTTTTGTCTTTTTTGTCTTTTTTAATCATTTTTTTCATTTTTGTCATTTATGTCATTTTTGTCATTTTTGTCATTTTTGTCATTTTTGTCATTTTTGTCATTTTTGTCATTTTCGTCATTTTTGTCATTTTTGTCATTTTTGTCATTTTTTGTCATTTTTGTCATTTTTGTCATTTTTGTCATTTTTGTCATTTTTGTCATTTTTGTAATTTTTGTCATTTTTGTCATTTTTGTCATTTTTGTCATTTTTGTCATTTTTGTCATTTTTGTCATTTTTGTCATTTTTGTCATTTTTGTCATTTTTGTCATTTTTGTCATTTTTGTCATTTTTGTCATTTTTGTCATTTTTGTCATTTTTGTCATTTTTGTCATTTTTGTCATTTTTGTCATTTTTGTCATTTTTGTCATTTTTGTCATTTTTGTCATTTTTGTCATTTTTGTCATTTTTGTCATTTTTGTCATTTTTGTCATTTTTGTCATTTTTGTCATTTTTGTCATTTTTGTCATTTTTGTCATTTTTGTCATTTTTGTCATTTTTGTCATTTTTGTCATTTTTGTCATTTTTGTCATTTTTGTCATTTTTGTCATTTTTGTCATTTTTGTCATTTTTGTCATTTTTGTAACTTTTGTCATTTTTGTCTTTTTTGTCTTTTTTGTCATTTTTGTCATTTTTGTCATTTTTGTCATTTTTGTCATTTTTGTCATTTTTGTCATTTTTGTCATTTTTGTCATTTTTGTCATTTTTGTCATTTTTGTCATTTTTGTCATTTTTGTCATTTTTGTCATTTTTGTCATTTTTGTCATTTTTGTCATTTTTGTCATTTTTGTCATTTTTGTCATTTTTGTCATTTTTGTCATTTTTGTCATTTTTGTCATTTTTGTCATTTTTGTCATTTTTGTCATTTTTGTCATTTTTGTCATTTTTGTCATTTTTGTCATTTTTGTCATTTTTGTCATTTTTGTCATTTTTGTCATTTTTGTCATTTTTGTCATTTTTGTCATTTTTGTCATTTTTGTCATTTTTGTCATTTTTGTCTTTTTTTGTAATTTTTGTAATTTTTGTAATTTTTGTCATTTTTGTCATTTTTGTCATTTTTGTCATTTTTGTCATTTTTGTCATTTTTGTCATTTTTGTCATTTTTGTCATTTTTGTCATTTTTGTCATTTTTGTCATTTTTGTCATTTTTGTCATTTTTGTCATTTTTGTCATTTTTGTCATTTTTGTCATTTTTGTCATTTTTGTCATTTTTGTCATTTTTGTCATTTTTGTCATTTTTGTCATTTTTGTCATTTTTGTCATTTTTGTCATTTTTGTCATTTTTGTCATTTTTGTCATTTTTGTCATTTTTGTCATTTTTGTCATTTTTGTCATTTTTGTCATTTTTGTCATTTTTGTCATTTTTGTCATTTTTGTCATTTTTGTCATTTTTGTCATTTTTGTGATTTTTGTGATTTTTGTGATTTTTGTCATTTTTGTGATTTTTGTGATTTTTGTGATTTTTGTGATTTTTGTGATTTTTGTGATTTTTGTGATTTTTGTGATTTTTGTGATTTTTGTCATTTTTGTCATTTTTGGTCATTTTTGTCATTTTTGTCATTTTTGTCATTTTTGTCATTTTTGTCATTTTTGTCATTTTTGTCATTTTTGTCATTTTTGTCATTTTTGTCATTTTTGTCATTTTTGTCATTTTTGTCATTTTTGTCATTTTTGTCATTTTTGTCATTTTTGTCATTTTTGTCATTTTTGTCATTTTTGTCATTTTTGTCATTTTTGTCATTTTTGTCATTTTTGTCATTTTTGTCATTTTTGTCATTTTTGTCATTTTTGTCATTTTTGTCATTTTTGTCATTTTTGTCATTTTTGTCATTTTTGTCATTTTTGTCATTTTTGTCATTTTTGTCATTTTTGTCATTTTTGTCATTTTTGTCATTTTTGTCATTTTTGTCATTTTTGTCATTTTTGTCATTTTTGTCATTTTTGTCATTTTTGTCATTTTTGTCATTTTTGTCATTTTTGTCATTTTTGTCATTTTTGTCATTTTTGTCATTTTTGTCATTTTTGTCATTCTTGTCATTTTTGTCATTTTTGTCATTTTTGTCATTTTTGTCATTTTTGTCATTTTTGTCATTTTTGTCATTTTTGTCATTTTTGTCATTTTTGTCATTTTTGTAACTTTTGTCATTTTTGTCATTCTTTGTCATTCTTTGTCATTCTTTGTCATTTTTGTCATTTTTGTGATTTTTGTGATTTTTGACATTTTTGTCATTTTTGTCATTTTTGTCATTTTTGTCATTTTTGTCATTTTTGTCATTTTTGTCATCTTTGTCATTTTTGTCATTTTTGTCATTTTTGTCATTTTTGTCATTTTTGTCATTTTTGTCATTTTTGTCATTTTTGTCATTTTTGTCATTTTTGTCGTTTATGTCATTTTTGTCATTTTTGTCATTATTGTCATTTTTGTCATTTTTGTCATTTTTGTCATTTTTGTCATTTTTGTCATTTTTGTCATTTTTGTCATTTTTGTCATTTTTGTCATTTTTGTCATTTTTGTCATTTTTGTCATTTTTGTCATTTTTGTCATTTTTGTCATTTTTGTCATTATTGTCATTATTGACATTTTTGTCATTTTTGTCATTTTTGTCATTTTTGTCATTTTTGTCATTTTTGTCATTTTTGTCATTTTTGTCATTTTTGTCATTTTTGTCATTTTCGCCATTTTTGTCATTTTTGTCATTTTTGTCATTTTTGTCATTTTTGTCATTTTTGTCATTTTTTTCATTTTTGTCATTTTTGTCATTTTTGTCATTTTTGTCATTTTTGTCATTTTTGTCATTTTTGTCATTTTTGTCATTTTTGTCATTTTTGTCATTTTTGTCATTTTTGTCATTTTCGCCATTTTTGTCATTTTTGTCATTTTTGTCATTTTTGTCATTTTTGTCATTTTCGCCATTTTTGTCATTTTTGTCATTTTTGTCATTTTTGTCATTTTTGTCATTTTTGTCATTTTTTTCATTTTTGTCATTTTTGTCATTTTTGTCATTTTTGTCATTTTTGTCATTTTTGTCATTTTTGTCATTTTTGTCATTTTTGTCATTTTTGTCATTTTTGTCATTTTTGTCATTTTTGTCATTTTTGTCATTTTTGTCATTTTTGTCATTTTTGTCATTTTTGTCATTTTTGTCATTTTTGTCATTTTTGTCATTTTTGTCATTTTTGTCATTTTTGTCATTTTTGTCATTTTTGTCATTTTTGTCATTTTTGTCATTTTTGTAATTTTTGTCATTTTTGTCATTTTTGTCATTTTTGTCATTTTTGTCATTTTTGTAATTTTTGTCATTTTTGTCATTTTTGTCATTTTTGTCATTTTTGTCATTTTTGTCATTTTTGTCATTTTTGTCATTTTTGTCATTTTTGTCATTTTTGTCATTTTTGTCATTTTTGTCATTTTTGTCATTTTTGTCATTTTTGTCATTTTTGTCATTTTTGTCATTTTTGTCATTTTTGTCATTTTTGTCATTTTTGTCATTTTTGTCATTTTTGTCATTTTTGTCATTTTTGTCATTTTTGTCATTTTTGTCATTTTTGTCATTTTTGTCATTTTTGTCATTTTTGTCATTTTTGTCATTTTTGTCATTTTTGTCATTTTTGTCATTTTTGTCATTTTTGTCATTTTTGTCATTTTTGTCATTTTTGTCATTTTTGTCATTTTTGTCATTTTTGTCATTTTTGTCATTTTTGTCATTTTTGTCATTTTTGTCATTTTTGTCATTTTTGTCATTTTTGTCATTTTTGCCATTTTTGTCATTTTTGTCATTTTTGTCATTTTTGTCATTTTTGTCATTTTTGTCATTTTTGTCATTTTTGTCATTTTTGTCATTTTTGTCATTTTTGTCGTTTTTGTCATTTCTGTCATTTTTGTCATTTTTGTCATTTTTGTCATTTTTGTCATTTTTGTCATTTTTGTCATTTTTGTCATTTTTGTCATTTTTGTCATTTTTGTCATTTGTGTCATTTTTGTCATTTTTGTCATTTTTGTCATTTTTGTCATTTTTGTCATTTTTGTCATTTTTGTCATTTTTGTCATTTTTGTCATTTTTGTCATTTTTGTCATTTTTGTCATTTTTGTCATTTTTGTCATTTTTGTCATTTTTGTCATTTTTGTCATTTTTGTCATTTTTGTCATTTTTGTCATTTTTGTCATTTTTGTCATTTTTGTCATTTTTGTCATTTTTGTCATTTTTGTCATTTTTGTCATTTTTGTCATTTTTGTCATTTTTGTCATTTTTGTCATTTTTGTCATTTTTGTCATTTTTGTCATTTTTGTCATTTTTGTCATTTTTGTCATTTTTGTCATTTTTGTCATTTTTGTCATTTTTGTCATTTTTGTCATTTTTGTCATTTTTGTCATTTTTGTCATTTTTGTCATTTTTGTCATTTTTGTCATTTTTGTCATTTTTGTCATTTTTGTCATTTTTGTCATTTTTGTCATTTTTGTCATTTTTGTCATTTTTGTCATTTTTGTCATTTTTGTCATTTTTGTCATTTTTGTCATTTTTGTCATTTTTGTCATTTTTGTCATTTTTGTCATTTTTGTCATTTTTGTCATTTTTGTCATTTTTGTCATTTTTGTCATTTTTGTCATTTTTGTCATTTTTGTCATTTTTGTCATTTTTGTCATTTTTGTCATTTTTGTCATTTTTGTCATTTTTGTCATTTTTGTCATTTTTGTCATTTTTGTCATTTTTGTCATTTTTGTCATTTTTGTCATTTTTGTCATTTTTGTCATTTTTGTCATTTTTGTCATTTTTGTCATTTTTGTCATTTTTGTCATTTTTGTCATTTTTGTCATTTTTGTCATTTTTGTCATTTTTGTCATTTTTGTCATTTTTGTCATTTTTGTCATTTTTGTCATTTTTGTCATTTTTATCATTTTTGTCATTTTTGTCATTTTTGTCATTTATGTAATTTTTGTCATTTTTTGTCATTTTTGTCATTTTTGTCATTTTTGTCATTTTTGTCATTTTTGTCATTTTTGTCATTTTTGTCATTTTTGTCATTTTTGTCATTTTTGTCATTTATGTAATTTTTGTCATTTTTGTCATTTTTGTCATTTTTGTCATTTTTGTCATTTTTGTCATTTTTGTCATTTTTGTCATTTTTGTCATTTTTGTCATTTTTGTCATTTTTGTCATTTTTGTCATTTTTGTCATTTTTGTCATTTTTGTCATTTTTGTCATTTTTGTCATTTTTGTCATTTTTGTCATTTTTGTCATTTTTGTCATTTTTGTCATTTTTGTCATTTTTGTCATTTTTGTCATTTTTGTCATTTTTGTCATTTTTGTCATTTTTGTCATTTTTGTCATTTTTGTCATTTTTGTCATTTTTGTCATTTTTGTCTTTTTTGACATTTTTGTCATTTTTGTCATTTTTGTCATTTTTGTCATTTTTGTCATTTATGTCATTTATGTCATTTTTGTCATTTTTGTCATTTTTGTCATTTTTGTCATTTTTGTCATTTTTGTCATTTTTGTCATTTTTGTCATTTTTGTCATTTTTGTCATTTTTGTCATTTTTGTCATTTTTGTCATTTTTGTCATTTTTGTCATTTTTGTCATTTTTGTCATTTTTGTCATTTTTGTCATTTTTGTCATTTTTGTCATTTTTGTCATTTTTGTCATTTTTGTCATTTTTGTCATTTTTGTCATTTTTGTCATTTTTGTCATTTTTGTCATTTTTGTCATTTTTGTCATTTTTGTCATTTTTGTCATTTTTGTCATTTTTGTCATTTTTGTCATTTTTGTCTTTTGTCATTTTTGTCATTTTTGTCATTTTTGTCATTTTTGTCATTTTTGTCATTTTTGTCATTTTTGTCATTTTTGTCATTTTTGTCATTTTTGTCATTTTTGTCATTTTTGTCATTTTTGTCATTTTTGTCTTTTTTTGTCATTTTTGTAATTTTTGTCATTTTTGTCATTTTTGTCATTTTTGTCATTTTTGTCATTTTTGTCATTTTTGTCATTTTTGTCATTTTTGTCATTTTTGTCATTTTTGTCATTTTTGTCATTTTTGTCATTTTTGTCATTTTTGTCATTTTCGGCATTTTTGGCATTTTGGCATTTTTGGCATTTATGTCATTTATGTCATTTTTGTCATTTTTGTCATTTTTGTCATTTTTGTCATTTTTGTCATTTTTGTCATTTTTGTCATTTTTGTCATTTTTGTCATTTTTGTCATTTTTGTCATTTTTGTCATTTTTGTCATTTTTGTCATTTTTGTCATTTTTGTCATTTTTGTCATTTTTGTCATTTTTGTCATTTTTGTCATTTTTGTCATTTTTGTCATTTTTGTCTTTTTTGACATTTTTGTCATTTTTGTCATTTTTGTCATTTTTGTCATTTTTGTCATTTTTGTCATTTATGTCATTTATGTCATTTTTGTCATTTTTGTCATTTTTGTCATTTTTGTCATTTTTGTCATTTTTGTCATTTTTGTCATTTTTGTCATTTTTGTCATTTTTGTCATTTTTGTCATTTTTGTCATTTTTGTCATTTTTGTCATTTTTGTCATTTTTGTCATTTTTGTCATTTTTGTCATTTTTGTCATTTTTGTCATTTTTGTCATTTTTGTCATTTTTGTCATTTTTGTCATTTTTGTCATTTTTGTCATTTTTGTCATTTTTGTCATTTTTGTCATTTTTGTCATTTTTGTCATTTTTGTCATTTTTGTCATTTTTGTCATTTTTGTCATTTTTGTCATTTTTGTCATTTTTGTCATTTTTGTCATTTTTGTCATTTTTGTGATTTTTGTGATTTTTGTGATTTTTGTGATTTTTGTGATTTTTGTGATTTTTGTGATTTTTGTGATTTTTGTGATTTTTGTGATTTTTGTGATTTTTGTGATTTTTGTCATTTTTGTCATTTTTGTCATTTTTGGTCATTTTTGTCATTTTTGTCATTTTTGTCATTTTTGTCATTTTTGTCATTTTTGTCATTTTTGTCATTTTTGTCATTTTTGTCATTTTTGTCATTTTTGTCATTTTTGTCATTTTTGTCATTTTTGTCATTTTTGTCATTTTTGTCATTTTTGTCATTTTTGTCATTTTTGTCATTTTTGTCATTTTTGTCATTTTTGTCATTTTTGTCATTTTTGTCATTTTTGTCATTTTTGTCATTTTTGTCATTTTTGTCATTTTTGTCATTTTTGTCATTTTTGTCATTTTTGTCATTTTTGTCATTTTTGTCATTTTTGTCATTTTTGTCATTTTTGTCATTTTTGTCATTTTTGTCATTTTTGTCATTTTTGTCATTTTTGTCATTTTTGTCATTTTTGTCATTTTTGTCATTTTTGTCATTTTTGTCATTTTTGTCATTTTTGTCATTTTTGTCATTTTTGTCATTTTTGTCATTTTTGTCATTTTTGTCATTTTTGTCATTTTTGTCATTTTTGTCATTTTTGTCATTTTTGTCATTTTTGTCATTTTTGTCATTTTTGTCATTTTTGTCATTTTTGTCATTTTTGTCATTTTTGTCATTTTTGTCATTTTTGTCATTTTTGTCATTTTTGTCATTTTTGTCATTTTTGTCATTTTTGTCATTTTTGTCATTTTTGTCATTTTTGTCATTTTTGTCATTTTTGTAACTTTTGTCATTTTTGTCATTCTTTGTCATTCTTTGTCATTCTTTGTCATTTTTGTCATTTTTGTGATTTTTGTGATTTTTGACATTTTTGTCATTTTTGTCATTTTTGTCATTTTTGTCATTTTTGTCATTTTTGTCATTTTTGTCATCTTTGTCATTTTTGTCATTTTTGTCATTTTTGTCATTTTTGTCATTTTTGTCATTTTTGTCATTTTTGTCATTTTTGTCGTTTATGTCATTTTTGTCATTTTTGTCATTATTGTCATTTTTGTCATTTTTGTCATTTTTGTCATTTTTGTCATTTTTGTCATTTTTGTCATTTTTGTCATTTTTGTCATTTTTGTCATTTTTGTCATTTTTGTCATTTTTGTCATTTTTGTCATTTTTGTCATTTTTGTCATTTTTGTCATTTTTGTCATTTTTGTCATTTTTGTCATTATTGTCATTATTGACATTTTTGTCATTTTTGTCATTTTTGTCATTTTTGTCATTTTTGTCATTTTTGTCATTTTTGTCATTTTTGTCATTTTCGCCATTTTTGTCATTTTTGTCATTTTTGTCATTTTTGTCATTTTTGTCATTTTTTTCATTTTTGTCATTTTTGTCATTTTTGTCATTTTTGTCATTTTTGTCATTTTTGTCATTTTTGTCATTTTTGTCATTTTTGTCATTTTTGTCATTTTTGTCATTTTTGTCATTTTCGCCATTTTTGTCATTTTTGTCATTTTTGTCATTTTTGTCATTTTTGTCATTTTCGCCATTTTTGTCATTTTTGTCATTTTTGTCATTTTTGTCATTTTTTTCATTTTTGTCATTTTTGTCATTTTTGTCATCTTTGTCATTTTTGTCATTTTTGTCATTTTTGTCATTTTTGTCATTTTTGTCATTTTTGTCATTTTTGTCATTTTTGTCATTTTTGTCATTTTTGTCATTTTTGTCATTTTTGTCATTTTTGTCATTTTTGTCATTTTTGTCATTTTTGTCATTTTTGTCATTTTTGTCATTTTTGTCATTTTTGTCATTTTTGTCATTTTTGTCATTTTTGTCATTTTTGTAATTTTTGTCATTTTTGTCATTTTTGTCATTTTTGTCATTTTTGTCATTTTTGTCATTTTTGTAATTTTTGTCATTTTTGTCATTTTTGTCATTTTTGTCATTTTTGTCATTTTTGTCATTTTTGTCATTTTTGTCATTTTTGTCATTTTTGTCATTTTTGTCATTTTTGTCATTTTTGTCATTTTTGTCATTTTTGTCATTTTTGTCATTTTTGTCATTTTTGTCATTTTTGTCATTTTTGTCATTTTTGTCATTTTTGTCATTTTTGTCATTTTTGTCATTTTTGTCATTTTTGTCATTTTTGTCATTTTTGTCATTTTTGTCATTTTTGTCATTTTTGTCATTTTTGTCATTTTTGTCATTTTTGTCATTTTTGTCATTTTTGTCATTTTTGTCATTTTTGTCATTTTTGTCATTTTTGTCATTTTTGTCATTTTTGTCATTTTTGTCATTTTTGTCATTTTTGTCATTTTTGTCATTTTTGTCATTTTTGTCATTTTTGTCATTTTTGTCATTTTTGTCATTTTTGTCATTTTTGTCATTTTTGTCATTTTTGTCATTTTTGTCATTTTTGTCATTTTTGTCATTTTTGTCATTTTTGTCATTTTTGTCATTTTTGTCATTTTTGTCATTTTTGTCATTTTTGTCATTTTTGTCATTTTTGTCATTTTTGTCATTTTTGTCATTTTTGTCATTTTTGTCATTTTTGTCATTTTTGTCATTTTTGTCATTTTTGTCATTTTTGTCATTTTTGTCATTTTTGTCATTTTTGTCATTTTTGTCATTTTTGTCATTTTTGTCATTTTTGTCATTTTTGTCATTTTTGTCATTTTTGTCATTTTTGTCATTTTTGTCATTTGTGTCATTTTTGTCATTTTTGTCATTTTTGTCATTTTTGTCATTTTTGTCATTTTTGTCATTTTTGTCATTTTTGTCATTTTTGTCATTTTTGTCATTTTTGTCATTTTTGTCATTTTTGTCATTTTTGTCATTTTTGTCATTTTTGTCATTTTTGTCATTTTTGTCATTTTTGTCATTTTTGTCATTTTTGTCATTTTTGTCATTTTTGTCATTTTTGTCATTTTTGTCATTTTTGTCATTTTTGTCATTTTTGTCATTTTTGTCATTTTTGTCATTTTTGTCATTTTTGTCATTTTTGTCATTTTTGTCATTTTTGTCATTTTTGTCATTTTTGTCATTTTTGTCATTTTTGTCATTTTTGTCATTTTTGTCATTTTTGTCATTTTTGTCATTTTTGTCATTTTTGTCATTTTTGTCATTTTTGTCATTTTTGTCATTTTTGTCATTTTTGTCATTTTTGTCATTTTTGTCATTTTTGTCATTTTTGTCATTTTTGTCATTTTTGTCATTTTTGTCATTTTTGTCATTTTTGTCATTTTTGTCATTTTTGTCATTTTTGTCATTTTTGTCATTTTTGTCATTTTTGTCATTTTTGTCATTTTTGTCATTTTTGTCATTTTTGTCATTTTTGTCATTTTTGTCATTTTTGTCATTTTTGTCATTTTTGTCATTTTTGTCATTTTTGTCATTTTTGTCATTTTTGTCATTTTTGTCATTTTTGTCATTTTTGTCATTTTTGTCATTTTTGTCATTTTTGTCATTTTTGTCATTTTTGTCATTTTTGTCATTTTTGTCATTTTTGTCATTTTTGTCATTTTTGTCATTTTTGTCATTTTTGTCATTTTTGTCATTTTTGTCATTTTTGTCATTTTTGTCATTTTTGTCATTTTTGTCATTTTTGTCATTTTTGTCATTTTTGTCATTTTTGTCATTTTTGTCATTTTTGTCATTTTTGTCATTTTTGTCATTTTTGTCATTTTTGTCATTTTTGTCATTTTTGTCATTTTTGTCATTTTTGTCATTTTTGTCATTTTTGTCATTTTTGTCATTTTTATCATTTTTGTCATTTTTGTCATTTTTGTCATTTATGTAATTTTTGTCATTTTTTGTCATTTTTGTCATTTTTGTCATTTTTGTCATTTTTGTCATTTTTGTCATTTTTGTCATTTTTGTCATTTTTGTCATTTTTGTCATTTTTGTCATTTTTGTCATTTTTGTCATTTTTGTCATTTTTGTCATTTTTGTCATTTATGTAATTTTTGTCATTTTTGTCATTTTTGTCATTTTTGTCATTTTTGTCATTTTTGTCATTTTTGTCATTTTTGTCATTTTTGTCATTTTTGTCATTTTTGTCATTTTTGTCATTTTTGTCATTTTTGTCATTTTTGTCATTTTTGTCATTTTTGTCATTTTTGTCATTTTTGTCATTTTTGTCATTTTTGTCATTTTTGTCATTTTTGTCATTTTTGTCATTTTTGTCATTTTTGTCATTTTTGTCATTTTTGTCATTTTTGTCATTTTTGTCTTTTTTGACATTTTTGTCATTTTTGTCATTTTTGTCATTTTTGTCATTTTTGTCATTTTTGTCATTTATGTCATTTATGTCATTTTTGTCATTTTTGTCATTTTTGTCATTTTTGTCATTTTTGTCATTTTTGTCATTTTTGTCATTTTTGTCATTTTTGTCATTTTTGTCATTTTTGTCATTTTTGTCATTTTTGTCATTTTTGTCATTTTTGTCATTTTTGTCATTTTTGTCATTTTTGTCATTTTTGTCATTTTTGTCATTTTTGTCATTTTTGTCATTTTTGTCATTTTTGTCATTTTTGTCATTTTTGTCATTTTTGTCATTTTTGTCATTTTTGTCATTTTTGTCATTTTTGTCATTTTTGTCATTTTTGTCATTTTTGTCATTTTTGTCATTTTTGTCATTTTTGTCATTTTTGTCATTTTTGTCATTTTTGTCATTTTTGTCATTTTTGTCATTTTTGTCATTTTTGTCATTTTTGTCATTTTTGTCATTTTTGTCATTTTTGTCATTTTTGTCATTTTTGTCATTTTTGTCATTTTTGTCATTTTTGTCTTTTTTTGTAATTTTTGTAATTTTTGTCATTTTTGTCATTTTTGTCATTTTTGTCATTTTTGTCATTTTTGTCATTTTTGTCATTTTTGTCATTTTTGTCATTTTTGTCATTTTTGTCATTTTCGGCATTTTTGGCATTTTGGCATTTTTGGCATTTATGTCATTTATGTCATTTTTGTCATTTTTGTCATTTTTGTCATTTTTGTCATTTTTGTCATTTTTGTCATTTTTGTCATTTTTGTCATTTTTGTCATTTTTGTCATTTTTGTCATTTTTGTCATTTTTGTCATTTTTGTCATTTTTGTCATTTTTGTCATTTTTGTCATTTTTGTCATTTTTGTCATTTTTGTCATTTTTGTCATTTTTGTCATTTTTGTCATTTTTGTCATTTTTGTCTTTTTTGACATTTTTGTCATTTTTGTCATTTTTGTCATTTTTGTCATTTTTGTCATTTTTGTCATTTTTGTCATTTTTGTCATTTATGTCATTTATGTCATTTTTGTCATTTTTGTCATTTTTGTCATTTTTTCATTTTTGTCATTTTTGTCATTTTTGTCATTTTTGTCATTTTTGTCATTTTTGTCATTTTTGTCATTTTTGTCATTTTTGTCATTTTTGTCATTTTTGTCATTTTTGTCATTTTTGTCATTTTTGTCATTTTTGTCATTTTTGTCATTTTTGTCATTTTTGTCATTTTTGTCATTTTTGTCATTTTTGTCATTTTTGTCATTTTTGTCATTTTTGTCATTTTTGTCATTTTTGTCATTTTTGTCATTTTTGTCATTTTTGTCATTTTTGTCATTTTTGTCATTTTTGTCATTTTTGTCATTTTTGTCATTTTTGTCATTTTTGTCATTTTTGTCATTTTTGTCATTTTTGTCATTTTTGTCATTTTTGTCATTTTTGTCATTTTTGTCTTTTTTTGTAATTTTTGTAATTTTTGTCATTTTTGTCATTTTTGTCATTTTTGTCATTTTTGTCATTTTTGTCATTTTTGTCATTTTTGTCATTTTTGTCATTTTTGTCATTTTTGTCATTTTTGTCATTTTCGGCATTTTTGGCATTTTGGCATTTTTGGCATTTATGTCATTTATGTCATTTTTGTCATTTTTGTCATTTTTGTCATTTTTGTCATTTTTGTCATTTTTGTCATTTTTGTCATTTTTGTCATTTTTGTCATTTTTGTCATTTTTGTCATTTTTGTCATTTTTGTCATTTTTGTCATTTTTGTCATTTTTGTCATTTTTGTCATTTTTGTCATTTTTGTCATTTTTGTCATTTTTGTCTTTTTTGACATTTTTGTCATTTTTGTCATTTTTGTCATTTTTGTCATTTTTGTCATTTTTGTCATTTTTGTCATTTTTGTCATTTATGTCATTTATGTCATTTTTGTCATTTTTGTCATTTTTGTCATTTTTGTCATTTTTGTCATTTTTGTCATTTTTGTCATTTTTGTCATTTTTGTCATTTTTGTCATTTTTGTCATTTTTGTCATTTTTGTCATTTTTGTCATTTTTGTCATTTTTGTCATTTTTGTCATTTTTGTCATTTTTGTCATTTTTGTCATTTTTGTCATTTTTGTCATTTTTGTCATTTTTGTCATTTTTGTCATTTTTGTCATTTTTGTCATTTTTGTCATTTTTGTCATTTTTGTCATTTTTGTCATTTTTGTCATTTTTGTCATTTTTGTCATTTTTGTCATTTTTGTCATTTTTGTCATTTTTGTCATTTTTGTCATTTTTGTCATTTTTGTCATTTTTGTCATTTTTGTCATTTTTGTCATTTTTGTCATTTTTGTCATTTTTGTCATTTTTGTCATTTTTGTCATTTTTGTCTGTTTTTGTCTTTTTTAATCATTTTTTTCATTTTTGTCATTTATGTCATTTTTGTCATTTTTGTCATTTTTGTCATTTTTGTCATTTTTGTCATTTTTGTCATTTTTGTCATTTTTGTCATTTTTGTCATTTTTGTCATTTTTGTCATTTTTGTCATTTTTGTCTGTTTTTGTCTTTTTTAATCATTTTTTTCATTTTTGTCATTTATGTCATTTTTGTCATTTTTGTCATTTTTGTCATTTTTGTCATTTTTGTCATTTTTTTCATTTTCGTCATTTTTGTCATTTTTGTCATTTTTGTCATTTTTGTCATTTTTGTCATTTTTGTCATTTTTGTCATTTTTGTAATTTTTGTCATTTTTGTCATTTTTGTCATTTTTGTCATTTTTGTCATTTTTGTCATTTTTGTCATTTTTGTCATTTTTGTCATTTTTGTCATTTTTGTCATTTTTGTCATTTTTGTCATTTTTGTCATTTTTGTCATTTTTGTCATTTTTGTCATTTTTGTCATTTTTGTCATTTTTGTCATTTTTGTCATTTTTGTCATTTTTGTCATTTTTGTCATTTTTGTCATTTTTGTCATTTTTGTCATTTTTGTCATTTTTGTCATTTTTGTCATTTTTGTCATTTTTGTCATTTTTGTCATTTTTGTCATTTTTGTCATTTTTGTCATTTTTGTCATTTTTGTCATTTTTGTCATTTTTGTCATTTTTGTCATTTTTGTCATTTTTGTCATTTTTGTCATTTTTGTCATTTTTGTCATTTTTGTCATTTTTGTCATTTTTGTCATTTTTGTCATTTTTGTCATTTTTGTCATTTTTGTCATTTTTGTCATTTTTGTCATTTTTGTCATTTTTGTCATTTTTGTCATTTTTGTCATTTTTGTCATTTTTGTCATTTTTGTCATTTTTGTCATTTTTGTCATTTTTGTCATTTTTGTCATTTTTGTCATTTTTGTAATTTTTGTCATTTTTGTCATTTTTGTCATTTTTGTCATTTTTGTCATTTTTGTCATTTTTGTCATTTTTGTCATTTTTGTCATTTTTGTCATTTTTGTCATTTTTGTCATTTTTGTCATTTTTGTCATTTTTGTCATTTTTGTCATTTTTGTCATTTTTGTCATTTTTGTCATTTTTGTCATTTTTGTCATTTTTGTCATTTTTGTCATTTTTGTCATTTTTGTCATTTTTGTCATTTTTGTCATTTTTGTCATTTTTGTCATTTTTGTCATTTTTGTCATTTTTGTCATTTTTGTCATTTTTGTCATTTTTGTCATTTTTGTCATTTTTGTCATTTTTGTCATTTTTGTCATTTTTGTCATTTTTGTCATTTTTGTCATTTTTGTCATTTTTGTCATTTTTGTCATTTTTGTCATTTTTGTCATTTTTGTCATTTTTGTCATTTTTGTCATTTTTGTCATTTTTGTCATTTTTGTCATTTTTGTCATTTTTGTCATTTTTGTCATTTTTGTCATTTTTGTCATTTTTGTCATTTTTGTCATTTTTGTCATTTTTGTCATTTTTGTCATTTTTGTCATTTTTGTCATTTTTGTCATTTTTGTCATTTTTGTCATTTTTGTCATTTTCGGCATTTTTGGCATTTTGGCATTTTTGGCATTTTTATCATTTTTGTCATTTTTGTCATTTTTGTTATTTTTGTAATTTTTGATTTTTTTTCTAAAATTTGTCATTCTTTTTTTTTAGTTCCGTAAATTTTATGATTCCTATAATTTTTTGTTATTGTTTTATTTTTATATTGTTCTTGGTTATTTGAATTTTGATTAAAGTTTAGTGTTATGCTTGTCTTTTATCGTCTTCATGGACTTCGTTTTTTTATTCTTGAAACTTTGTTATTCTCGCATTGTTATTGGTAAAACTTCTAAAAATGAGACATTGTATTTTTTGTTATTGGCATCAAAAACAAACAGCACAGATAGAGCCAATAATTGGGAACTACCAATAAAGTGCCGTATTATCGATCATTTACTTAAGCTAATTGAAATTTTCGCTTTCGGCAAAAATAAACAGAAAACGGTGTTAATTTGATCCATTTTAAATTTAAATGGAGGTGTTTGTAAATGGAGACTTTGGCAACAACTGGAGCCAGGAGCCATCATCATCCTCCCATTTCCCGATTGGAGCCATCCCGTTCATCAGTTATTGGTTCATTCATTCATCGATTCATTCATTTGTTTGGCAGAAGGCCACAGCTGCCGTATCATCCTTTCACGGTCCAGCACGCCAGCTGCTAGTGGAAGTTTCAGGACAGACCCAAAAAAAAAAAATAACAAAAATGAGTCTACGCCATTTTTCCAATTTGTGGGTGTGTGCGCCCTGCTCTGCTATAAATATGATGTCAAAATTTAATATTTAAATAATTATTTAGCAACATTACCACAGCTCTTCCGCTCGTTGGCAATTTTTTATTTGGAAAAGTTTTTTCGCCGGTTTTTTTTTGCCCGTTCATACTCCCCGAAATATGCAACGAGCATGAAAATTGATATGTTTCTGCAATTGTGTGTCATGTAGAATAAATTACCGAGCCATTTTTTCCATCCCCCCAATAATGGCGCGCCGTTTGTCAGCTGTGCGACCAATATAATAAAGCGTCGCGGGCGCAATTGTGATGCAAATTTTTCTCCGACAAACGCTATATGCCGATCAAGCGGTTTGGAAATCATTTTTTGGTTTAACTTTTGCGAACTGTAATGGGGCTACCGGTTGATAACGGTTAGTGAAAAAAGTATAAAGTGTGGAAGATAAAACGTTCAATTAATTTTATTTAATTTGATCAGAATTTTAGGAATATTTTTTTTTCATAATTATATTAAAAAAAAAAGTTGGAAAGGCGAATGCATATTTGCTCCGAGAGCTCGTTATGCCCTTATTTCGCCAACATACTTAAACATGAACTGAAAATTAAGATTTTCAGGCAAATATTTAATTTTCCTAAGATTGATTCAAACGAAAAGTTATACACACTACACAATTTTTTAGGTAGAATAATATCATATCCAGTGGGGTTATGAAGAGAATGAAATCGCGCAGAGCAACGCACAAAGTTCCAACTTTGACAGGTTGCCGTTGCTCTACCATCGAAATATTTAAAAAATAATCAATGAGCTCAAAAATTAAAGCGGTTTGAATATCAGATTGTTTTCGGGGTAATAGATGATTTCTTTATTTTTGGACAAATGCATGATTTTGTTAAGGATCTCCAATGACTGCTTTAGCGTTTAAATCCGAATTTGTCGTAGGATTGGATTCAAAAAATAAATTTTCGATGCATTTCAATAAACCGTGGACTCCGTTTTGAACCATCGCAAGGAGGAAAAAGGGTACTTAACTTTAAGTTCATAGAATCGAACTATGTTTTGAACCTCGTACGTACTTAATTTTGAGTTAAAATAAAGAAGCGTGTATAGAGCTATAGCCTGGATCTTATCAACTGATGAGTTGGCATCGTGGTAAGATACTAGACTGCGAACTCGTAGAACTGGAGTTCAAATCTCGGTGGGGGAGATTTTTTTAGTATTACTCAAATTACTTAAAATCGTATATTTTGCAATTTGTGGGGAAATCGAATCGTTGGAATCTTGTCATTGTAGATATATCGCCTCCACTTTTGTAGCTATATGCTTTTTTGTAAGTTTAATACAATCTTTTCATCTGGAATAATTGTTTGAATAATTCTGTTGTTCCTGTGATGTACCTCTTTAAATGATTGCTGGGGAACAGAATGAAACTCGCATAGCGAAAGCCGAGGTAAAAGTTAAGGAACAGCCTAAAGAAGCTCGAATTTGGCGCCGACAACAAAATTTGAAGAGTTTGAACATTCCTTTGGCTGTTAAAGACCAGCATTACGGGCCTGGTATCGATGATTCCATGTAAGTGAACATGATTTTATCTTACCCAAATTTTTAAACGCGTTTTTCTCGAAAACCAGTGGGCCGATTTCAATTTTTTGACGTAGAATTACGTCTTACGGCAACACTATAGGGGGGCAAATTGAAATTCGCGAACGGATCTCGCGTCACGAAAAACGCCTCTTTCAGAGACATCATATCTCAACGATTATGACGTCATCACCAACGCCTGCTTTGATGGGTTTTGGTTTTCCCTACCTACGAAAGGTATAAAACAAAGGGCCCTTCGGTCGACTCGGTTTCATTTTCGTTTTGTCCGTCGAGGTGAACAGAGTTCGCTGCTCTTTCGATCGGTGTTTGGACCCCACCAGTGGTAATCCAACACATCGACTAGCAGTTCTGTTCACTAGTGCGGCAGCGTGGACCAGCCTGAAGCAGCTAGCAGCGTAGACGATTAGCGGCGGCTGAGCCGACTAGTTGCGGAGAGCTCCAGTGGAGGAGGGCCTCGGTGGCAGAGATCTTTCTAACAAAAAGGAACTATTTCGCAAGAAAAAGAGGATTTTCTATATGGTTGTGTTTTTTTGTGTAAATTGTTCACAAAATCTTCACTTTTATCGAGGAAGAAAGCGGGATAAACTTTGGAATTTCAAATCGAAAAATCGCTAATAACATATATTCGTCCTTTACTAACATCAATTCAGATTTGAAACTGATTCCAACTAGAATCGTGAGAAGGAGCTTTCTTCATTTCACAGCATTTTCTCTCTTCTGCACTGATTTGAGCGTTTGATCAAAGGCAGCTGAGGCAAGTATAAAAATCTCAAACGAGCTAAAGCGGGCCACAGACTACACAACATTTGTACAAATGCGATGAAATTTTGTCGCTGTGAACACGATTTACATCGTGTATGTCACTGCTTGAATGAGCGCCCAAACGGTTGGAGTAAAATCGGTCCGGATCGAAATATTTTGTACAAACCATCCTCCCAGCCGGGGTGGAAATGTTTTTTTTTTTTTTTGCTGTTCCTTTTTTTTACAATTCGTTTATTTGAAACGGCTCATACCGTAGGTTTTAAAGAGCCAATGTCCGATTTTTGTAGTTACATTTCAAAGTTTTCGATAGATTTATATATATAGTGAAGAAGAAAGTAGTAGTTATAAACGGAGATCAATAGCTTTGAGAAAGAGGTAGATTTCGAGCATGTAATCAATGTCTATTGCAGCTAAGACATCTCTCACTGGGGTGTTGGGTGGTTTTCCTCGGGCCCTAAGGGAGTCTATTAAATTCGCCCTGGCTGTTCCTGTTTTCGCTAGCAATCGTTTGTGTTCGCGTGAAATATGTTTGTATCGTGTGTGGGCGAGCATGGAATCAAACAATCGTCGTGTAATCATCGAATTTGTACAGGCCATTTGTGTTGTCTATGGCCCGCTTAACTCGCAAGCGTTTGATTTGTATGTTAAAGAAATCGTTGCCTATTCATAGGCGTATAATTTGATGCGTTTCTTTGCTACGGATGGTTTGAATTGAATGCAAGGGTTTGACTTATTTTGGCAATATTCAAATAATATTTTGAATTTAAATTTGAAAATACCTTTTACTTGAACGGCTTTTTGACTGACACTAAAGTACTGTCCAAATGAAAATTTCGTATAAGACAACATATGAAAGGAAGCGGTATCAGGTGCCGATTTATTAATATGTTTATTGGATTTTTAGATGAACAGCTGTTGTTTAAATTTTTGTATTTTTATGTATCGAGTTTTTCTAATCAATCAAAGAGAAAATTTGTAGATTAAAACTTTCTAATTTAAAGAAAATTAGGTTTATTAAATAGCAGAACTATCGTTGCAAATTTATTTCGTTTGATGCTTAGCGTCTGATAATGGTAGCTTTTTCACATAACTTCCGCGCCAAAACATCTATATGACATGGATAGTTTTAGTTATGCAAATGCATAATGTTTTAGCGCCCATTTAAGACTACTTAAAATACCAACCAACTTCATTGCAAAATTTTAATTTTATTCAAAAAATACATTGGTAAGGTACAAGATAGGTTGTCGTAATTCTACGTTTGCGGTCGTGTGGTATATACAACCTCTTCAACTTTTTTTGGTTTATTTTGATTCCTTATGAAATTACCCGGTCCCGGAACGAAAATTTCCATTTTTTTTGCGTAGTTTTTTTTAAATTGTCAAACCAGTAACGAAATTTTTGGTAAAAAAAACGTTTTTTATGTTCACACGTTTGCCATTTTGTCCGCAATCAATTTTTCCAAAAAAGCTCGATGTCAAGTACTTGTTTTTACTGTAAAACTAACGCGGAGTCACTCATCTTCTTTAGACCAATCAATCCTAACCCTTCGGATATCGTAAGTTACTCTACTTACGAATCCATTCCCTTGAACGTCTCATCCAGCAGTTATTAACTGCATATATGCACCCATAGAAGAGGTTGCAAAAATCCAATGCCTATTTAGCATATCTCTGTGCCGATAATGCGCTGAAATGTGCACTGTGCCGAAGACGGCATGTTTGAAAAACCGTAACTGGCATAAGGACTCGGCTCCCAACCAAACTGATGATTACCACTTTTCACATTACCACTTTTCATGCAATAACTCGCTAGGCACCCAGCAGTGATGTCAATTGAATTTACTGTTTATCAATGCGAATAGACATACCCCTGTTAAACAGCTCATAACTTTTTTGCCTAATAAGATACGAAGTGACTGTCTTCGGCAAAGTTGTTCAGCGGAAAATTTCCTATAGGAAATTTATAAATTGGCACAAAAACCATCAGTTGGCTCGGTTTCACAGAAGAAACAAAAATGATGTTGATTTTTCAGTACAAAATATTCAATTTTCCCATACAAAACTAAAAGTTCAAATTTACTCATGTAAACATTACTTAAAAATTCTGCAAAAAATCATGGAGGAGTTTTGGATCAAAACGAAGCTTTTTAGACCCCAGGGTTTGAGAAATTCAAAAATGACCTCAAATCAACGCAGTCTATTGTATTGCGGGTGAATTGCGGGTGTGGTAACTTACGGTGACTTGTTGATGAAGCCTTAGCCATAACTGCGGTACAACCGTGCACCCAAGGTGGCTACCATATATACATACATAAAAATAACGCGGATTCATTCATTTTAGATGAAAACTGGCGCCGAAATCGCGGTCACCTCAAACCATTGTTCCAGCAGAGCTCAACGGAAACCGTCATAGCGTCGCCATTTCTGGACCGATTTCAATGGTAAACAGTGAAAAAGATACACAAAATTTTGTACTATAGGATGAATAAAACGTTGATTCCATACATACAAAAGTTGATTTTAAATAAGCCCCTGAAAATGGCCTACCTGGCATTTACTCATATTTTCCTCCTTAATGGAATCAGCGTGAAACCTGTTATTTTTCATAGTTAACATTTAAGGTTTCATGGTAAACTGGACTGGGGAATCTGATAATACTACAGCATATCGTTTTTCCACTCGCATGTTCTTTTGGAAGACTATAAATATTTTGTTGTATTTTACTCACTTCATTAAAATTTTAACTAAAATCAACCAAATTTTGAATGCTGTTAACTTTTGAGAAAACCTTAATATAAAAAAATGCCATTCTTTTTATTTGATGACTCCCAAATTACAATATCATTGCATAATTATAAAAAAAAATTCATCCTTGATCGAGTTAAAAACCCAGCAAACACTTAGGAAGTTATAACGCAGGAACAACAGAATTATTCAAACAAATATACCAGATGAAAAGATTGTATTAAACTTACCAAAATAGCATATAGCTACAAAAGTGGAGGTGATTTATCTACAATGACAAGATTCCAACGATTCGATCTTCCCACAAAAAGCAAAATAAACGAAGAAAAAAATCCTCGACCGAGATCTGAACTCCAGTCCTCCGAGTTCGCTGTCCGATATCTTACCACGACGTCAGCTCATCAGTTGATATGATCCACGCTATAGCTCTATAGGTGAGATTTTCTTTTTACGAACCGGTCAAAGGAAGAGACAGGATAGAGTGTCAATTGAAGGACCGCCCATTTACCGTAAATCAGTTCATTCAAATCGTAAATGTCTAATTAGCATATTCTCAACTTTTTAGAGAACGTTATTTACGAATTGGCTAAACTGCTGTCCGATTCAACTTTTTTGGGCAAAGCTTGTCGTAAATGAATGATAGAAAATCACTTAATACCAACTTGTTTACGACGGTTATTAAAAATGTGTTACTAATCGATTTGAATTATCATTTCTATTACGATTTCATGTTAGCTGGGAAGGTGCACTAATATTCGACTCGAAAAAATTATCTGCCGTCATGATGGCCGCGTTATTAAAGGGTGATATGGTCAAAAATTGGTCAACGGAATCGGTGAAATCGTTTATTTAAAAAATCGAATTAAATTTCATTTTCAAGTTTAATTAATATAAAATTCAGGAAAGATATTCAGTTAGGCTTCCGCTTTTCCAAATCCGAATTGCCGGGCCTTACGCTTAACCCCTGCCATCAGATTTTGTACAGCCACCTTGTCCACCTTCTTCGCCGCAGAAAGCCAGTTTGCCTTGAACTGCTGCTCGTCCTTAGCAGTTTTTTGGTCTTCTTTATATTCCGCTTGACAATAGCCCAGTATTTCTCAATTAGGCGGAGCTCCGGCATGTTGGGAGGGTTCTTGTCCTTGGGAACCACCTGCACGTGGTTGGCGGTGTACCACTCCATGGCCTTTTTACCGTAATGGCAAGATGCCACATCCAGCCAAAACAGTATGGAACAACTGTGTTTTTTTTTCAGGAAAGGCAGCAGACGTTTATTCAAACACTCTTTCACGTAAATTTCTTGGTTGACAGTCCCGGAAGCTATGAAAATGCTGCTTTTCAAGCCACAGGTACAGATGGCTTGCCAAATCAGATGTTTCTTCGCGAACTTTGACAGTTTCATGTGTTTGAAAATGTCTGCTTCCTTTCCCCTACCTTTTGCCGTATAAAACTTCTGTCCCGGAAGCTGCTTGTAGTCGACTTTGACGTAGGTTTTGTCGTCCATTACCACGCAGTCAAACTTCGTCAGCATCGTCGTGTACAGCCTCCGGGATCGCGCTTTGGCCGTCGTATATTGTTTATCATCGCGATTTGGAATCACTACCTTCTTGTAAGTCGATAGTCCGGCTCGTTTTTTTTTGCCTCGATGTCTGGTTGTAGACGATACACCCAGCTTATTTGCGGCATCTCGGAGAGAGGTTAGGGTTTCGCTTGAAACTACCGGCAACTCTCTTTGTCGTCTCAGCGGCTTCCGGTTTTCGATTTCCCCCCGATCCAGACTTCCTGGCTGTCGACAAACGTTCCCCAAACACCTAATGGTTGATTTGGCAACATTTAGCGATTTTGCCAACTTTGCGTGCGAGTAGCTCGGATTTTCAAGATGCGCGAGCAAATTTTTGATTGCTGCTCTTCTTCCTTGGACGGCATTTTGACAACTGAAGAGTGAATTCCAAAATCAAAATAGGAGCAACATACACACTCAGACTCACACACACACACACACACACATACACACACACACACACACACACACACACACACACACACACACACACACACACACACACACACACACACACACACACACACACACACACACACACACACACACACACACACACACACACACACACACACACACACACACACACACACACACACACACACACACACACACACACACACACACACACACACACACACACACACACACACACACACACACACACACACAATTCTCGGCCCGGTTCTGTGGAACATCACCTACGACGAACTCCTACGAACGAGCCTCCCATCGGGAACCGAACTCGTAGGATTTGCAGATGATGTAGTCCTCTTGGCGAGGGGCTCCTCAACAGCGGAGGTTGAGCTACTGGCCACGGTAGCTATCCAGGAAGTGGAACGCTGGATGCACTCCAAGTGCCTGCGTCTAGCCCACCACAAAACCGAGATGGTGCTTATCACCAACCTGAAATCACCCCAAACAGGTACCATTGCCGTTGGACCGTGCAACATCGTGTCTAAACGCGCAATTAAGTACCTAGGGGTGATGATTGACGACAGGCTCAGCTTCACGAGCCATGTCGAACACGTGTGCAAGAGAGCGGCAATGGCCACGGCCGCACTCACACGAATGATGCCGAACTCCTCGGCTATCCAAAGCAGCAAAAGGCGGATCATTGCAAGTGTGACCACTTCGATCTTGCGGTACGGAGCAGCGGCCTGGAGGCAGGCCCTGGGAGGAAGCTGTAACCTGCAGCGACTTAGCAGCGTTCAGCGGCTGATGAACCTGCGGGTTATCAGCGGATACCGGACCATGTCGTCCGAAGCCGCCTGTGTAGTAGCGGGTGTTATGCCCATCTCGATTTTGCTGGAGGAGGATGTCTATTGCTACGACAACAGAGACACGCCCAACGTTCGAGATCTCGCCAATGAGGACTCGATGTCCAACTGGCAGCAGCTGTGGGACAGCTCAACGAGAGGAAGGTGGACCCATCGTCTGATCCCGCACATCGGGAGCTGGATCGGAAGAAGGCACGGTGAAGTGGACTTCTATATGACGCAATTCCTGACTGGTCATGGATGCTTCATGAAGTACCACTACCGGTTTGGACATGTGGCTTCGCCATACTGCCCAGATTGTGGTGACGTAGAGGAAACACCCGAACATGTGGTGTTTGTCTGTCCGAGGTTTGCGGCGGTACGTACTTCCATATTTGCCGCCTGTGGGCCTGACACGACAGCAGATAACGTTGTACAGAGGATGTGTGCGGATTCCAACACTTGGCACGCGGTCAGCGATGGGTTCACCCGGATCATGACTGCCCTGCAGAGGAGCTAGAACCAACGGCAGTCCGCGAACGGTGTAGGATGACTCCATCGGCGGGGAGCATCTGAGTAGTGTGCGTCCGATCCTTTGATCGAAGCTACAAAGATAAGGCAACATCTTCTGCGTAGCGGAGGTCAGGGGTGCGCCGCGAACGTATGTAGGATACCCCAATGTCGGGGGGTATCCGAGTAGTTCCGCTTCCTAAGAGGGAAACTGCGGGGATAAGACTTTACCTTCCTCGTAGCGGATCTCGAGGGAAGAGGGTTAACCACTGTCGGGGGATACCCACGGGTAGAGAGGCTCTCGACGCCGGGCGAGCCTCTCGAGTCGGTGTAGGATGTCGTCACCGTCGGGAAACATGCGAGTCGTAGCGTTCCAAGTCCCGAATGTGTGCCGTGACAGGCGCGAGTCTAGGATAAGCTGCTCTCGATTTGGCACACAACGGGCAGGAAAATCCGCGGGCCAAAAATCCTAGGGTTGCCAACCAAGGGGGATAAAGAAGACCGGACAACGGTCGGAGTAGACTGACCCCATCGACGGGGGGCTGTCGAGTAGAGTGCGTCCGACCCCACGGTTTGAAGTTACAAAGATAAGACAATACCTTCTGCGTAGCGGATGCCGTGGGTGCGCCGCGTTCGTGTGTAGGATGCTCCACCTTCGGGGAGTATCCGAGTAGAGCGGTTCTCAACGACAGAAGCTGCGGGGATAAGACTTGACCTTCTTCGCAGTGGAAATCGTTGGGAAAGGGTTATTCCACGTTCGGGGAATACCCACGGGTAGAGTGGCTCTCGACGCCGGGCGAGCCATTCGAGTCGGTGTAGGATGACGTCTTCGTCGGGAATCATCCGAGTAGTTGCGTTAAGTCCCGCGCGTGTGCCGTGACAGGCGCGAGTCCAGGATAAGCTGCTCTCGATCTGGCACACGACGGGCAAGGTGGCAAACTTCGAACCCTGAAGATAAGAGGTCGGGCTTCGAGTCGTTAGAGGAGAGGTCAGGCCTCAAACCTTCAGGCGGAGAGGTTTGTGTGGTCAACCCCGAGTCTTAATGATAGGAGGTCGGGTCCCGAGTCGTAAGAGGAGGGATCAGGCCCCTTACCAACAAGAGGAGGGGTACAAGTGGTCACCTCGAGTCATTACGAGGAGAGGTCAGATTTCAAGTCGTTAGAGGAGAGATCGGGCCTTGAATCGTGCAGAGGAGAGGTAAACCTCGAGTCGATGCGAGGAGGGGTCGGATCTCAAGTCGTCAGAGGAGAGATCAGGCCTCAAGTCGCGAAGAGGAGAGGTTTGTGTGGGAATCTCGAGTCATTGCGAGGAGATGTCGGTTCTCAAGTCGTCAGAGGAGAGTTCAGGCGTCGAGTCGTAAGGATGAGAGGTTTTGCTGAAAGTGGTCTCGTTAATGAGTATTGCCTTTGAGCGCATTAGCGCGAATAGACCTCCCACTATTGAAGCGTAGTGTACTAAACAGTTCGAGGTGGGAACCAGGTCTGCGGCCCCAGGTGGAGTTTAGGGAGTAGGGGGTATACACGGAGTATATCATGAGTCTGCCCATTGTACCCATGGACCCAGAGTAGCAAACTGGGGGGACGCGGTGGCTCGCCGTGCCTTGGAATACAATCCGTAAACCGGGATTTACCACCTGTGGTTACCAACTAAAAAAAAAAAAAAAACACACACACACACACACACACACCCCCACACACACACACACACACACACACACACACACACACACACACACACACACACACACACACACACACACACACACACACACACACACACACACACACACACACACACGCACACACACACACACACACACACACACACACACACACACACACACACACACACACACACACACACGCACACACGCACACACACACACACACACACACACACACACACACACACACACACACACACACACACACACACACACACACACACGCACACACACACACACGCACACACACACACACACACACACACACACACACACACACACACACACACACACACATACACACACACACACACACACACACACACACACACACACACACACACACACACACACACACACACACACACACACCTTCAAAATGAGGGGTGTTCAGGTTTTTTTTAATGCAAAATTGAAAGAAATACGTCAAGTTGATATTGACCAAATTTTGACCGTATCACTCTTTAGTCAAGAATTTGAATTTTGTTGCCTACTGGAAGGCGTTTTACCTGTATGGCTATAAAAAAAGTGTATTTTGTAAAGCGAAATTTTCGATAAGTTGAGCATTAGTAAATGATTTTTGCCAAAGAAAGTGAGTTTACAAAAATACGATGAACATGTAATTAAACATTTTATGTTTCAATCATTACATTTTTATAATCATTGTTTTATTTCTTATCACCCTTCCGTTCTGTTCACTTGTTTTGCTGTTCTACCCCGCTTTGTTTTCTGGCTGCTTAAGTTTTTTTACAAAAATATATTCAAAATCGTATTTTTATCATATTATTTTCTTTTTGATATTACGTTAATCTGATCCCTCAGTCGCCCTAAACTTTCAATTTGGTTCTTAGATGATTAGTATCGCTGTAAATAGCGATTATGCTTAACTGGTGCGTCTTGTACAGTTTTCCCCTACCTGTCAGCAGGCTTGAGAAAACTCATCGTCATGAGACGTGAAGCTGTCACTGTGAAACCTCTTGGTCCGTCAAACTCAATTGACTTTTCCTCGAACGGGTTCCTCTTCGTTTGCCAGTCACTCATCCCCCGTCGTTTGAAGCTAAAAGAATTTCATAGTAAAGCATTCACCAATCGCATTCAAATGATCGAAGACGGTCAAGAAACGCATTTATAAATATTGTTGCTCCTGCCAGCAAACTCGTTTTCAGTCTGTTTTGGTTATTGTTGCTCCCTGCCCCGACGGAAATCTTCCCGGAAAATAACAGAAAGTTGAAAATTCTTTAAAAAATTCGAAAAGATAAGGTTTGTTTATTGAAATCATCAATGTTTAATGACTAGTGCGAAGGTTCAAATGTTACTTCCTGATAGAGTGATTTTAAAGAAAAAACTTTTTTAATGCTGAAAACCACCTGTTTTGCATTTAACAATTATTTAATATGGTGTTGTTTTTTGTTCTTGCACATTTGTGCAGGTTCATGCGTGTTAATTCGCTAAACTTTCATTGAAATTTTTAAAGCTGATTTGCCTTCTTAAAAACACCTTTTAATCATATAAAAAATCGATGCTATGCAATTGCAAAAATAGTAGAATTCTCCATTGGTTAAATTTAACACATTCGTGAAACTCGCAGATGGCGGATTCCTCCCTAGGACAACTGCTTAACCCTTTTCAGAATCGGACACCAATAAATCACTCTTTAGCTGATGGGGAGCATTGCTTCTACATAGGATCCCAAGTTCTTCGTAGGTTAAAATTTCCAAACAAGAAGAAGCACAATTCAACTCTGCAACGGTTCTCCAAAATAAATTAAGAGCAATGTTTGTTATTTGTTTTGAACTTGAACGTAAGACAAGTGAAAGAGCTACCTTCTACCCATTTTCGCACTCTAATTGACTTGAACGGACTCGGGGCTCGGGTCACTTCTTTTGCCGGGCGTAATGTTTTAACAGAAATTTCACGTCACCAGTTTTCGGTAGGGCTAGTGTAACTTTCCTCTGATGTCATGAAACTAAACTTAAATAATCATCATTCAAATAAATTTCAAGAAATTTCGAAAAGTCGAAGAATTTAAGGAAAATTTCCGTTCTGATCATTGAATAGGAAAAATCGAAAATATCGTTGCGAATGTCCTTAATTTTTTCTCATAGAGACTAACCGCCACTCTATTCTATATTTCTACCGCTTTTCTTCATCACCTAAAAGTCTTTTCTAGCTGCACCATTGTCCAAATCCGGGATGACGAGAAGCTTGCGAAGCTTTCCGTTCCAATCCAAAACTAATTAAATCAAGATAAATTTTTCGGCATGCTAAAAAAAAGCACCCATAAGTGTGAAGTAATTAATTTTGCTTGTTTGCCTCCCGGGGTCATTTTCTCGGGCTTGTACTCTTAACCGAGAAAAAAACACACCTAAAAACGATGACGAGAACGGGGATGACGTCCGACGGGCCAACCAACCGGAAATAGTCCAACCCGGAAACCATCCAACAGCAGAATAGAGAACCCGAACGGAGGGACGGGCTCTTGAGATCTAGATCGCTCTACGACTACGGCTACTGCATAGCTCGTTCGTCTTCTTCGGCGGGATGAGCTGGGCAGATGAGAAGTATTGCTACCCGACATCTATCTGGTCATTTTTCACCATTTTAACCGGATTGGAAGCGGGAAAAAAAGATAAAAATATTTTTTGCACCGAGCTCCACTTTCTTGAGGATCCGTCTTGATTAAAATGCGATCCAATTATTATTTTAGTTGCTGACCCATCAATGAATGTCAGCGTTTTAGTTTATGATTCAGATTCAGTGAAAAAAGATCAATATTAAGTACAAATTAGAAAGATAAAATAAATAAAATAATTTTGAAATTCTTTGGTTAAAATTTTGAGTTCTTGAGGGATTTTGGGAACCGTAGATGGAATTTCTATGCAAAGAGGAAGTATTTATTTTACTCTACGAGGCTCTAGGAGTGACTTAACGTATACAATTGATCTATTTGTGTAAAGTGTGTACTTAATGTGCTCCGCCTTTTTATTGTTCTTACCGTGAATTTTTCGAATTTATTCGTTCCGTTTGTGTCCTGTGCATTATTCTCGTACCGGTCCAGCCGCGGATAGTGCAATCTTGTTGTTTGTTTTGTTTTGTTCACGCTCGTGACCAGACAATCAGAGGTGGACCTTCGATCAAATTGAACGCATCAAAGATTCTAGTGAACAGATAAGGCACTGATAGTTGCTATTAATCTTTTTCATATTGTTACGTTTAGATCTTCGAACGAAATGGCCTGTGATAAAGGGTGATACGGTCAAAATTTGGTCAATATCAACTTGACGTATTTCTTTCAACTTTGCATTTAAAAAACCTGAACACCCCTCATTTTGAAGGTGTGTGTGTAGAATGTTGCTCCTATTTTGATTATGGAATTCACTCTTCAGTTGTCAAAATGCCGTCCAACGAAGAAGAGCAGGGTATCAAAATTATGCTCGCGCATCGCGAAAATTTGAGCTTCTCGCACGCAAAGCTGGCAAAATCGCTAAAAGTTGCCAAATCGACCGTTACAAATGTAACTAAAGTGTTTGGGGAACGTTTGTCGACAGCCAGGAAGTCTGGATCGGAGGGAAATCGAAAACCGAAAGCCGCTGAGACGACAAAGAGAGTTGCCGGTAGTTTCAAGCGAAACCCTAACCTCTCTCTCCGAGATGCCGCAAATAAGCTGGGTGTATCGTCTACAACCGTGCATCGAGCCAAAAAACGAGCCGTACTATCGACTTACAAGAAGGTAGTGGCTCAAATCGCGATGATAAACAAAATACGACGACCAAAGCGCGATTCCGGAGGCTGTACACGACGATGCTGACGAAGTTTGATTGCGTGGTAATGGACGACGAAACCTACGCCAAAGTCGACTACAAGCAGCTTCCGGGACAGGAGTTTTATACGGCAAAAGGAAGGGGAAAGGTAGCAGATATTTTCAAGCTCATGAAACTGTTAAAGTTCGCTAAGAAATATCTGGTTTGGCAAGCCATCTGTACCTGTGGCTTGAAAATCAGCATTTCCATAGCTTCCGGGACTGTCAACCAATAAACGTCTGCTGCCTTTCCTGGAGAAATACGGCTGTTCCGTACTGTTTTGGCCGGATTTGGCATCTTGCCATTACGGTAAAAAGGCCATGGAGTGGTGCGCCGCCAACAACGTGCAGGTGGTTCCCTAGGACGCGAACCCTCCCAACACGCCAGAGCTCCGCCTAATTGAGAAATACTGGGCTATTGTCAAGCGGAACCTAAAGAAGACCAAAAAAAAAACTGCTAAGGACGAGCAGCAGTTCAAGGCAAACTGGCTTTCTGCGGCGAAGAAGGTGGACAAGGTGGCTGTACAAAATCTGATGGCAGGGGTTAGGCGTAAAGCCCGGCAATTCGGATTTGGAAAAGCGTAAGCCTAACTGAATATTTTTCCTGAATTTTATACTAATTAAACTTGAAAAAGAAATTTAATAAGATTTTTTAAATAAACGATTTCACCGATTTACACGCGTTTTCCCTTGACCAAATTTTGACCGTATCAACCTTTAAGTGTGCTAAACCAACAAACGATACGGATAGCATCGTCTGCCAAGGCATCTGCAGTTTAGCTTTCTAACTGAAGTGCGCCGGGATGCTTCCTTCGCACCTTAATTTGAAGTCTGACAACAAAACCCTGCTTTTGGTTTGCGATGAGTGTTGCAAACTATTAATGAATGCTTACTTTCGTTGCTCTCTGGCGTGCTACGAGTCGCTGATATCGGATCTTCGAAGAAATCAAGATTCCATGGCAACGGAGTTGAAATCTGAGATAGCTGCGACAAATTCGAAGCTAGACAAAATCCGGAAAGGTCCTACCAACACAAACCCAGTCCCCCGTATCTCTTCCCCCTGGCCCAGCCTTGCCACTCCCACAAATAAGAGACGACGATTCGAGAATTCGATTCTTGGACCTTGTGCGGGTACAAAAAAGGCCATCGTGCAGACGATTGCAACGGTCGCTCCTCCTGAAAAAAGTGCTGGGTTTATTTGGCGAGGCTGCAAAACAGTGTTTCAGTTAAAGACGTTGAGTTATCGAATGCCTACAATGTGAATATACTGAAGTTCATCTTCTGCTCCGCAAGGATGTTGACGTCTCCTTGTCTTTAAGTGGGTGTGGATCTTAAACACAAGGACGCCACACTTTCCCCTAGGACATGGCCATCTGGAGTCTTGTTCAGGGAATTTGAGGTTCTGGCATAAAAAAACCGTAAACACCTGCAGTTACGTTCCCGCCCGTTTTGTCGTTGAAGTCAACTCCTGGCGGTTCAACCACTTCAGCCACGCCACTTCTATAACTGCCACAACCGCCGACTCTACGTTCTCCAAGAGCGGGCCTTTCATGGCCTTGAAATCTAGTGCTCTCAACACTTCCATAAGTTCATCGTCTTTTTTGGCATCCGAACTCACTCCAAGGGTTTCTGCTCCAGGACGCATCACAGTCAGCACATCGCAGACCTCCGAGCCGGTCGATTCTAAACATGCCGCTTCATTAGGGTTTCCATCACCGAGACGCAACAAATTCGGCCTTTTGGGGATCTCCGAGCCCTTCGTATCAGTCGCGCCGTTTCCACCCAGCGTCTGCAGTCGTCCCTGCCCTGAGTTCGTCTGTGGTGAAAAGGCTCCTCAAATTGCCCCCAAACGGAAAGTATTCTTCAAATTTGAGAGCTGTTCCTGCGCGTGATGTTTTCCTGCTTTTTAATAGATTCATCGAAGTTCAACCACATCTGAGAGGTACTGCTTTACCAACAAGGGCCTCTTCACCGGGACGGAAAGAACTAAGCACTACGGACACCTCGGAGCCCCTCGACTCAGCCAGCGTCAGCAGTCGTCCTGGCCCTGAGTTCGATCGTGGCGGTGAGGTTCTCCAGCTTCTTCGTCTAGAACATTATTTTTACGTAATAAATTTCTGTCCAACAGAACATTACTCGATTGTAATCTCCAAGCTGCGATCGTCAATACTTCAGTTTGTTCTTCTTCACACCCCGAGAACATCACGACTTCCACTGGGACCTCAACACCGGGACGCAACGCTTTGGGCCTTATGGAGACCCTTGTGCCCTTCGACTCAGTCGCGCTGATTCCTGCCAACGTCACCAGTCGTCACGGCCTTGAGTTCGTATGTGGCGTAGGGGTTCTCTAGCTTGTCTTATCAGGCAAGTATCCATCTTCTATTGGCTTTCCTCTTACTTTTATTTTATTTAAACGTAAACGTGATTTTTTCAATCTCTACTTCCAGATCAATGCCGGAGTTAAAGAATATTTGCTTACCTCCTCAAGTTCCTGTTACGACATCGTTGTCTTCACAGAGACTTGGCTTAAGGACAGGACCCTTACCAGTCAGGTTTTCTGCTCGGACTACACATTGTTGCGTTGTGATCGAGGCCCCCACAACAGTACGAAATCTAAAGGGTGATACGGTCAAAATTTGATCGTTGTTTCGTTAATGACGGGTCTCTTTCACCAACAATCGAAGAAGCTCCTGAGCCTCTGGTCAAGTTCGTCCCTCACCACCCCGCTTCGCTGCTTTCGCTCGATATAACCGGAATTGTCCCCGTCACCAAAAAGCTGGCATCCTCTTCTTCCACGACTTTAATAGTGCCGATTTTTCTGCGATTTTTCAAACTCTGGACACCATCAACTGGGAATCTGAACTCGACCCTTCTGATCCAAACGCTGCTACTTTTAAGTTCACTTATTTACATTGTCAACTACATTATCGATCGCCATGTGCCGAAACGCTCTGCAGTCTCAATTCTACGAGCACCTTGGGTCACGAAAGAGTTGCAGCAAATGAAAACGGCCAAAAATCAGTATCGCAAACTTAACTCAGCCTATAAAATACTCTAAGCCCGCGTTGCTACAGAGCTACCTAATTTGAATTCAGGGTGGTTTCAAAACCAAACCTAAATCCTTCTGGCAGTACATCAAGAATCAACGGAAGGCATCCGGCTTACCATCATACATGTTCTTGGATGATACGTCGGCGAAATCGGACTGTGAAATCTGTAATCTCTTCGCACAGAAATTCTGTAGTATTTTAGACTCTGTCCAATATCCTCGGAGCAGTTAAATAGTGCAACAAGCAACGTCCCTCATTTGAGAACTTCATTTGATAATTTTGCAGTCGATGATGATACCATCTTGAAGGCTTCCGTGAAGCTGAAACACAGTCATTCTGCAGGTCCGAGCGGTATACAAGCCACTTTTTTGAAGCGCTGTCTATCACATATGCTAACCTCTATAAAACCAATCTTCCAAGCATCGCTCAACACGTCTACGTTCTCCTCTATATGGAAAGAAGCTTACATGTTTCCGGTCTACAAGAAAAGTGACAGGAGGAATGTCAACAACTATCGTGGTATTTCTGCCTTTCGCGCAATTCCCAAACTATTTGAGCTAGATGTTTTAGACCCTATCTTCTCGTACTGCAAACCATATTTTTTTTATGATCAATATGGTTCTATGCTTAGGCGCTCTACGACCAGAAACCTGCTGGCGTTTATGTCTAAGGTGCAAGACAGTTTTGCTTCAGGATTCGACAAAGTGAACCATGAAATAGCTATCGCCAAACTCGATCGCTTTGGTTTTTGTGGGTCTCTACTGGAATGGTTTCGCAGCTACCTGCTATGTCGGAAACTTATTGTCCGAACAGTAGAATCCTTCTCTAACCAGTTACTTGCCACCTCTGGAGTGCCTCAAGGAAGCCATTTAGAAACAATACTATTCTTGATTTATTTTAACGACGTGCTGTTGCTCCTCGATGGATCAAAATTAGCTTACCCAGACGACTTTAAGTTGTTTTATCCTATCTCCGGCCCTGACGATGCCAAGTTCCTGCAGGGCCAGCTCAACCTTTTCGCCTCCTGGTGCGATGTCAATTGTCTGCCTTTGAGTCGTAGTAAATGCGCAGCTGTTCCATCAAATGCAGTGTATTTTCTCGGCGACGAGGCTATTGCTCGAGTTGAGCACGTGAAAGATCTTGGTGTCATTCTTGACAAACGGATGGATTTCTAGATTCACACCAATTACATCGTCGATAAAGCTTCTATAAGCCTAGGTCTACTGCTCCGCATGACGAAAGACTTCAAAGATATTTACTGTTCGAAGAGTCTCTATTGCAGTTTGGTTCGTCTGATCCTTGAATACGCCTTTGCTATCTGGTGCCCTTATTACCAAAACGGCTCCGAGCGTATTGAGGCTATCCATCGGTGCTTTATGAGATTCGCCCTTCGACACCTGAGCTGGCAAGACCCGTTCCGACTTCCCAGGTACGAGAGTCGCTATCGCCTAATCGACATCGACACGCTGCAAGCCAGCAGGACCGCCGCACGAGCCTCTGCCCTAGCTGATTTGCTTTCATCCAGAACTGATTGTACCGAACTGTTGAAAGGTCTTCAACTCAACATACGACCACGTGGTTTGAGAAATCGTAAATAATTACGGGGCTTACACAGCACTTATTGGTGCAATCAAGACATTCAACCGCTAATCCGAACTTTTTGATTTTGACGTTTCGAGGGATGCATTCCGAAGAAAAATCCTTAAAGCTTTAAGTTTTGTGTAGACCATCGTATTTGTAGTGTCTTTAATTTTAATTTTTTTTTCATTAGGATCAATATGTTATCTGTTGATGTACTATAAATAATCATAAATATTCAAGACTATTTTTATAGTTTTAAATACGAAACTACTGTTTTGAAACATTATAAAGATGAGGTTTTTCCAAAATGTTAAGTTTAGAGGTTTTTATTTGAATTTTCAAAGATTTTTTTTTGTAAAAATATTTTTAAAAAATGAAGTGCTGCTTCATATCCCTGTGGCACAGCATTTTTGGTACCTATGTTTAAATAATTAGGCCGGGACAAATTTCAAATCCTTCTTTTGTCACTCGGAGTTGGAACAACGCGAGGGGGGGGGGGACAATAAAAAATAATGTGTAAAATAACAATTTCGAATAAATTTCACGAAAGCTTGTATGCAACAAAGTTGCATACGATATCATTGCACAAAACCTAAAAAACAAGTAATTTTTTATCGAAAAATTCAATAAAATCAAGAATACAAAAGGTGAAATAACTTCCATCTTCCAAAATTTGTTTTTTCGTCTTGTGGATTCTTGATTTTTTTTCGAAAGTAACATTCAATACTTCAAACTTTATTTATTTCCCCCTTCGGGTTTTTGGAAATTTCGAAGGGGAGGGGGGGGGGGGGGGATGACAAAAGAAGAAATTGATATTTGTTCCAGCCTTAGAGGCGTCCTGAATTAGTATCATTTGTCTTTCACCTCTTATTTGGTTGATATTGGGTTTTTAAAGATGGTGATTGGCATAAAAAATTTCCCACCTAACCCCTCCGATCCATTTTCAATCTGAAAATGCCGATATTTTCAGCTATTCAAGATATTTCCGAATTTTAATAGGTTAGCTTAGCTTTGCTTCATTGACTACTCACATCCACCTTAAATCATTGAACATGAAATGCAACATTAAAAATATTCTAAATCAATAGTTCATTATAAGCTATTTCCGAATTTCAATGGGTTCGTTGAAAAACTGGTCATTTTTTAGTTGCAATCAATTTTCTGAGTTGGTTTAATTGATAAATATGATAAACACACATAACTGATAGTTAAAATGACCTTTATTGGCCTTGATGATGAACTGACCATGATTTGCATACTTGTTGTAAGGTTTCCGTGATAATTCGGTTGGAGGTGCCACTTGTATAATACGGGGTACTAAAATGAAGGGAAACAATTGGTCAATGATCAGCCAAAGCCAATGATTGAATTTGTGGTAATTTGTGGCAATTTTTTAGAGAAATTTAGAAGGTTTGAGTTCAAATGAGAGAAAACAGTGATCTGAGAGTGTGAAAATGTGCTAATTGTTGCAAATTGATGCAATTTGTGAAGCAGTTGTGGAATTTTGATCATTATCACTTCGAATGCAAAGAATTCTCTCTTGATTTCAATCCTTTGGTATAATAGTTTTTTTTTATTCTAAACATCAGTTTCGTTTGCCTTTAGGTTTTAGCATGGATTTTCTAGGTTCGCACACAAGATGTCGATTATATTATCAGTGATCACATTATCGTTGATCCACATAAAAAAATTACTCCCGTCCTTTTGAGACATCTCATCACCATGCTCTGTAGTCTATGAAATTTTGCATGTAAAAACGTGATTTTTTTTTTCGGAGAATGTCTCTTTTCATGAATATATTTTGTTCCCACGATATGCAAATGAAATCCAATATATGATGCTTACTGAAACATTGTTTTCAGTTTAATCTTTTTTCATTTGTTATCCGCCGGTTGACAATTTGTAAAGAGAAACTTTATCAATAAAATAAATAAGCTGGTAGATTCAAGGCAGTTTTGTCTTTCCAACATAATCGGAACTTTTCAGATTAGCTTATTTACATAAATATCCAAAAGGAGGTACTTTGAATTTATGCGCTTCCATGTTGCTTATGATCGAAAGTAATGCAACCATAACTATACAGTTTGGTAAACAGTCGTAAACTCTCCTCACTCCTGCAGCAGCATCAAGAACAACAATACTCGAAGTCTATAAATTGAAGAGCAATTTTCAGCTTACATCCACCCTTCAACAGATAACTGTAACAACGTCCTCCCTCCCACTTACCTACACTCACACCCACAGATGCCCAACCACAAACGTACGTACACATACACGCACACACCATCTCCCGACAGCCGAAATCGTTTAAGCAGCTATTACGAGATAAAATAGCTGAAAATTTATAGGTTTCTGGCCGAATAAAACCCCTTTCTGAGTTTTACCAACTACGTACGACCTCAAGCTTCCAAGCCTGATCCGAAATGGCTAGTCGAGTAACGAAAACGGCACAAAGCAACGATTTCCCCCCAAAACAACCCCTTCTTCCCTCACCCATCGCAGCACTAAATAATAAAGTAATTTTTCAAACTCGTGTACAATCTACTTCTACTTGCACACAATTTTAATTTGTGATAGCCTATAATTTACTGCCGAAATATACATCAGCCCGTAATTCATGCCGCCGCGTCGCTCGTTCGGGAGTTTTTGGGTTTTCGGCAGGAATTTGCTCGTGTTCCTACGTGTTCTAGCAGAGTTTATTGCAAGAAGAAGAAAAAAAATGGCTCGCCTGGACTGCATGCGAATTAAGCTGGAGAACAAATAAAACACATTTATTAACATGTAAATACTTGGCAGATTGTAGGTAAATGTTTGTGAACTGGAACAAAAAATATTTTACAATTTTTCAAAATTGCCATTCATTCATTCTTTAAAAAAATTAAAAAATCTCATGAGGTAGATTTATGAAGATAAATATCTTTTAAGTCAAATGAAACATATCTATATATGACCTTTTGCAAGCACCCTTCAACTGGAGAACCGATTTTTATTTTTCATATTTCAAAAAAAAAATGCAAATCATTAGAAAGGTTATTTCTTGAGCTTCATTTTCCATCAAAAAATTACCAGTTAGTTTTTAGAGTTGAATAACTTATCGTTGAAATAAAAAAAAATATTTTGAAAATAAATGGATTTTAACAATTATCTTTTATTCGCTCACTTGCTAACAGTCATAATAATTGAATTTAACGAATGTTAATGTCATTTTTTTACTTATTTTCTACCTAGTCGCTATTTCAATAGAATTGTTTAGCACTATAAATGTTGTTATTATTGTTTCTGATTAAAAAAAATACATTTTTAGTTGCAGTTTAGGGGGGGGGGGGGTCTAACACTTTCAAAAAATCGATTTTTTTATTTTTTTATTTTCTAATTGTAAAACATTTCAAGAATGTTGTGTAAAATTTTCAAGTCAATTGAAGCAAAACTGTAGAAGTTATAAGCCTTTATCTCCTCCTATCTAATACTGCAAGAAAGCAAGAGCAGAAACTTCAAACGCGTTTTTCTCGAAAGCACATTTTTAAAGTCCGTGGACATCGTCATTTGAAAACTACTTATCCGATTCTTTTCAAATTTGGAACATATTTTCTACATATAAAATAACAGACCCCAACGTTTTTCTTTTTTTATTTTTTTACTTTGGGGAGATTTTACAGGTGAAAAATGGCGGATTTTTAAGTGAAAAATCGTAGTTTTTACTTCAAACAGCCACAAAAATTTCATAAAAATATTTTTAAGTTAAATAAAAACGTTGGGGTCCAGAAAAACATCTATTAAAAATATTTTGCTCTAATTTTTTGACTTCATATGATTCTGTGCTGAGATACAGTGTCCACCGCAAATCCTGTTTTCTAAAAGGCATCCTCGAAAGTGCTCCGTCACCGGCTCATTTTTCAATATTTTTCTACGAAAAAATTACTAAATGTTCTTTTAACAATGCTTTGTATAATGCAAAAAATTTGAATACATTTGTTTGAACGATAGCTCTAGAAAAAAATCGTGAAAATGGTGTTTTTTTATACCCGTTAGACCCTACCCCCCCCCCTTAAGGAGTTTGTTCCCGGAGTTTAATATTTTTTCTAAGAAATATCTTTGAAGAACAGTTTCTTCACAAATCTCAAATAAATTCTGATAAACATGTTGACGATGGAACTTTTCGGGATATTCAAAACATAAAAAATAATGTTGTATCAATTTTGAGAAAACCAAAAAAAAGAATACTTACGGTATGGTTGATACCGGAATACCTGAGTTTCGTCATATTTCATCAGCACTTTTCTCTTATAGTTTCAGAATTCCACGTCTTTTTTTTTGTTAAGGTAAAGAGTTGTTTTTGACGTTTCTTACGCACACTTGCTGAGCGTGTACAGATGAGACGGGACAATCAACCTCAAAAACTCTCGGTACAAAAAACGGGCAGCCGGTCGACACACATGGTCGTTTTTGAGGTTAATTGTCCCAAAACTGGAAAGTGTTGGTGAAACATCCAGCATAATATCACGAACACTACCAGCGGCAAATAGGACTATACACCGTCTTAGCCAATATAAGCTTTACAGACTGAATAAATGGTGGACAACTTAAGATTAACATTGAACGCACAATACCGAGATGGGAATCGAACCCATGTCATCAGTAGGATAGTGATTACCGTCTTAGCACGCTAACCACTCGATCACCGAGACGTACAAGGTCTACAGACGGTCGGTGCGTGAATTGCAGCTAAAAGGAAGCATCCTTGCTTCCGGGAATCGAACTAATTAAATAACAAACACTTTAAACAATAAAATTTTTCTTTTTTTTCACCTTTGTCACATTTTTTCACCTCAAATGTTACCAAAAAAAACCAAATTGAGCCCCATATTAACATAAAATTCCATAAAAGAATCTTTTCACTGAATTACAAAATTAAAGGTCCCATGAAAAATTTGGACCAGATTATACTACGGAAATGGGTCGCGCAATAAACCTAAAGTTTGTATGGAATTAGTTATGTGGATTTTGTCCGGGATGAACAAAAAAAAAAAGTTTTTCATTAAAAATTTTGGCATTCATCAACCGCGTTTTCTTTCAATTTGAGTGTTTTAAAGCTTTAGTTATAACAATATTTCATCGGGAGAACGCATTTCGATTATAGTTATCAGAAAACAGTAATACAGCTTCAAAAACGGGTTTATAAGCGTCGATGAACGACCGTTTTGTATTTTTTGTTAATCGACCTTGTAGAAGCTAAATTTTGAAACTCAGTTACTTTGGGACCTTGGTATGAAAGATTTTTCATAATAAAAACTTCGTGAAAAACTATAATGAAAAGAAATTGGCCGACAGAGACTTCTAAGAGATTGGGGCAAAACTGGGTTTTAATTTTCCTTAAAAAAAAAAACTTTTCATAGATCAAAGGCTTTTGAAATTATCATTTATTTTTCTTTTTTTTTTGCAATTGAATATTAAAAAGATTCAGAAAAAAACGAACACAAACAGATACTCAATGAAACATGATGTTTCCTGGAAGAGATTCCCTTTTCCTAACTCTAAGCGTACATCTTTCGAGGATATGATGGCTTGCATCTTACAAATGCTAAAACCACCAACCCACAGAAAGTGTATTTTGTATGCCGTGACCGGGATTCGAGCTCATGCATACTGGCTTAGAAGACTTCAAGGCTATCCTCTACGCCACGGGCTGCTGCAGAAACACATTTAATTGTTTTCACGAATAAGTTTTTCCTAGTATTGGTATTTGAAATAATATTGACGTGATCGCACCAATAAACTTCAAATAATATTGATGTGCGCAGCAATTACAGGTCGGACTCGATTATCGGATTTTGTAAAATGCAGTGTCCTATAGCCAGAAATCATTTTTATAGGAAAAAGGGGTAAAGTCGTGATAAGAAAAAAAAAACAAATATGTAATATTAAACCATTACTGGTTTCACTTCACCTTGACCTGACACATCTCGGAAGTGATTTTTGTTCTCATGCTTCGTTATTCAACGAATGAATTTGTTTTTAAGCTTAAATAAACGAGAAGTTTCCTGACAAGAAATATGAATTTTATTTAACCAAAATGAGAATGAAACAAAAGATAATATCAAAAGGGGAACATACTGAAATGACACCCTAGCTTAATCCCTCTTTTCCTTACTACTTTCACGTTTGTACATTTGATCATACTTTGTAAATAAACTAAAATACATTTCAAAATCCACTCATTTTCAACCGAAGACAATCGATAATTGATTAAACTTGATAATAAATAATTAACCCGTTACTTCCCACGATTTTTTTTAAATATTTGAACTACAAAAAAGTTTTTGTAAGGAAACAGCTTGAACAAAAGTTGTACCTCATGGCCTCAAAAGTTGTAATTCGTTGAAAAAAGTTTTTGTTTGTTTCAATAGTTGCTAGATTGTTTTCCAATAGTTACTATATCTAAATTTCAAGAAGGCTTCTAGACAAGCACAATGAGTACACAAGGAAGTTTCTACAATTATTGACTGCATCATAGTACATTTACAAACTAGATAAAGACGCTAATGTTGTGGATCACTTGTGCTACCATGGGATGTAGAGGGTTAAACACATTGACAACTCTTATTCTTACCCCTCCTGTTCCTAGCTACGTTATTGCTTGACCACATATTTATATTATGTATTATAGAGTTAATGAGTTTGATCTTGAACAATACACTGTGGATAACCGAGTTTTAATATAAAGTACAACTACTATACTAGCCCCTGACCCCCCTAACTCCGTCCAAAGCTGATAAAAATATTATTTTGTGAATTACAGTACTAAATGATTTAAAATATCAAAATAAAAATTAAAAAAAAATCTTTTTTTTTTAAACTCCGGATAATCGAGTCTAAAATTCCGGATAATCGAATCCCGGATAATCGAATCCCGGATAATCGAGTCTCCGGATAATCGAGTCCGACCTGTATAATGAATTGATACTTTTCTGAAGATTTCATAAATTTTAATTGAATAAAACAGCAGAAAAGTACGGTTATGTAAAAAAAATGGCACGCTGTGACGTCACGGTATTTTTTTTAACTGTTCGTCCAATCAAAATTGTTTTTTTTTCAACATGTAGCAATTTAAATTCTATTCTTAAGACAGGACCGTAGGAAGAAACGATGCTTGGAAGGGAGGAGGAGGGGGGGGGGGGTGGTATAGCGGTGGATAGGGGTGGTGTTGTAAATTGATTTTTATCCATAATACAAATACAAAAAAAATTAAACAAATTATGTTTGTTCTGAATATTTTTTTTTGTTTCGATTATAGTCGTTTTACCATCTTTATGGCATTCGCGACTTCATCAACGGTGCAGTCGGCGGATCGTTATTGAAAAACTTATCCGGTACAACTGTGCTTGATGTTTGCTCTTGGGCTCGAACTCGTGAACATCGGTTCAGGAGACAACAAACTTGCCAACTGAGCTATATCACAAGCTCAAAAGGTATTTTTTACGTGGGTTTTTTTACACGGTATTTTTTTACGCATCTTGTTTTACGCGGATTTTCGAATCAGCGCGGTTTTTTACGCGGATTTTCGAATAAACACGGTTTTTTTACACGGATTTTGCGAATAAGCACGGTTTTTGAGAGAAAATATTTCTTTTTCAAAGCAAAACTCTTCGAATCTTTTTGTAGTTGGGAAAATCTTAGCTCTGAGACTAAGAACGTTATACATGAGACCTGAGACCTGAGACTTGAGACCTGAGACATCAGACATGAGACACGAGACCTGAGACATGAGACATGCGACCTGAGACCTGAGACATAAGACCAGAGACATGAGACATGAGACTTGAGACATGAGACATGAGACATGAGACATGAGACATGAGACATGAGACATGAGACATGAGACATGAGACATGAGACATGAGACATGAGACATGAGACATGAGACATGAGACATGAGACATGAGACATGAGACATGAGACATGAGACATGAGACATGAGACATGAGACATGAGACATGAGACATGAGACATGAGACATGAGACATGAGACATGAGACATGAGACATGAGACATGAGACATGAGACATGAGACATCAGACATGAGACATGAGACATGAGACATGAGACATGAGACATGAGACATGAGACATGAGACATGAGACATGAGACATGAGACATGAGACATGAGACATGAGACATGAGACATGAGACATGAGACATGAGACATGAGACATGAGACATGAGACATGAGACATGAGACATGAGACATGAGACATGAGACATGAGACATGAGACATGAGACATGAGACATGAGACATGAGACATGAGACATGAGACATGAGACATGAGACATGAGACATGAGACATGAGACATGAGACATGAGACATGAGACATGAGGCATGAGACATGAGACATGAGACATGAGACATGAGACATGAGACATCAGACATGAGACATGAGACATGAGACATGAGACATGAGACATGAGACATGAGTCATGAGACATGAGACATGAGACATGAGACATGAGACATGAGACATGAGACATGAGACATGAGACATGAGACATGAGACATGAGACATGAGACATGAGACATGAGACATGAGACATGAGACATGAGACATGAGACATGAGACATGAGACATGAGACATGAGACATGAGACATGAGACATGAGACATGAGACATGAGACATGAGACATGAGACATGAGACATGAGACATGAGACATGAGACATGAGACATGAGGCCTGAGTCCTGAAATATGAGACTCGAGATCTGAGACATGAGACATGAGACATGAGACGAAGAAGAGAAACTCACCGAGAACACAGTAAAAGAGAGACTGTGAAAAAAATAAAAAGCTGAATTTACATCAATCCGCATAATGCGTATTGTTTTATCGATCTGAATTCTACACTGGCAAATAAGCCTCACTATATTTTACTATTCTATTTATCTAATTGGTTTTGATTTTTATCTTAAAAATACACAATCATTGTACGCAAATTTTAAAATATCATGGTTCTTGTGCGTTCTTTTTAAACAACGTGCTTTTTAACGCGGATTTTTCAATTAAAGTGGATTTTTTAAGTGATTTTTCGAGTTACGGGTTTTTTTTTACGCGGATTTTCAAATTAACGAGGTTTTCTATGCGTATTTTTGTTTCGCGGTAGGAAATCGCCGCGTAAAAAAAAACCTTAGTGTATATGATTATTCATTTTTAAGTACTTTTAAATTAAAAGTTTTCGTATTAAGTCGTAACTTTAGAGAATTGATCCTCAATTTAAAAGATGCTCTTAGTTCGCTTTCATCAATGGTTAAAATCTTAGAATTAGTTTTCGAGTCTGGTAGATCAAACTTAGTTGATTTGAGCATAAAATAAGCTTTTTTAGGAGTGCCCTTCATTTCTAAAAAAAAACTTATTTTTTACTCAAATCAAACAAGATAAATCTTCAAAACTATTTTGAAAATTTAAAGATTTTAAACTTGGATTAAAATAAATCAAATTTTCCAAAAAAAAACACGTTAGAGATGTGTCCTCAATGTGTTAATAAATAATGTTAAACAATACACCGAGAAAATAAAGTATTTTGTGAAGATTTGGTGAAGATGTTTCCTAAACAGCAAATATTTTTCATGAAGTATCAACTCCATTGGCTCTGAAAGTCTCTTAAAATAAAGAAAAAATAATCCATAAAGAACATCCTGAGGATGATTATTTTTAAATAATATTTGGGTTTTTTCGGATACAACAAAAAACTACAATTCTACCTTTCATTGGTGATTTTCAGCTGAACTGTGGTTACCAACTAATTCAATTTACAGATTTCAACTATTCAATCAATAGTTGAAATCTGTAAATTGGATTGACAAGCAGCAAGCTTGTCAAATTAAGGACCGCGAAGAAATTTATGACGAGAAACACCGAAATTCAGCATTCTTTATCTCAAAAGCCCCTGGATTTCATTTTACAAATTAAGTATTTATAAGTTACGGCAAATTTTGTGTTCAATTCTGTCGAACAGAAAATTAACAATTAAATACAGTTCATTCGAATTTTACTTCAAGTGTAGCAAACTGTTGGCAAGCGAAAAAAAAAGAGATTTCTCGTATTTGGTGCGCAATGCCAAAAGTTTATGATCTATTGAATTCCTCAACAATTGATTTTGATTGTGAAATTCAATTGCAAACAATTGTTTTTTTTTGAATTTTGAATCTGCATTCTGAATCTGAATTTTGAACCTGAATTCAAACATTGCGCTTTGAATCTGTATCTGAATTTCCATATGGTTTCTGAAATGTACAATAAATAAGATTTTCAAATCAAATTCCAGATCAGAATTTAATGAGCTTAGTTTTTGAGCCCTCATTCATGAATCATAAAAATTCATAAATTATTTATTTTTTTATCTGTTTTGTGAATCAGAATTAAAATATGAATTTGCAATGATCTGAATCTGAGCTTTTAATTTTGGATTGCCATTTCGAAGCTTCAAATGTATGAAATTTGTGTAAAAATCAAGTTTAAGAACTTCGAATTTAAATATAAAACAAAATTTTTCTTTTTTCATTTTTGGAAAACTATTTTCAAAATAATGAAAATGCATATTATCTCAAATATCATGATTCAAATTAGATGTGAAATGCAAAACCATATTTGAACCATGATTTAAAAGCAGCTTTTATTTCTAACTTCTTATGATTATTCGAACTGAAAACCCAGAATTTTGAGCTGGATTAAGAATCTGAAATACGAAAATAGGAATACAATTTTGGTTATGGGAATTATGGAATAAGAACCTACGAAATGGGTTCAATTTAATTTAAAATTTAAAATTCAGATTTGATTATCTATAAATAAGTGAGAAATTTTCGAAAATTTTAGACTTGGGATGGGTTTTTGAGGTTTTGGCATTTGTTTTTAGTCTTGATTGATACTTTTGATCAACCATTCTCTGTTTTCATAATTTGTTTCTGAATTTAAATTTTTGACTGAAGTAAAAATTAAGTTAGTAATGAAAAACTAACATAAATATAGTTTAAACTCGGAATTACTGAAAAAAATAATTAGAAGGTAGAAGAAAAAATGTACCTTATACAAAATAATTCCGTTACCCTACTTCTAAAAACTTTTGAAGTCGTATATTTAGTCTTAAAAAATCAAACTGGTTCTTCAGATTTTCCATGAGAAACTGGCAATGGATATATGGATAAAAATCCATGATCGAATTTTGAACACCGACTACAAACATTTTGTAGATTGGCCCAAAAAAGTGCCCAGTGTAAAATTTGATTTCAAAGTTTTTATTTTTTCACCTTTTAAAATCGCCAAAAAAGGGACCAAATGAAATTCGAGTATTGGGTTGATTTAAATTAGACATGCCCCTTTTCGCTGCCACCCTAAGATGATGGTCCAAAATACCGATCAGATTAATAATCAATCATTCGAGTATTTATGCTCAAATCGTTTTTTAATAACATTTTAATTCGAATTACACAATTGAACAGGTTTGAAGCCGTTTTTTAGTCTTATAAAAGTTATGGCCCCTCGAAGTTGAAAAATTATTTTTGAAATTGATGATTTATTTCAATACCATTTTGCAAATTGCTTCTTAACATTATTCATTTTGTGCCAGAAGTTGTTTGTGATTGAATGAGATTAAAAAATTTGGTAGAATTTCCACATCTGAAGAAATAATAGCAATTCTTAAAAAAAACTATTTTTATTGATTTTTGCAATTTTTCTGCATACTTTGTACGATATCTTACACAAACATAAAAATATCGTAACAAAAGTACCTTGGGTTTATTTTTTTTTTTAATCTCAACAATGTTTTTTTGCGAATACATTACTCAAAAATATTTGCGCGTTTTCTAAATATTCGGATTTTAATTAGTGTTGTTTTAAAACAACATTATGCTTTAGAGGGTTGATATGTCAGTAACCTTTCAAAATTATTTTTTAAAAGGGAACAAAGATATAATTTTTTCGATCACTGTGCTTCGGTTTAAAATGCTGAGATCCCCATAGCTTTGCAGACGCCGCCAGCTTAACGTTTATAAATTCCTTTTTTTAACGATCTTATGATGATAAGTCTCTTTTAAGACAAATAGGTTTTCATAATCCATCAAAATGATATTGACTTTCTGAAAAATGCTTCGATAAAAAACAAGTTCATATGGTTTATTACAATTGCAAATAAATTTAACGCTGATAAAACCCATGCATATTTTTTTTAACAAATAGAAGGAATATCTGTTTCATCCACCATTATCTAAAAAGGATATTCGTTTTTCCGGATTATCCTGCTACTCTTGAACAGAACTAACAAATCTTATCGAGACAACGGCAGTTTGCTCTAATTTAAATCACTCCGAAAGATATGAAACCATAATTAGTTGTTTATGTTAACTTAATTCATTGCTTTCGTAAAATCACCGTCCCAACTGGCACGTGTCAACTGTGTGTTGGGCTGAAGAGTTACAACAAAAAGCCCCCGAAAGCCCTTGAGATATCAGAAAAGCAGCTGTTTATTCATGCCACCATGTTTCGTTCGTGATCCATGGCATGGTTGTATAGTAGAAGAGTAGAATGGCTGACGTTCCCAAAAGCATGAAGAAGAGAAAGCATTGCCCGGAATGGATTTCGTTTTCTTCGACACCCGGACAAGTTTTCTTGTCGTCTGTGGTTTTTCCTCTAGCGATGCGATGCCACCAACAAAGGCCAACAGACATCAAACCCTCTTCCTTCCATAGAGGAAAGGAACAGCATATGCGGTGTCCCCCACAAACGATATGATAGTAGAATGCGGCTGCGGGGTACAAATTAAATGTAAATTTTCCCTACCGAATCAACAGGAAAAGCCAAATTAAAAAACGGAGCGCTTCGCGCCATTCCGAATGCAAATGAAGACATTTCACAGACTGGGCTAAATTATACAACTAAACACGGTCCTGGTAGGGTTTGTCGTTCTCGTTTGTCGTCTTTGGTTTTTCGGGGGAAAATTGATGTTGATGATGTGGCGAATCGTTTGCTGATGGTTGAAAGTTATGCAAGACACTACAAGCTAAAGGCTTCCTGGAAAAACCCTATAATGACAAGTCGGGAAGCACCAATGCTGTTCTCTAAGAGAATTAGTGAAGTTGTCAATGGCCATGCTTAGGACGGGTTTCGGATGTTACGGTGATGTTTACCATCAGGTCAACAGGTTCAATCTTGATCAAGCTATGGAATCTTGATCGCACTTTTTTCGTTGTGTATATGGAAAATTCTTATTTCATCTAGTTTCCAAATACTAAATAATGTGTAATAACAAATATGAAATGCATTTAGCTATTCATTTCTGCATTGATTAAAGTTTTAAAGTTTACTCAATTTCTCCTGAATGAAATATAAAAATGTGTGTATTAATGCAACATGATGGTTATCATACTCAACGCTTGATTTGAGAGTTTTTGCTTGTATTTTCTTTTTTTTAGCCAGTTATTCATATTATTTTAAGAAAAAAACTTACACTATTCGACCACTGCAAAAAAAATTGAAGTGGAAACCAAGGTCACCGACAAAAATTCTGTGTTTTAGAGAAAAATAATTCTGACTTTCTGTTAATTTAATTAAAAAATTCTTTGATGGATTTCTGTGATGCTACTGCCTTGAATTTCATAGAAAATTCATGATAAATTGGATCTTTTTCACAATTCAGTTGGGCAAAATCATTTACCATTACCGATCTTATCATACTTTTCTAATTGAAAGCTAAAAATCTAAATTTGATAAATTCCAAAAAATTTTCGGAAATCCATTCAAAATTTAAAATTCTGTGAAATCTGTAAAATTTCAAAATTCTTTGTTCTGTGACACAGATTCTGTGATCAAAATATGCTCAAAATTCTGTGAAATTACAGATTTTTCTGTGATTTCGGCAACCTTGGTGAGAACATTAACCAAGTGATTTAATGGGTCTATAATTTTTTATCTTCGACTTCTTCATTCGCTAGCTGGGGTGCGAGCAACCTTAGCGGAGATCGGGGTTGGGTACAAACTAAGATCTTTGGATGCCATGATTGCATGCTTACTGAGATAGGAGGCTTCGTAAGCTTCTGTTCTCCATGTCAGGGCCGGTATGCGGAGTGCAACAACGTCCTTGTTGTGTTTTGGGACCCAAAACAGCAATAAATATCACGAACGTATTCCTGCAAGATAGTGATGATGTGGGCGTAGTATTTTATATTCGATTTCTGTTTTGCAGCACCTTTATTTTTTTTACGATCCTCCATAATATGAATGTTTTATGTTATGGATTCGAAACAAAATGAAATTTAATCGGTTCCTAAATTTGAATTATGATTTTCAGATTTATTTATGTAATACGTTTTGAGTTTCAGAACAGATTTTTGGAATGATGGTAAATTAAGAGTTACTGCAAGGAAAATCAAATTGATAACATCTGCATCAGTCGTAAATGGAGAAGGAGCCTTCTTGATGTCCGCAACACACGAAGCGCAGGCATTGCAGATCGTCACATCGTCCTTGGCGAGATACGACTGAGAGTTGCACGTGTCCAACGGGGCGAGGAGAAAGTCGGGTGTCGATACGACGTCCGCCTGTTGGAGAATTCAGAGGTGAAAAGGGCATATGTTGAACAGGTAGAGTCCCGAGCCTCGGATTTGCCGACAGACGGAACAGTCGAAGAACAGTGGTGTGGAATCAAGAATGCCTTTATCACGATGAGCCATGGTACTCTCGGTAAAGTTGGTGGTAGAAGAAGTGAATGGATATCGCATGAAACTTGGAGGATGGTCGATGATCGGAGAAAGGCGAAAGTGGGAATTGAACAGCCATGTACCGGGTCAGCCAAAGCAGCCGCCCGCCTACGATATGCGGAGCTGTAAAAGGCAGTTAAACGAGCTTGTAGACGAGTCAAGAGAGTCTGGACAAACTCCCTAGCCGAAGAGGGAGAAAGAGCCGCCGCCAATGGAGATATCCGATTACTTTATGACATTTCTCGCCGCCTCAGTGGTGCAAGGACTAATGCAAGAATGCCGCTGAAAGACCGAGCAGGTCAGTTATTGACTGATCGGATAGATCAACTCAAACGATGGACTGAGCACTTCGAACAACTCTTTCGAGTCACGAATAGCAATGGCCAACAGAACCCGCAACTCGCAGCGCCAACAGTAAGCCGCAAAAACGTCAACTCGGAAGCGCCCTCGCCGGCTGAAATAGAAGCGGCAATCAAAAACATGAAATCCAACAAAGCAACTGGGATCGATTGCATCCCTGCTGAAACGCTGAAAGCCGACCCTGCTTTGTCAGCACAAATGTTGCACCGTCTTTTCGCTGACATCTGTGATACTGCAACATTCCCGGCCGACTGGATGCAGGGTGTCCTCGTTAAGGTCCCGAAGAAAGGAGACCTGATAGAGTACGGTAACTGGCGAGATTGATCTGTACAACTCTCAAAGTACTCTGCAAAGTGATCCTGAACAGGATCCAGGAGAAAATTGACGCTACACTCCGACGGCAACAAGCTGGATTCCGATCCGAACGATCATGTGTGGACCACATCACAACTCTACGAATCATACTGGAACAAATCAACGAATTCCAGGACTCTCTTCTGCTGGTGTTTGTTGATTTCGAAAAAGCATTCAACCGACTTAACCATGAAAACATCTGGGCGACTCTACATAAGGCGACGAGGGGTCCCAGAGAAACTAGTCCATCTCATCGAAGCACAATACGAGGCATTTTCGTGCAAGGTCTTGCACGACGGTGTCTTGTCCGAACCAATCCCGGATACTGCTGGAGTAAGACAAGGATGTATTTTATCACCGCTACGTTTTCTAATCATAACGGATGAGATGCTGACTGGATCGATCGACTGTGCGCCGAACCGAGGATTGCCGTGGAATCTTTCAACAATGGAGCAACTGAACGACCTTGACCTGGCTGACTACATTGTTTTGCTCGCCCAAACACAACCGGATATGCAGAACAAACTCGACGACCTCACCGAAAGCTCCAAGGCAGCAGGTCTGAATGTCAATGTCGGAAAGACCAAGTCGATGAAGATCAACACAGGAAATCCTTCCAGTTTCATGGTAGCTGGGCAACAGTTTGAGGAAGTCTACCCCTTAATGTAGTCCTATCACATGGTGAAACCAAGAGGCACATCAGGCATATGAAGCCCAAAGCGGTTTTAGTGGGACGAAACCACTCACGCCATCAAAACACCTGGATGTTATGGTTTGAAGTCAAATTTCCATCCTGTAAAAAATATTGATTGCACAAAAAAAACCTAGTTCATTTCCTGCTGTATAACCACATATCATCATAGATATACACTGAGGTTTTTTTCTACGCGACATGAGTCATGTGACTTGAAACATGAGACATGAGACAAGAGACAAGAGACATGAGACATGAGACATGAGACATGAGACATGAGACATGAGACATGAGACATGAGACATGAGACATGAGACATGAGACATGAGACATGAGACATGAGACATGAGACATGAGACATGAGACATGAGACATGAGACATGAGACATGAGACATGAGACATGAGGCATGAGACAGGAGACATGAGACCTGAGACATGAGACATGGGACCTGAGGTATGGAACATGACACATGAGACATGAGACATGAGACTTGAGACATGAGGCATGAGACATGAGACATGAGACATGAGACATGAGACATGAGACATGAGACATGAGACATGAGACATGAGACATGAGACATGAGACATGAGACATGAGACATGAGACATGAGACATGAGACATGAGACATGAGACATGAGACCTGAGACATGAGACCTAAGACATGGGACATGAGAGCTGAGACAAGAGACATGATACATGAGACGATCTGAATTCCACACTGTCAAATAAGCCTCACTATATTCTACTATTCTATTAATCTAATTGATTTTGTTTTCTATCTTAAAAATAATCTATCATTGTACGCAAATTTTTAAATAATCATGGTTCTTACGCGTTTTTATAGTAACGTGTTTTTGCGCGGATTTTTTAACTAAAATGGAATTTTTACGTAAATTTTCGAAACACGGTTTTTTTACGCGGATTTTCGAATTAACGAGGTTTTTTTACGCGGATTTTTGAATTAACGCGGTTTTTTTACGCGGTACGAAACTCCCGCGTTAAAAAAAACCTCAGTGTACAAGTATTGAGTCATCGGAAAAGAAAGAACATCGAAAACAAAGAATTTTTTGAGGATTTCGTTGTTAGGTTAGATATAGGTATAGGCATGGGTGGCAAAACTTCTCAGATCGGCTAGTCCAGTGAAAGAGAGTGCAATTTTTTTCGTCTGCTCCCCCAATCGGTGCGGGGAGAGATAAACCGCACTGAAATGAAGAGTGAGATTGTCAACACATAAGAGTGAGTGAGAGCATTCACATCCGCTGATGAAGAGAATTCCCTTCTCCGGAAAAATCTGTTGCGCAATGTGCTGAGGAGAATTCGACAGCTAACTCAGTTTATTCTTGGTACGTTCACGAGAGAAGATGCTACTTCCGAATCAAAGCTCCCAGCGGTGTCCTGATTTTCTAGAAGCCGCAATTGATTTTGTAATAAAAACAGTTTAACTTCTTAAACCAATGATAATCTTCGGTTCAGATGATATTTGAACGGTGTCTTTCGGTATAAACTTAAAGCCACCTAACTTCATATCTCTTCTGTTGCAAAAATTAAGGCGTATACTGCACCGCTATTTCGCCTTAATTTATGCAATCTAAGAAGAGCTGCTCTTCATTTCCTGGGGTCTACTGGGGTCCTGAAAAATCCTGGTTTTTGTTCTTCGTGGTGTCCTGATTTTTTTATGAAACCACCTGTCACCTCTTCTTCGGACGCTACCTTTTGCAAAAAAAAAAGAATTCGAAACAGCTAACAGCAGTGGGCATGGTAGCGGAGTAGAAATTGTTTAAATTTTTTCTACGTTGTGTGGTGGGAGTCTAAATATTTTTTTTCTTCTTTACTCTGAGGTGTATGACTGAAACATAGAGCGCTCTTTGTTTAGAATTAGTAAAATTTAGTTTATTTGTCTATTTGTATGTACATTTCGTCCGCACTACAAGTTCTCGCTTGTGGGGCGGACCACGCTAAGCCTACTAATGTGTGGTGGTAGATGCAACTCTATCTGTATCTACCACTTCATAGTAGTAGGCTCGTGAGGAACAAAAATTTGGTATGTGATGGTAATGCTTCTAGACAAATTCTACCCGCTCATTTTCACCATCTTTCATTTCTTCTAACCTTCTATCCATCTATATAAAAAAAAAAAAAAAAATTTCATAATCTTTAGATGTCCCTACTAAAAAGGACATCACTTTTCACCGCTAGGCCGATAAATCAAAGTAACAAATGTATGTACATCGTTTAAAGATTCAAGTAAAACAGTAATGCTTCTCTATCTATCATATTATCACATTGGTTAATGAAGGTGATGTAGTTAACTAGAAGTTTGAGAACTTGTATTCTTCTGAATGGTCTAATCCCATCCAAGACAGGCCGCGAAACAGCATCGAAGTTTAACAGTTGTGGTCTAGGTAGAATTGCTTCTATTCGTTGTTGTAGGAGTCGCCAGCTGTCTTGCACACGAAGACACTCGGAGAATTTATGGCGTATGTCTTCGATCGCTCTGTTGCAATGTGTACATATCTCTCCATCGCAACGCCGCATTCTGAAGAGGAGGCGTCGTGTTATTGTTTTCTTGTTCACGGATAAATAGAGTTCGGCTTTCTGAACAGCTGTTAGGTGTCGACACGCTATGTTTCCCCATACTCTTTTCCAGTTGATGTTCGGGTTTTCGCTCTCAACCTTAGGTAGCTCAGTTGTTTCCAAAAAGTGTGTGTGTATTGATTTGGAAGTGGGATTGAGTCGTATTTGTGTCGGGAGTGATTCCAGAACTTGCGTGATCGATCTTAGATCGTGTAAGTAGATAGGTACATTACCAGGGATCGATGTGTGACGTCGGATGTGCATTTGGTAAAAGGGCATGACTTCGATTTCTTGAAGGTGTCGGTTTGTTAGGAGAGACTTACATTTCAAAGCAGGAAGCTGTAGATTCAGTCCACCTTGGTTGATAGGTCGAGAGAGCTGTTGGATGGGTACCCGAGCATATATGCCTCGCCAGATGAATGAACCCATAGTTGCTGTTATCTTCGCGATGTGTACAGAGTATGGCGAAAGTACTGAAGATAAGTACCACATTTTTGCTGAGATAAAAATATTGAGGAGCGTTACTTTCTGGTGGATCGTAAGAGTGCGCTGCATGTGTAGCCAGATGTGACGTGAAATTTTTGTAGTAAGCTCATCCCAGTTCTTCTTAATCATAGTTCGGGTTGAATTTGTGAATGTGATACCAAGAACTTTTATCTCATCCCTGGAGTTTAGCCATGGTGCATCAATTATTGTTCCGTCGTCATAGCCTACGTACATTGCTAAGGTTTTTTGATGGTTTAGCTGGGCTCCAGAAACTCGCCCAAACAACATGAAAGCTTCGTTCATTGCTTCCAGCTGTGTTGTTGACGTTACGATAGTAGTAATGTCGTCAGCATATGCAACCAAGATATCGTTCCCACATATGTTCTCGAGATATGTTATTAGTGGTTGTAGGTAGATCACAAACAAGTGCATTGATAATGGATCTCCTTGTCTTACCGATCGTTGTATAGGAAAGGCTGGAGAGAGCCTTCCATTTATTAATAGCCGAGAAGATGAGTGGTCTGCTAGTGTTAGTAAGAGAGAGATGAGTCTTTGATTAAATCCGAGTGCGCACATGGTATGTTTTAGGAACGATCAAGATACTCGATCAAAGGCTGCTTGAAGATCAAACGACACTAGTTTACCTCTTCGTTTACTTTCTGTTAGCTGTGCTATGCGATCCTTGAGCGCGAGAGTAGCCTGGAAGATGTTCCGTTCACCATTTGAACACTTTTGAGTCCCACTTATTATCTGATTAGCAATCATAATCTTTTCTAGCCTGAGCTTTATAATGCGAGAAAGTATTTTTGAGTCGAAGTTTAAAAGTGAAATCGGTCGATAGCCTCTAGCAGTTTCGTCATTACCCTTCTTTTTAACCAAAACTATAATGCCATCCATAAAACATGTTGGGAAATTACCTGATAATGCCTCGTTGAGTATCAAATTTAGCTCTCTGTGTATGATGTCAAAAGTACGAAGGAAAAACTCTCTGGGAATCTCATCTGGTCCCGGAGATTTCCTCGGCGCACTAAGTTTTATAGCAGTGTATATCTCAGCTGTGGTGATCTCATCCATACACGTCCGATTTGCCTCATCGCTCTCAGAGATAAGTCTCTCACTATCAAACTGGCTTCCTACGTCGTCGTCAGTGTCCTGGTGTGCATATAACTCCCTGTAGTAGTTCAGAAGATATCATTCGATGTCGTCCGCCTGATCGATGACGTCATTTCGCTCGTCGATCAGCCGTTTTATCCGTGTTTTTTTCTTCCTTCTTTCGCCTAGTTGATACACAGATATTGGTTCGCCTGCAACGTACGATTCATTAATACGCATGAACATTTCAGTAGATCGTCTCTGGTGGGCAAGCAGCTGTCCTTTCAGTCCGTTTATAGTTGTGAGCAAGTTTGGGTTCCTGTAGTAGCCGTCGTATGCCTCCCGAAGGCATGCATATAGTCGTTGGTGTTCACAGTGGAAATCGTCGAAGGCCATTTTAGATCTCCATCGGAAAAAAGATTTTATTTTGGGTTTCGCAAATTCTATCCACCACGAGATCCACGATGGATAGTTTCTTCGGTGCCGAGTCCATTGCTGCCATCTTAGTTCAAAGTCAGCAATGTTTTCAGGTGTTAAAAGGTGAGGGCGCATCGACCAAAAGCCTGGGTCAGGGGCGGTTCCCAAAATTGGTAAGCATAGACGTAATGTTACGGCCTTATGATCAGAGAAACAACATACGTGCGTAGCTGTTGGTATCAGCTGATCAACCAGTCCTGCACTTACATAAACACGATCCAATCTTGAAGACGAGTTGTGTGTGATGTATGTAAATCCAATATTTTGTGGATGTAGTTTAATCCATGTATCGTAGAGCTGTTACAGCGAAGCTGAGCGGTAAACTCAAGTAAGAGAGTGTCACTGCTTTTTGATGTGACGGGGCCCCCCAGGAAATACACCCGTCTGCCGAATATGGGTGACATGGCGACGAACGTGTTAAACTCGGGTAACGAGTGGAGCACGATCAGCGAAAGAGGATTATACTCGGAAGCCGAACTGAAAACAGTGTGGTTTTCTCCCGGCTCTTTGTTGTTTGAGAAGAGCCGACCAACCCTGGGTATAGGTATACAAATTTTTACCATGTTTTTGAAACGTTTATTTTTTTATTGTAAGCTAGCTGACCCGGTAAACTTCGTTTTACCTTCTAAAGTATAAATCGTAATAAATATTTAATTTCATCTACACGTCCTTAACTGCATCGTGCTCGCGAATAGATTCTTATGGAAATCGTAACAAATAAAATTGAATTTTTATTGGAACCACGTTTCATAAAAAGTGAGATCCTTGAAACTATTATACAAACTATCTCTGACCCAAAAAACCCTCGGATACCAAATTTCACTTCAATCCGACCGACCATTCATACGTGATGTTGTTACAAAGAAAATACCTCAATTTTTATATATAAGATCTATGTCAAATTAAAACAAACATTTGCTCGCTCAATTAACAGGATGGTTGAAATATTTTTATTCAGTTGCTCTTTGAAGTGTTACAACTATCAACACATGACGTTTGAAAATTATTATTTTCAGTGGAATGCTCCACAATCCCATCCAACAAATTTTATTTCTCCAGTATTAATTCCTTTGGTTCATGACCTCTCCGGTTGACTCAAGTTAAGGGGGTAGAACGCAAACTTTTCCTAGCCAGTTTCGAGTGAAGTACCTAGTCGAAAAAACCAATCACCCTCCCGAAAGCTTTAAAAGTACAACGCGCTATCTATGAGAGAGAAAGCCGGTAAGTAAACTGAGAAAATAAACCATTCGGGGAAGTTGGCGAAATGGTATTGAATAATTCAACAATCCGTAATAAAATATTCAATAATCAGTGCACTTTCCATTGGCGGAGGACGACGCCGATGATGATGATGATTGGACGTTTGGGTGAAGGACTTGGCTGGCTGGCTGGTTGACTGACTGACTGTTCAATTTATTCCCGCTACAGTAATGATTCGATTTTCACGATCGTTTTAACGCAAAGTGTTAAGTCAATCATGAATCAAACAATATTTTATTCTTCCACAAATGAATCACGCAAACATCAACGACCAGAGCCTGGTTTTGTAGATGGGCTACGTAACACTGCATTACCAATGTAAGTTTCCCATTCCCTGAACTTCTTCCCACACCTATTCGAGGGAAGCGGGATCAAAATTGGAGCTTGCTGACGGCAGAAGTGAAATTATTGAAAATTTCCAACCACTCATCGTTTTCGATATGGAGGGTGGTGATCCGTTTTGCCGAAAGACCCTTTGATGGTAGGCTCAACGTTCATCGTTCGTCGATGGAAGGAACCGGCACTGGAGGGAAATTGGACCGATGAAAGTCTGGCAAAAGCATTCAATGAGGTAATTGGTGCCAGTTCAGAAGTGGCCTATTGCCGGTTGTGATTCAATTGGCTGAGGGATGGATGGCGGTTGTTGGCTTATAGTTACGGAAGCTCGTGGCTGGCCAGAGGTTCTCTACTGGAAGGTTTGCTGCTGGAGTGCCAATTCTCGGATCCCGGCTGTTGAAGCAAATCTACATAATTGAATGTCATTATGATTTTATGGTGCAATTATTTATTTATGAAATTTCAGCATAAAAAAAAATGGGAAAAATATTCATCTATAGGTGAGCTAGTGATCGTATTGGTCATTCTTTAAAGCAGTAATTAGCATTTGATATGTGTTCACCAAAATATTCGAGTAATGTGGAGTTCAGTTTTATTCGACAGACGTGATGATTACAATGTTGGTGGTAATGAAGATAATTTTGATGACAGCAACTACACTGTATCAAAAAATTGTCCGTACAGCACGTACCTTGAAGTCCAAACAATCAAAAAGTGCACTTTTTCAGTCAATAAAAATACTACAAAAACATCATTTGCTGCAGAAATTAGTCCTTTTTGTAGATCAGTATTAAAAATGTTTATAAATTAAACCTTAAAAATAATCTAATTCATTTTGTATAGAAGGTCCCAAAAACGACGTCAAAAAATTGTCCGTACACTGAGGCCTTTGTCAAATATTAGTCAAGTAAACAGTTTTGTGTCAGTCTGTCAAACGAAGAAACGTGAATTGAATCTCAGCAAAGACAATTTCCAGTGGTCTGAGCGATAAATACGGTAAAATGAACTTTATTTAGCATAAATCAGTAGATTTAAACAATTTGTGGATTAAATTAACAGGAAAATGTCTGCTCTTCACAAAAAAAAAACCCGTTGACATCCGGAAACTGATTGTTGACCTGAAGAATGACGGTGAAAGCTTGTCCGAAATTCATTTATTTACTTGTCTTCGAATTACGCATAAAATAGTAAAACGGCCATGATCGTCGGTTCAGTATGTCCTTCAGAATTTTAAGAAGACTAACTCACTGGGGACTAATCGTATAAGCTGATGGTTGGTTTGATCGTATTTTCGGGTCAGAACCAAACAATCATATTTATATTCCTGTAGACGCGTAATATGACTGATAAATCTTTTTATTTTTCTCCGTAAATGAATGTCAAGTTTCCGGTGCAATTTGCGCTGAAAGCATACCACACCATTACATGGCCACCACCGTGCTTAACTGTCGGTCACAAATTTTTCGGATCCAATTCAGTATTTGGATTACGCCATACTCTTACATGTCCGTCAGACCCAAACATTTTCAATTAGCTTTCGTCCGTGAATATGACGTTCTGCCAGAACTCTTCCGGTTACAGGACATACTTTCGAGCGTATTCCAGCCGCCTTTTCTTTTTTTTAGCAGATATAAACGGCTTCTTCAGAGCAACACGACCTTGGTTTTTTTTTCACATGAAGTATGTTCCGTACCGTTTGAGGAGTAACCTGTATATTTTCAAAATTCTTCAGGCTGTCTGCTAGTTTCGGGGCTCTGATTTTAGGAATCTGACTGATTTCCCTGCTAATGATGCGATGGTGCAATCCGTAAGCTTCAGTTTGCGGCCTCTTCCTGGAGTGGTCTCCAGGGAGTTAGTCTTTTTAAAGTTCTGAAGGACATACTGAACCGACGATCGTGGCCGTTTTACTATACCTGCAATTTCGGACAAGCTTTTACCGTCATCCTTCAGGTCAGCAATCAGTTTCCGGATGTCAACGAGTATTTTTTTGTGAGGAGCAGACATTTTCATGTTAATTTTTGTGGATTTAATTAACAGGAAAATGTCTGCTTTTCACAAAAAAATACCCGTTGACATCCGGATACACGAAAATCTACTGATTTATGCTAGATAAAGTTCATTTTACCGTATTTATCGCTCAGACCACTGGAAATTGTCTTTGCTGAGATTCAATTCACGTTTCTTCGTTTGACAGACTGACACAAAACTGTTTACTTGACTAATATTTGACAAAGGCCTCAGTGTACGGACAATTTTTTGACGTCGTTTTTGGGACTTTCTATACAAAATGAATTAGATTATTTTTAAGGTTTAATTTATAAACGTTTTTAATACTGATCTACAAAAAGGACTAATTTCTGCAGCGAATGATGTTTTTGTAGTATTTTTATTGACTAAAAAAGTGCACTTTTTGATTGTTTGGACTTCAAGGAACGTGCTGTACGGACAATTTTTTGATACACTGTATATTAACGATAAGGATGATGATTTTTGAAATGAAGGTGATGATGATGATGACGTTGAAGATAATCAACTTCATCTTAATTTACATTAAAATATTTATTTTCAAATACAAAAATCTTAGTTTACAATTTAGAACAATTTATTTTCCAGAGGTTTATTTTAACATTTTTACAGGTTTTTCAAAGATTGAATAATACTAATCACTTGAAAACGCTTGTGTTACCTTCAGCGTTAATTCAACTCCATCTGTAAATTTCATGATCTTATTAGAAATTTCTCTGGATACAACTTTGTACAAGAAATCAAAGTGATACAAATTGAGAGAAAAGAGTTGTGATGTCACAAACAAAGTGATTATTATTTCATCTGAAAAATCTAACAAAACTTTTCTTCACTGATTGTTCAAAGACCAAGAAATTCGTGAAAATTTAGTTTTCATATTTTGAGGAAAGTTTGTGTGAGCTTCGTAAACAAATATTTGGGACAAGGAAACAAATTGGACTTTCTTCTTACATTTAAGCCCTTATTTTTAAGATTTCACCTCGATGTCAAAATGAAGTATCTTTGTTAAAAATCTATCATACTTTTTGATGATTTATGAAGGTTTTCATACTTTTCACTGTTTATCGATTTTTAAGCCTTAGACACGGGTACCATAAGGATGCTAAAGGGCCATATATCAAACTTATAATAATTTTCAACCTTTCGTTCGTGTTAAAATGCATGAGTCAGCGTTTTTTAAGGCACTCGTGAATGTAAAAATGTGGTCGAATTTCAGTTTTCAAGCAACTATCAAGATTGTTCATTTTTGTACAAAAAAAATGCACTAAACCTGATGTCTTTCATTGTTTTTTTTTCGATCATATGGAAAAATAAAATTATCAGTTTTTTTTTAAATTTCCTAGATAAAATTAAACAAAGCGGGTTTTTATCTGGTAGTATGGAACTCTCCAAACAGAGTTTCTCCTCGATTGTTATTATCTTTTTTTTATGAAAAAAAAAAAAAAAATAACATCGTGTAATGAACATTATTGTTTGCAGTGGCATGAAATGCTTAAACAATTTTCTACATTTATTTGTTCTGATTATGCGCATATTCAAGGTGTTACATTGATCAAACCATGTAACAAAATTTTCAGGTAAAGCAGGCATCTCTTTATAAGGATAAAACAATTTTGAAATTCTTCTTTTGTCACTTGAAAATGAGACATCACGAGAAAGGGAGGGGATAATAGAAATTTATTCCAACTATCAATAAATTGAAATGAAAATTGAACAAACTTGTTTACCACAAACATTGACCAAAATCGAAAATTCGAGATAATTTAGATCGAAAATTTGAAAAACTATTGTAAACAACAGGTGATAGAATTCCCAACTCCGCTTTTTCAACTGATTGAATATATTTTTTTTTAATTAGGTACCTTAAACTTCAACTTTATCTATTCTCCCCCTCCGGGTTGTTTGGAAATATCGGAGTGTAAAAAATAATAAGACATTTGTTCCAGGATAATAAAACCCCCTAAATGTTCTTGAATTCAGATGACCTTGACCAAATTTTTGTTAAAGATTGATTTTTTAATGTAAATAAACAATTTTGGACATTTCAACACTCACAACAGGGATCGGGGAACTTTTTGAATCATTACCCCAAAACATTTTAATGTAAGTGTGTATTACCCCATGACGAAGAGCAAAAAATACGTAACCGTAAATACTGAACGAGCTCTCAAAGCGTTTTATTTGAATGCCTCAGGAGGAAATATTCACTTCTGCATATGCCGCTAAAATCTTTACTTTCGAAATAAAACCATCAAATTCATAAAATTGCAAAACGAAAATATTAACTTTTCACTCACAAAATATTCACTGTTACCCCCAAGAATTTCACTTTTACCCCATTTGGGGTAATTTATCCCGGTTCCCCGACCGCTGCTCTACAATCAATATCTAAGTTGGTATACTATTTCTGGTTTTGGTAAAATCAATGATGAGAAGTTTATTAGATTTTCAAATGAAATAATTTTTTTTTATAAGATGGAAATTTGACTTCAAACCACAACAGCCGGGTGTTTGCTGCCGTGTGTGGGTTCATCTAAAACCACTTTGGGCTTTGTGTGCCAGATGTGGTTTCACCCTATGATACTACATCAAGGTGTAGGCTGTGCTCATGCACTTATACATCTCACCCTTTTCCTCTTTCTCAATTTTGGTCTTTCTTCATTATCACCTTTCTCCTTTTCCTCTATCGCCAACTTCAGACTGGTATGGGAGACCCCGAGACGTGTGCCGGTTAGGTAACGCTTTCAAAGTAACTCGCGCCCGTCACAGCAACCACTTCCGCAGGATTTCTAACCACCAAGGCATGGCCGATTAAGAAACTACCAAGCTAGAATCCCGTCACGACCACCCCGAATGGTATCTCCGTCTCCTTTTGCTGCAGGAAAGATCGTAGCTGAGTACGTGAGACCTTTTAAGTCCCACCCCACGTATGAGTCCAGATTAGGGTTATACCGCGCCCTAAGATCACGTTGCTTTTGAATTGTAGTGTCGTACGAGGCCCAAGACCTTCCGTCAGCTTGTCAAATTTGGTTGACTATCTCGCTCTCTCCGTTCATCATCTTTCCTGATTCTTATACGGTTTTTGCTTATTGAGTTTTTTCGATGAGTACCGGTGATAAACTTTAATTCATTTCCTGATTCTTATTAAATCGTGCATGATTTGCGAGATTATGTCGACTATAGCACGCCATGACTGTTCGTCACGACACATTTCACTCACAATAGTTTCAGCGTTCAAATTTTGAAGCTTTCGACGCCTTGAAAGGAACATGGGGCTGACAAAGATAGCATGTTCTGCCGGTTCCTCCGTATCTACGCGTTCCGGGCAATAAGGCGAGCTGATAAGCTTAAACCGATGAAGGTATTGCTTAAAGCACCCATGACCCGAAAATAACTGCGTCAGGTAGAAGTTGACCTCTCCATACTTACGATTTACCCAGTCTGAAAGTCGCGGGATTAGCCTATGCGTCCATCTTGCGTTGTTCGATGCATCATTGCATTGTAACTCTCCATATCCTCCGCCAGAGTTAAATCGATGGGAATCATGTCCGCGAAGACAAAAGCTGCATCTGCTGATATGGTCCTGTATGCACAGGAAACTCGCATGGCTATCAGCCGATGTGTGCTGTGTAATTTGGATCTGTTGCGCTCTACCTCTAACGCGGAGCTTCAGTCCGCTCCTCCGTATCGTAGTTTGGACAGTGCTACGCTCGCAAGGAGACGTCTCTTGCTACTCTATGGACCATGGTAGTTCGACATAATCCAGGCCAATGAATCTACGACTTTCGATGCACTTTCACAACAGTATTTGACATGTACAAAACTTAAGCGATTGTCGACCATTACTCCAAGGTATTTCAGCTGCTGTTTCGAAGATGTCGTGTGCCCTCCAACAGTAATCTCCATATGCGGCACAACTCTTTTACTGGACACGAGCAGAACTTCTGTTTTATGGTGAGCTATCTGAAGCTTAACTCCCTCCATCCAGATGCCAACCCTTTCTACGGACACCGTTGCAAGGTCTTCTACCTCCTCGATTGTTTCGCCGGTGAACATGAACACGATATCGTCAGCAAATCCGACTATCTGCACGCCTGCTGGTAGTTTCAGCGTTAACGCCTCGCTGTACATGGCATTTCAAAGCACAGGTCCGAGTATAGAACCCTATGGAACACCCGCTGATAGGGCAATAGATCGTAACCCAGTTTCGGTTTCGCACGTCAGGACTCGATTTTCGAAGAAGCTTCCTATTATCCTGCAGAGGGTATTGGGAACTCGCATCATGTGAAGTGCTTTGGCAATCGCTTCCCCGCTGGCATTGTTGAAGGCATTCTTAACGTCGATTGTCACAATGGCGCAGTGACTCCCTTTTCGAAAACCGAACTGTCTGTCCGACAGTCCACTTTCGCCTACAGTGTTTATAATAAGTCAGTTAAATATTATCGTCTCCAGTAGCTTACCAAGGGTGTCCAGCAGTCAAATGGGTCTGTATGATAATGGCTGCCCTAGAGGTCCACCAGGAAGCTGGTCGTCGCCACCATTAAGGTGTATTCCTTCTGGGCATGGTCATGTCGCACACCGCTACCATCATTTTCGTCAGCTGCTCAGCATTATGGACCTGCGATGCTTCCTGCATGTATATAGCTTCGGTGCACACTTCCTTATCGAAAACTTTAGTCTTCCATCTCCTACACCGGTTGATAGTCCGGATCTGGGACATAGAACAGCTACCGGAGGAGTGGAAGGAGGGGGTAATATGCCCCATCTACAAGAAGGGCGACAAATTGGACTGTGAGAACTACCGAGCGATCACTGTCCTCAATGCAGCCTACAAAGAGTTGTCCCGAATCCTACTCCGTTGCCTAACGCCACAAGCAAACAGATTCGTGGGAAGTCCTCAGGCCGGCTTCATGGAGGGACAGTCAACGACGGACCAGATATTCACATTACGGCAAATCCTCCAAAAATGCCGTGAGCACCAAGTCCCTACGCACCATCTATTCATTGACTTAAAAGCCGCATTCGACACGATCGACCGTAACGAGCTATGGAAAATCATGGACGAGAACGGCTTTTCCGGGAAGCTGATCAGACTGATCAAGGCGACGATGGATGTAACGCAGTGCTGTGTGCGGATTTCGGGTGAATTGTCGAGTTCATTCGAATCGCGCAGGGGGCTTCGACAAGGTGATGGTCTATCCTGCATGATGTTCAACGTGGCGGTAGAAGGTGTTATTCGACGAGCGGTGGGCGAAATGCAGGGCACGATTTTCAACAGATCCAGTCAACTTATCTGCTTTGCCGATGCCATTGATATAGTCGGCAGGTCATCTGCGGCGGTAGAGGAGATCTACCGCAAACTGAAACGCGAAGCAGGAAGGATTGGGTTGATGATTAATACGTCCAAGACGAAGTACATGCTGACCTGCGGATCCGAGACCGACCGAACCCGCTTGTTCAGTAATAACAAGGTCACGATCGACGGCGACGAGCTGAAGATAGTCGAAGACTTTGTCTATCTCGGCGCATTGGTGACCGCAGACAATGACACCAGCCGTGAGATCCGGAAGCGAATTATCAGCGGAAGTCGTGCCTGCTATGGACTCCACAAGCAACTGCGGTCGAGAAGACTTAGCCCTCGCACGAAGTGTAAACTGTTTATGACGCTTATTAGACCGGTTGTTCTCTACGGGCACGAGACAAGGATATTGCTCGAGGAGGACCTGCGTACACTCGAAGTATTCGAGCGACGAGTGTTAAGAACCATCTTTGGCGGCGTACAGGAGAACGGAGTGTGGAGGCGAACCCAGTATCCAGAAGGTGGTGAAGGCTGGCCGGATACGCTGGGCGGGACATGTTGCGAGAATGCCGGACGGCTGTTCTGCAAAACAGGTGTTCGCAACGAATTTGGTAGGAACAAGACGAGCGGGGGCGCAACGAGCGAGGTGGTTAGACCAAGTGGAGCGTGATCTGGCGAACGTGGGTTGCCCGAGAAATTGGAGAACGGTTGCCATGGGCCGAGTGAATTTTAGGAATTATGTTCGTCAAGTTATGTCGTGAGACGGAATACTATGTAAATAAAATAAATAAGTCTTCCATCTTCGCTCATGCACTAGTAATTGCCTTACTGCCACCAGATTTCGGTTTCCTACGCTATAGCGTATCGCCTGGTGATCACTGTGTGTATAATCCTCACCCACTATCCAATTCATATCAGTTTTTAATGATGGACTCACAAAGGTGATATCGATCACTGACGTTCTGTCTGGTATTCCATGCTTGCGATAGGTGCTGATGGATCCAGTGTTGCACAGCTCAACTTCCAGTCTTGCGAAGGACTCTAGTAGTCTGTGGCACCTAGGGTTGTTGCACCTACTACCCCAGTTTACCGCCCAGACGTTGAAGTCTCCTCCTATTACAACAGGGGACTTTTCGGTCAGTTCGTGAGTGAGCTCATCCAACATTGTGTTGAACTCCCTGATCGTCCATCTTGGTGGAGTGTAGCAGCTACAGAAAAAGATGCCGTTAATTTTGACAATCACGAATCCGTCCCGAGAATCTACCACTATCTCCTGGATAGGAAAACGTCCCGTGGCGTAGACAGCAGCTGAGCCAGGCCTGTCCGCAGCCCAATTACCGTTTCCAGGCGGGATTCTGTATGGTTCTGATAAAAGCGCCACATCACACTTCCTTTCGCCTACCGTTTGCTCAAGCAGAAGCTGTGCAAACTCGCTATGGTTGAGGTTTAGCTGGATTATTTCCAGTTTTACTGGCTTGCCTTTGCCTTTGTATATACCAGGCAGTCCAAGCCACCAGTTTCGTGGACATGAAATAATAATCACTCTGTTTGTGACATTAAAACTCTTTTCTCTCAATTTGTATCACTTTTATGTCTTCTACAAAATTGTAGCCTGGGAAATTTCCTATTAAATAATATTATTGACATATAATGTTGGATACGCTTAAGTAAAGATGAGCGTTTCCAAAATGATTAGTATTGTTTTGTCTTTGAAAAATCTCAAGAAAATGATGAAATTTTTCTAAAACTTAAATTGTTCGAGACCTCCTAATGGTAGGGTTGCCATCCGTCCCGCAAAAGCGGGACATGTTCCGCTTTTTTGTTGAATGTCCCGCCGTCCTGCTTTTTCCTCAAAATGTCCTGCTTTTTTTTCTTGGAAAACTTTTACAAAGTTAGTTGACTTACACTAGAAAAAATCAAATTTCTTTCATTGATTCTACACAGAAAACCTTTCTAATACGTCCTCCTTCTCAAATAAGCAACATTTTCCATAGTTTATATAAGACAATACTGATTAATTCTAAAGTTGCAGAAGATTCTGAAACAGCTAGGCGTTCTTGGAGCACCTTGAAGCACGTTCAACCAAATGCAATGTAAATAACTTTGGTATGAAAAAAATATTTTCGAAGGAATCTTAGATAAATTGCATTTTATTACCACTTTTTTGACTCATTTGTCCAGAATATACAATGATAAAAGTTTTCTTAAGTTTTTAATTTTCAAAAATAAATTTGAAATATATTTGTTATTATAAGAAAGTTTTTTACGCGGTATGAGATCTCGAAGACTTGAAAAAACTTATAACGACTTGAAAAAACTGAGCAAAATCAATCCGCCGTAAAAAAAAAAAAATTGTTGTTCTTTCTATAAACAACTTTGGCTGACGGTAAACGTATAAGTTTGGCAATATGTACAATTAAGCTTTTTAAAAAAAAATTTTTTAACGTCCCGTTTTTTTCGGCTGTGTCCCGCTTTTTTCTGAAAGTATCTGGGAAGCCTACCTAATAGATTCTTTCAAACTTGGGCTCAAATGAAAGGGGAAAGCCCGAAATTTGGGGTAAATATTAGCGATGTTATTTTTTGATAAATAGAATGGTTCAATCAGAGACACCGTGTATTGAAAGAATTAAAAATCTTTGTTTTGGCTGGAAGGTTCAGTAAAAAAAATTTCTAGAAATTTATCCAATTTTCGATATGTTACTTACAACAAGAATTCAAAATTCTATATAGTAAACTTACATATTCAAAACCTTTTCTTTTTTTTCAAAAATCAATTAAAAACTTTCCAAATGATATGTTCAATTTAATAATGAACAATATTTAAAATTTAAAATTCAAAATTGAAAAATTGAAAACATATTTTCAATTTCTAGAGATTTGAAAAGCATTTAAATACAGAAGATTCCAATTTATTGGTAAACGATTGATTTCAAAATCTACATACTGTTCAAACTGTTTCAGAAACTTATTCCTAGTTTCGAGCATATTTAGAAAACCATTTTTATTTAAATTGCTATAAAATACAAAATATTAAAATGTACAAATAATATGTAATCATTTTTTTTAAATTCAGTTACAAACCTGGGATGAAATGCATCAAAATGCAAATCAATTATTAACCTTTTAAATCTCGTTTCCATATGCTGGAATATGTTTGTTTTGCATCATGCGTTTGTTAAATTCAAAATTTCATCCATCCAAACATTAATTTTTAGGATTTCAGGTAGCATAATTTTTGTAGTATTTTCTACCTCTAAATGTCTGCCGAACCCTTATCCTTTTTCTTTAGCAACATTTATGACAGTAAAAATGTAAAATTTAATTCCAATAAAACCTAAAATTACAATTGGTGCTTTATCCGTTATGACATCACAAATATATAAGAAACTATAAATTTTCAAACGATTTCATTTGATTTTCCGTTAAAAACAATGTTTGTTCCAACTTACCCCTTTTTCTAAGTAGGATAAAAATCGGATGTTTTTCTTAATTTTAAAATAACTGTCCACTTGTTCTGGCGTTCTACCCTGCAGTGTGTTTTATTGTTGTTTTAGTTTTGTTTTTACAAATATAGCATGAAAATCAAGTTTTTATAATTTTTTTTTCCTTTTTGTAAGACGTAAATCAGATCTCTGAATCATCGTTAACTTTCAATTTGGTTCTTAAATGATTGGTACCCCTTTGAATTGCGTGTATGCCTAACTGGTGCATTCTATACATTTTTTCCCTAATTTTACAGTAAGATCTAAAAAACAGTAGGTATTTAAAGAACTGCCAAAAATACTCGATTTCTCCTCCACCACAATAACAATTATTGTTTATTTTAAACAGGATTTTTTTAGCTATACCAGTATTCTGTATAAATCAAATTAAGCTTCCGTGAACTGCTTGAATAAAACCAACGATAAACAAAATTCGAAAAATGTCTGCGTTTAAAATAAAAAGTAATTTAAATTCAAAAGTGAAGCTCTATTGAAAGCAGACTAATGTTGTGGTTGTGATAAAAAAAACTCAGCCAGGAATCGTTACAGTAGCACAAAATAATAAAAGTCCATTAAAACACTCTATGCCTGTACCATACACATCAATTAGGTATGCAAAAAGTCAAAAGGCAATTAACCACATCATGGCATATTTAATAGGCAGATTAATTGTATTGATGTGAAAGCTTCAATCCATTATTTCCAAAGCACGTTTTTTGCAATAGGTTTACGTTTCATTGAGGACATTACAAAAAAGTCCTTCTCAGTCTTCAGTTGATTCCGAAAAATTTAAAAAATTTTATCACTGATATTAAGGTCAAAATTTAGTTATTCCAAAATTCAAATTTTTTAAGTTTTTTGTTGTTGAATGAGATAAATATACATGAATGAACTTTGAAAAATTCAAAGTGTATAAAAAATCTATTACACAATTGAGTTATTTGCATACAAATCACACTTTTGCTAAACCATAAGAGAATTATAATCACAAACATTGGGAGGAGATTTTCAACCTTCTGGTCCTACCTAGCTAATGGATACCAATAATCTCCCGAAAGATAAATGTTGTGGATTGAAAATGTAAAGTATACATCACGCACTGGCACTTCCTTGAAACATTCGTTAAACGCTTGTCTCGACCATCCATGTCCGGTTGGCTCTTTCAACCGGAAGGATTTTTTTTGTCGTCATTAAACTGATGGGTACTGACAAAGATTGGAGCTCCACCATTCGGGAAGAGACGATGGCACCCAATTTGTATATCTTTTTTGCACCCTTAACTTTTTGTTTGTTGATTAAACAAGGCGGCAAAAACGTAAACTGACGACTATGGTCACATACTCGTCTACCGACAGACTTTGTAGACTTTCACAAGCCTCATCCGACCAACTACACGGAAGGACCTTGGGATGGATTTTCCATGCAGAAATATCTTCTGCTACTGAGGATTTTTTTTTAGCGTGGCAGGACAGTTTGAGTAGCCGTCACTGTAGTGAAGGGTTGTCATTTAACCACTTTTCTCAGTCTTTAGGGGGAGTGTGAAATTTAAAACTACAACCTGAGTTTGCTGATTAATAAAAAAAAGATATTTGCAAATGATTGCTTTAAGCGTATAGTGTCGTCACAGGTGTCGTCAATTGTCATTTCCATTTGAATCATAAAGCAGAGCTGTTATAAAACTGTAACTCTGTTTTTTTGTTGAAAACTGTTATTTTAGTACTTATATCCAAGCGAATTCAGATATTTTTTGAGTAATTAAGGAGTGTGTCTACTCGAAAAAAAAAAAATCAAAACTTTGCTTTCGTAAATAACTTTTGAACGCATTGAAGAGAATTGATGAAAATTTCACAGAAACTACGTAGCAAGGGAATGTTTACATGTACTAAATTTTGTAACGATCTGCTAAGTGGTTTTCGAGAAATTATTTATTTTTCCTCGGATAGGGAAAGCCAGATGGAGTTAAGCTTCTTCCAAGTCTCTTCTCCAACAGACAAAAAACCCTATCAAACAGTTAAACAATTCATTAAAATTTTTTTCACAAAACGTAAAACCATTCCCGTGGGCGAACTATCGCTCTCTGGAGGAATTGTTGGTGCAATTCGTAGGCTATTTCACAATTTTTAATATAGAGTTGATATGTCTTGTGCGCTTATTAACTTTGCCCCAAGAACACGCTCTCTCATCTTAAGAAGGGCGCAGCAGTTGCATGAGAGATGCTCTGCAGTTTCTTTTTCGAACCCGCAGAACCGACAGTCGTCGTTTTGAATAATGTTTATCGTTTTGAGATGCTATTTTGTTGGACAGTGTCCTGTTAATAGACCAGTGTAAGTACTTAACTCGTGCTCACTTAAGTTCAACATGTTTTTGGAGAGTCGTGCGCTTGGTTCAATGAATCTTTTCGCCTGAGTTGATCCCTCTGCTGTTCTCCAGTTGGAGACAATAGGGGTGCTTTCCCAGTTCTTTAGTTCCATATTCAAGGCACTCCTAGATACTCCGCAGAAAGGTTCAGGTCCAATTAACAGGCCCTGGGATCAAGGTTGCTGAAATCACAGAAAAATCTTTAATTTCGCAGAATTTTGTGCAAATTTTCATCACAGAATCTGTGTCACAGAACACAGAAATTTGATATTTTCACAGATTTCACACAATTTTTGAACTTTGAATGAACTTTCGAAATTATATTTTTTATGACAGTATGAAATTTGGATTTCTTACTTTGTATTATAAAAGAATGATAAGATTGGTAATGGTCATTGATTTTATCCAACTAAAATCTGAAAAAAAAATCACAAGTTATCATGAATTTTCCATGATATTCAAGGAAACAGATCACAGGAATCCATGACAGAATTTTTGGGTAAAATCACAGAAAGTAAGAATTTTTTTTTCTCAAAAATACAGAATTTATTTCGGCAACCTTGCCTGGGATCCTTCCCTAGCTAGCTGGTCTGCTTCTTCGTTCCCTAGGATACCGCTGTGGCCTGGAACCCAGAATTAAAAATACTCTGTTCCGTATGGCCAGGTTTCTTAGTGCAACAATACACTCCCATACTATCTTGGAGTAACATGTGAAAGTACTTAGTGCCCGAAGAGCGGCCTGATTATTAGAGAATATATAGGTACTTGTGTACCTGTATCCTCTTTTCAAACAGGCTAAAGTGCATTCTAAAATTGCTTGAACTTCTGCTTGGAACACTGTTGGCCAGTTTCCCATAGGAATTGAGATCCTGAGTCTAGGTCCGAACACCCCTGCCCCAGTTCTATTATCCATTTTTGACCCATCAGTAAAGAATTTTATTGATTCGGAAGGAACCGCAGGTCCACCTGACTCCCACACGTCCCTATCATTGAAAGTTACATTGTATGGTATGTCTAGATAGAAAACGGTTTCCATCCATTGTATTGTTGTACAATATTAAGGTGTCGTCAGCAAAGAGCCGAACTTTGCCGTGCAGAATCAACAGGGGGAGAATACCAAGAACAACAGCGGGCCCAAGTTGCTTCCCTGTGGTACTCCCGTTGAAATGAATTTTTTACTACTTGAAGTTCCTTTTAAGGAAACAAATTGTTGGCCAGCTACTAAGTAGTTTTCGATTTACCGAAGGGGTTGTCTACGTAATCCATACCATTTTAATTTCTGTAACAGCAAGGCGTGATCAATGGTGTCAAACGCTTTCCTTGGGTCCAAAAAAGGCACCAGCATTTCTACGGTTATCCAGATCTTCTTATACGTCATCCAAAAGTTCGGTTGTTGCAGTTAGAGCACCGCATCCCTTTTTGAATCCATACATATCTTGTTAAATATTCATTTATACGACTAACAAGTAGTTCTTCAATGACTTTGTTCAAGATAGAGAGCGTTGAGATTGGACGGAAGTTTGATATATTTCAGCACCAACATGTAAAAAGGGTATAAAAGACAAAATAAACAAAACCCGTTTTCAGTGGATTTGAATAGCCCAATATGAGCTCTACTTAACACAAAAACCGTTTTAAGTTTATCAGTTTTTGAAGGATTTATATTTAAGTTTTAGCAAAGGATCTAAAAAATTGACGGTGTTGGTGCTGATTTGATCTATTGCCTGACTTGAAGATAGGAGTTTAGCGGGCTAGTTTGAATGCATCACGATAGACACCAGTTTCGAAAGTTTCGTTGAAGATGTCTTTCAGGATGTTGAAAAAAGCCAAGTGATGTAGCTACGGAAATATTATCAGGTTTCAAGGTTAATAGCGTCAAGGTTAATAGCGTCAAGGTTAATAGCGTCAAGGTTAGATAGCGTATGATGAATATGTTAAAAGACCAAAATTTTTGAGCAGGATCGTGAGAAACTCAAAATAGTTCTTTTGAGGGACCCCAACACAGCTGGAAATCAACTATTTGACCATAGTTCATGTTATAAATTGTATTAAATAATACAAAAAAAAAATTTTGAAAAAAGTTTTTATTTATGGGTCCAAAACGAAATTAATGGCACTTACTTACTTACTTACTTACATACTTACTCCCGCGCCGATCCTCCGGTGGATAGGGCCGTTGTAAAAGACCTCCACTGTTGACGATCCGGAGCCAGCGTTTTTACTCGGTCCCAGTCAAGACTCTAGTCGACAGTTCGTATTTCGGCGGCGAGGCTTCTTCGCCACGAGCTTCGGGTCTGCTTCTTCTGTCCCTCTGGAAGTATTCCATTGAAGCGCCTCTCTGCTAATCTCGTTCTCATCCTTTCGCACCGTGTGTCCAATCCATCTCCACTTACGTTCCTGAATCGGTTGATAATCCGGATCTGGGACATAGAACAGCTACCGGAGGAGTGGAAGGAGGGGGTAATATGCCCCATCTACAAGAAGGGCGACAAATTGGACTGTGAGAACTACCGAGCGATCACTGTCCTCAATGCCGCCTACAAAGTGTTGTCCCGAATCCTACTCCGCCGCCTAACGCCACAAGCAAACAGATTCGTGGGAAGTCATCAGGCCGGCTTCATGGAGGGACGGTCTACGACGGACCAGATATTCACATTGCGGCAAATCCTCCAAAAATGCCGTGAACACCAAGTCCCTACGCATCATCTATTCATCGACTTCAAAGCCGCATACGACACGATCGACCGTAACGAGCTATGGAAAATCATGGACGAGAACGGCTTTTCCGGGAAGCTGATCAGACTGATCAAGGCGACGATGGATGGAACGCAGTGCTGTGTGCGGATTTCGGGTGAATTGTCGAGTTCATTCGAATCGCGCAGGGGGCTTCGACAAGGTGATGGTCTATCCTGCATGATGTTCAACGTGGCGCTAGAAGGTGTTATTCGACGAGCGGTGGGCGAAATGCGGGGCACGATTTTCAACAGATCCAGTCAACTTATCTGCTTTGCCGATGACATTGATATAGTCGGCAGGTCATCTGCGGCGGTGGAGGAGATCTACCGCAAACTGAAACGCGAAGCAGGAAGGATTGGGTTGATGATTAATACGTCCAAGACGAAGTACATGCTGGCCTGCGGATCCGAGACCGACCGAACCCGCTTGTCCAGTAATAACAAGGTCACGATCGACGGCGACGAGCTGGAGATAGTCGAAGACTTTGTCTATCTCGGCTCACTGGTGACCGCAGACAATGACACCAGCCGTGAGATCCGGAGGCGAATTATCAGCGGAAGTCGTGCCTACTATGGACTCCACAAGCAACTGCGGTCGAGAAGACTTAGCCCTCGCACGAAGTGTAACCTGTATATGACGCTCATTAGACCGGTTGTTCTCTACGGGCACGAGACATGGATATTGCTCGAGGAGGACCTGCGTACACTCGGAGTATTCGAGCGACGAGTGTTAAGAACCATCTTTGGCGGCGTACAGGAGAACGGAGTGTGGAGGCGAAGGATGAACCACGAGCTCGCGCGCCTCTACGGCGAACCCAGTATCCAGAAGGTGGTGAAGGCTGGCCGGATACGCTGGGCGGGACATGTTGCGAGAATGCCGGACGACTGTCCTGCAAAACAGGTGTTCGCTACGAATCCGGTAGGAACAAGACGAGCGGGGGCGCAACGAGCGAGGTGGTTAGACCAAGTGGAGCGTGATCTGGCGAACGTGGGGTGCCCGAGAAATTGGAGAACGGTTGCTATGAACCGAGTGAATTTTAGGAATTATGTTCGTCAAGTTATGTCGTGAGACGGAATACTATGTAAATAAAATAAATTACGTTCCTGAATGTCAATTTCTAGCGTCCTTGAAGACATCGGCGATGTAGTTTCTCATTTGAGATCCAGTTGCCAGACCACCAAGCGCGGATGATATTTCACAAGCAGCTTGCAGTTTTTGCGTCGTTACTGCATATGTGAGAATTTTGGAATAATTTTCATAAAAAATAATCATAAAGGTTTTTTTTAAAGTCTTAATCAATTCTGAAATCAAATGCCCGTATTTTGCCAAGTTTTCAGATAAAATTGCACGGATTTTTCCGGCCCGGATACCTGCTGAAAAAATTCTTACAACATTATGCTAGATTCTGATTTGGAGTATTGGCTCTAAATTTATTCAAAACTGGAAAATTGAATTTTGGTTCTGTTTTTTTTTTTTCAACAAGCACAAACTCAAAGAAACTTGATGTTTCCTTCTTTTACTATACTCTATACTTTTATTATACATATTTTGAGTACATGATGACTAGCACCTTACAAATGCTGAAACCACCAACCCACAGAAAGTGTACAATGTTTGAGATCGGAAATCGATCTCATGACTGCCGGCTTAGAAGAATTGAACGCTATCCTCTACGCCAAGGGCTGTGGCTTAAATTCTAAATCCGAACTCTGACCCTACACTTTGATTCTGGTTCCCCATTTCAATAGAGATCACCTTTAACTCTGCAATGTGTTCTTTAATCATTGCAAAAAAAACCTTGAAAATTAGAAAGCAAATTAAATAATTCATGCTGTTTCAGCGCTACGAGTTTTAATTTGCTTACGAATTTCAACGCAAAAACAAAATCCTTGATCCAAATTGCATTTAAGATTAACTTTAACTCCACTACAGGTATATCAATGCACAGTTGTCCAGAAATGAAATTTAGCGGGAAACAATTTTTAACGTCTTCCCCTTAAATTGAAGCATTTGATATCTTAGACATTTTTTTACAACAACTAAAGACGGTCATTTTGACTGGAAATTTTTGGGGTGGTTCATGAACGGACTCAAAACTTCAAAGAAGCCAATCTTTACTCAAAAAATTACTTCATGACGAATTTCATATGAATCGGTTTATGATTTCTGAGTTCTTGAAGAATAAATGTAAAAATGCATAAATTAAATGCATCACTGAATATCCTAATTCGACACGATCAGAAAACGCATTTAAAATTATGGAAATTCAGTTCTTGAAAAACGCTGAGGCCATAACCAAAAATTTTGGCATCCCATCGAAACAAAAGGCGCTCAACGTATTTTTCGCATTCAAAGCAGACTCCAGCACCTTGACGCACCGTTTGACACCAGGTTCCCAATAATCTTGGCACACAAATCGCACTTGGCTTACCTTTTGGCCAAATCAATTCACATGAGCACCCTTCATATTGCCCTTCAAATGCTTTTGGCAACAATTCGACAACGTTTCTGGCCAATTCGGGGGAGAGATCTGGTGACAAAGGTAGTCAAAGAGTGCCTAGTTTGCTTTCGTTGCAAGCCAACCACTGCCTTCCAGATTATGGACCCTTACCAAGTGTTCGGCTCACAGCCACGCGCGCGTTTGTGAGCTGCGTATCCCAAATCGTCTGTCCGCGCCGTTGAAAATATTCGTCACGATCAATGGTCCGAAAATCAATCAAAACAAACACTCAGGATGCGTTTCCTGTTGGAAACATTCCGATTGTATAATGGGATAGCGCCTCTCGCTACTGCTTCGCCTGGATGGTATGCAATCTCGATCAGCGCTCCTATCAGCTATGCAAACCGAGTCGCATCATTCAGAATCATCGGTTCAGCAAACATCGCATATCGGAGATGAGTGAGATACAAACTGATCCATTCTGAATGTAGCTCACTCAGTATCTGCCTGAATTATATGAAATTCAAAATTATTTTTTGCAGGACGAGAAAAATCAAACAGTTGTGCGGGACACCATAAATTCTCAGTAGTTTTAACGTGACGTACGACATTTTAATAAGAGAACTTGTAAAAATTGAAAAAACACGGCGAAAGTGAACATCTTTCCCTCACAAACACAACTGCAATTTGATTTTGATCATACTGATGTTGAAAAACGTTATAACAACAAATAAATTTATTAATTTGCTTTATATCAAATCAAACAAAATACGCTAATGATCGGCTTCATGTATCATTCACTCACTGCCTGATCCATTCACTCCTGATCGAAGACCAACAAGATTCGCCATATGCATTGCGCATTGGTGATATTCCAATTTGATGATGGTGCTGCACTGTTTTGACAGCAAGCATCGTGCGAGGTGATCTGTATTTTAGCGATGAATTGAACGATCGATGATCGGGTAGGTCCAGTAGCAATCAATAACGAAACCCGACCACTGTACGTTCAGGTGCGAAGTGCAATCAGAAACATTCATTGAAAATGAGTGATATTCAGAACACTGGTCACGATCTTCTACGGTCTACAGCCTCACTTCTGAGTCCTTCATCAACGCCCTGAAACGCATCGTTGGCCGACGAGGTCAGGTGGCCGACATCTACTGCGACAACGCTCTGACTTTTGTTGGGGCCAACCGGCTGCTGCAAGAATCCAAACAAGATTTCGACAAGATGCACATCTCCGATGAAATTAGCACTCACTGTGCTGATAATGAGATCGTATTCCATTTAAACCCCGCTCGATCCCCACGTTTCGGTGGCCTTTTGGAGGCCGCTGTCAAATCGTTTAAGTATCATTTGTATCGGGTTCATCAATCCACGCAATCCATGCAAAAAACAGTCCTTAACATCGATGATTTCAACGCTCTGCTGATCCAGGTCGAGGCCGTTATGACTTCACGGCACATGACCCCCCGCTCATCCGAACCTGATGACGTCGTAGCTCTGACCCCAGGGCATTTTATCGTTGGAGAGCCTCTTGTTTCTCTCCCCGAGGTAGACGATTTATTGGGAGTTTACTTATCTGCCAATAAATCGTCTTAATTCTTTCCAACAGATGCAACAGTGAGTCCAGCACTTCTGGCAGGCTTGGTCGAGAGATTATAAAGAGAGATTATAAAACCGCCTATGTTTCTCCCAATATTTCGGAGGGCACATTGGTCCTCATGAAGCAAGCCCTAACACCCAGCAAACATTTATGAAGGTACTAGCAGACCCGGTAAACTTCGTCTTACCATGTTCAACGTGGCGTCCATTTTCCATTTTTCCTAGTTTTTTTTACTTTTTCCTCCTTTCCTCCTTTCGAATCGTCCCGCTTAATTGTATCAAATTAAAACCTAAAAATTTCAACTCAATTCTACGGGTGTTTTGAAATCCACTTTTGTAACTTGTTCCATAAATAACTGTATGTGTATGTTTCATTTTCTGTATTTCATTTAGTTAAATTATCCCGTTTTGTTCGAGTTCACATTAAGAAATAAAAAGTTTCTCATTTATTGGAATAGAATTTGAATATCAGGACCATTTTCGGAGTATTTGACGAATATTTTGCCTAACGCAGTGCTTTCAGCTCCCAATTAGCTTTGGAAGGTGTATTTTTTAGAGCTGAAGAAATAAAAACATAAGAAAAGATTTTTTACTAACCATTTTCAAACAGATTTTTATTCACCATCCCCATCCTTCGAAGCAGTTTGAATTCAAATTTATGTTTTCATCAAAATCATGTTCATTATCGCATTCGCATTCATGTTCGCATTGAATTTGACGATTTTGTTTACTGCAAATTCCTTTTTTTTTATTTGCAAAGCAAAAAATGCAAATTAATTAATTCGAACTTTAACTCAATGAATCAAAAGTGACGATTGGTTTTGAAAAGAGGAAAAAATGTATTTAGATATGTTCACCCATTATTTTAAAGATTCTAATTGAAGCATTGGGATGTTCTGATTTCAAAATTCCATGAACATTGTTGGTGGTGATCTGCGATTTCATTGAGGATTATGTAATATTTTTAAGATTTAATATCATTTAATTGAAAAGTAGATTTTTTAAAATTTAATAGATCGAAAAAAAAAATCTGTTCAAGCTTCGATGGTTTCATGAGTTCATTTTGTTTTCTGGGAACTATAATATAATCAAAACCTTTAAAAAAAATCAGGTGTCATTTTTGATGTAAATCTTAACTTTTAAAAATGAAACACCGGGGCAAATGCAAACAAATATCACCAACGTTAAACTTTCATATTCTTTGAAAAAAATAATATTTTCAAAAAAATATTAGTTTTGTTGACCAAAAGAAATATTGAAGTATGCATTTGTCCCATTTATTGAGGCAAGTGAAAACACATAGTTCTTTTTCAGATGCGTCAGTGAAAAGACTTTAAAATGAATTTATTACTTGTGCTTGTTTGTCTGTTTTATCAACTTTCAATGATATATCCTAAGTTTTTCTCCGGAATAAATTAATGCTTGGTACTTAAATTTCACTGAATGCTGTTCAACCAAAAGACCTTGATTTACAAAGACCTTTATAATAATTTTGAATATCCGCTTCATATTCAACCCTCAGGATATCCTTTCTGGCCATTTTTGAGATAAAATTCTTATATGGTAGATGTTTCATTGCTAAATGGCGCTTTTTCACTTATTTCACCTAAGAAATTACAGGACTTAATATTATTTTTAACACTTTCAGGTCATATTTAAAGTTCGTCATAAAAATCTGCTACCACTCGAATATCAATCACAAAAAAAAACTTTTCAACAAAAAAGTGAATCAAAAGTCTCTTCTATGTAGCCAAAATATGTAAAACAAAAAAACACTTTTCATGTTAAGTTCGTACTTGAACAAACAGTAAACGTGTAAACAGTTTTTTTGTGAATGATTTAAAAAAAAAAAAGAGTTGAGTTCATTTAATCAGATTGCATTTTTGGGCCCAATAGTTGTTAGATGAAGAAATAATGCATACATTTTTTGTAAAAATTGAATGTTTGCACTTGCTCTAGTCTACTTTTTTAATTGAAAATTCTTCCGGAAAATGCATATCTTCAGTTTGTGTTATAAAAAATTGAATATTTTATTGATAACTTCAACTTACGTTTGCAAAAACTCAAAAAGTTCATTCGGCTTTTAAAAACTTCAATCCTATCCAATCTATTTCAAAGGACAGACTCTTGTTCAGTTAATGTGTCTAGCGTTCTAGGCGTATTGGATTATACGAAATTGATTGTAAAGCTTCACAATTTCTTTTTTTCAAACGTCCGCAAAGTGTTATAAGATCATTTCATATGCATCATTACCAAATTCATATTTTTTGGAAAACAATCTACTACTTAAATTAACACGAATTAAAAATGGTTTTAATATTTAAAATCGTTTATATGGTTTTGATTCGATCGATAAAATATCAATCCGTGTGGTCCGTGTTACATCTAGGCGTCATTTATTACCATGTGCTGTGTACAAATAAGCAAGGAAAAAAACACATCTAGGTTGCATATCGGCCCCACGTGCATAAGAGATATAGGTACTTGGTTAAGAAACAGGCGCCTAATTTTTAAATTTTTCCAACGATCAATGAAAAGTATGCTTTGATTACTATTATCTTGCAACGACGTTTGCTCGCGACGCCTCGCCCATGGAAACGAAAAACAAACCCCTCGAAGAAAAGAAGTTTCTGGAAATGGATGCCTGACTTTTCAATTTCAGATTTTGACAAAACAAAAATTTTTTGTTTTATTTGATCGGCAAAATGTCAATCTGAGTCACATCGAGGCGTCATTCATAACCATCTGCTGTAGAAATGAGCTAGGAATCAATTAGAAAAAAATCACATCGGGGCTTCATATCGTCACCCCTTGCATTGAAAATATGCTTGGTTGAGAAATACGCGCCAAAATATTCTCACTGATCAGTATGCTATGCTATGGTTACTATCTTCTAGCGACGTTGGCTCGCGACGCCTGGACCTTGGAGACGAAAACAAACCGCCCAATGGAAAAAAAAATCTCGAGAAAATGGATGTCATGACTTTAATTTGATTCGAAAAACTACAAATTTAACTATTACGGACAATTTATGCGACTTTTTGTTATTTTTATTCGATATAAACCGATTCGCATGGCTACAGAATATTCTAAAAATAATTTCATTTGAATCTTTTTGGCCATTCCAGAGGAGTAGTACTACAAACACCGTTACAAGAGAATTTTATATAATAGATAACACAATAACAACCGAATTATTCAAACAAATATACCAGATGAAAAGATTGTATTAAACTTACCAAAATAGCATATAGCTACAAAATTGGAGGCGACATATCTACAATGACAAGATTCCAACGATTCGATTTTCCCACAAAAAGCAAAATAAACGAAAAAAAAAAATTCTCCGATCGAGATTTGAATTCCAGTCCTCCGAGTTGGCTGTCCGATATCTTACCACGATGCCAACTCATCAACTGATATGATCCACGCTATAGCTCTATAGGCGAGATTCTCTTTTTACGAACCGGTCAAAAGAGGAGACCGGAAAGAGTGTCAATTGAAGAACCGCCTATTTATCGTAAATCAGTTCACTCAAATCGTAATTGTTAAATTAGCATATTCTCAACTTTTTGGAGACATATTTACGAATTGACAAAACTGCTATCCGATTAAAATTTTTTTGGGCAAAACTTGTCGTAAATGAATGATGGAAAATCACTCAATACCGACGTGTTTACGATGGTTATTGAAAATGTTTTAATATTCGATTTGGATTATCATTTCTATTACGATTTCATGTTAGCTGGGCACTGAGCTGGAAACTCGGTTGAATCGAGAAGGTTTTACCCGGATATGATGGTCGAGTACGTGTGGTCACAGTCGAAACAGCCAAGAAATCCTATCACAGAGGTGTGACGGAGATCTGTCAGTTTCCGATTGAAGAACCTACAATTTAGGCTTCAAAGGAAGGCATCTCGGAACCGACGACCCAGATGGTGGCGAAAGTCGGTACCGAAGTAGACGACATAGGATTAATGGTTCGATTGAAAGTTCCTTTCCCGCCATGTTGCAGAATTTAATATTAGTACAAGAATTTTGAACATCCCTAAAGATTTGGCTTCTTTCAATAGTCTCAGAAAAAAGGCAAAGTCCAACTTCAATTATAGTCGCTCTCACACTTCATTGTTCAACCTAATCAATCATCATCATCATCAAATTAGGCACTTCCATCCACAAGCTAGGACAATGATTGTGCAGCAGTCAGTCTTACGTATGAAGAATATAATTATCGTCTTTCACTTTAAGAAGCACGATTTTTATTTCTCAGTGAAAGTATCACACCTTTGCACAAGTTGCCGTGCAAGTTTTTGTTAGTTCCCAAGATCCTGTGAAGTTAATTGGATAAATTGACGTCCCTGTAGCTACTAGTCTGGTTTGACTACAAAGATGTAATCGGTTAAATTCAATACAAAGCCGACTTTTTACCAACTTTTACATCTATTACATAGCAACTCGATCTAACTTTTTTTTCAACGGTAGATTTTTTTTGGTCCCATGTTCACTCAATATTTGGTGAAGCAGTGGAAAGCAAAAATTTTGGTAAACGTCTTTGAAATTTGTGTTCAACTTATCTTTTCAAATTACCGATATCTTGTAGCATAACGACTTTTAGTATAACCTGTGAAGTAAATCCAAAATTACCTGTTCAAAACATTTAGAAGAATGATTGATGTACCTGAACTTTTTTTAAGCGCTCTCCTCATGATTATAGGCACCTAACTATACCCTTATATACGTGTTCAAAATTTCAAATGGCATCAGTCAAATGGCTCCTGCCATCCAGGACTCTTTTGATTGTTCTTCTCAAGAGTATTCAAGCTCAGCAATTTCTATTACCACATAGTCCTTCGGATCTTTGAATTTCTCGAAGTAATAATTTATTTTTATTCGTGTTGGTTCTTTTCCTCATTTGAATTACTTGAATCGGAGAAAAACCTAACATTTCATCCGGTGTCTGATTGTCGGTGAGACCACGAAGGGCGTCCTTTAAAAGGACGATCACTTTTAGTGTCTTATGTAGGTCAGGTAGGTCGTGTCGTAGTCAAATTTGACTTGATGATTGACGAATCAAGAACTGTCAATTATTTATCTAATGGGAAGTAAAACTGACTTCAAACTTCATTCCTTATGTTGTACATGCGTTCCCTTATGTTGTACATGCGTAAGATTTGTCTCCAAAAGTTTTACTTAAATGCCTATTTAAAAAAAAAACTATTGTATCTATTAGAACTTCTGCCATCCTGGGCCAATTTTTATTGGAAAACTGAAGCGTTACCGAGCTAATTAATTTCTATTAGAATGCAATTTGTCACTTTCCCTTAACTTGGTTAGATATTGTCTGATCTTATTTTCGAAGCTAAACAACCCCCAGAGAACATTTTGAACACATTCCAACTGGTCTAACTCTCCTTCCAATTTTTAAGCGGCTGTCGGGCAAAGTGATTTTTTTACCACACGCAATATTTCGACTCATGAGAGCCGGATAGAAAAGCATGATCGAGTTAATTTTCAGTCACACATTTTTTTTTATATAAGTCTTTATTTGCACCAATTCAACATTACATTTCTATTACATTGTTACATAAAATTAGGTTTTCAGCTCAATAATGAATTGTTCGGAGCCCTCTTGTTAACAAGTTACTAAAAAATATAAGAAAGACTGAGTGAAAATATTTAATGATGATTTTGACTAAAAAATCTAAAACGCTTTCAGGCAACTTTTTAATAACCTTATTTTTTATATAGATTTTACGTTTTTTAGAAAATTTAATACAACGATTAAAAGCAATAAGCAAAAAATATACCTCCAGTTTTCTGATATTGTTAAGATTGTAAAGATGAACTTTTAAATGCAATCAACGATTGTAATAATTGCCACAGCCCGTGGTGTAGAGGATAGCCTTCAAGTCTTCTAAGCCAATGAGCATGAGGTTGAATCCCGGTCACGGCAAACATAGTACACTTTCTGTAGATTGGTGGGTTTAGCATTTGTAAGATGCTAGCCATCATATCCTCGAAAGTTGTACGCCTAGAGTTAAGTGAAAAAGGAATCTCTTCGAGGAAACATCAAGTTTCATAGAGATCCTGTGTGTGTTTGTGTTCGTTAGAAAAAATTGTCTTGCTACGTTTGAAGTTATTGAAGGGCTAAAAGAGCCATTTTTCAACACATGTTCCCTCATAACTTCAAAACTAAAAAAATTTTCGGTAATCCGTTTTCAACGAAAGATGCGCATTTTAATTTTCAAAAAGGTTGCAGGATAATTTATTTTGATAAAATATCTACATGAAAAGATATCAAGAATAAAACTGATTTTTATAGGACCACAATAACTTCATGAAAACAAGTTGTCATAAAACGTTCAGTTCAAGAGATAAATGTTTGGTGTCTTCGACAAAGTTTTATAAATTATCATGTTTTACAATATGTTTGTGATTAATATAGGCCTCTATCTCATCACAGTTAGGAAATAATTTTCGGATCTAAGAAATGTTATGAACCACCCTAAAAATTTCCAGTCAAAATGACCACCTTTAGCTGTTGAACAAGTTTGTTAAAGACATTAAATGCATCAAACTTAAGGGGGGGTAGGGTCTACCGGGAATAAAAAAACACCATTTTCACGATTTTTTTCTAGAGCTATCGTTCAAACAAATGTATTCAAATTTTTTGCATTATAAAAAGCATTGTTAAAAGAACATTAAGTAATTTTTTCGTAGAAAAATATTGAAAAATGAGCCGGTGACGGAGCATTTTCGAGGATGCTTTTTAGAAAACAGGATTTGCGGTGGACACTGTATCTCAGCACAGAATCATCTGAAGTTAAAAAATCAGAGCAGAATATTTTTAATAGATGTTTTTCTAGACCCCAACGTTTTTATTTAACTTAAAAAATTTTTTATGAAATTTTTGTGGCTGTTTGAAGTAAAAACTACGATTTTTCACGAAAAAATCTGCCATTTTTCACCTGTAAAATCTCCCCAAAGTAAAAAAAAAAACAAAAAAGAAAAACGTTGGGGTCTGGTATTTTATACGTAAAAAATATGTTCCAAATTTTAAAAGAATCGGATAAGTAGTTTTCAAATGACGATGTCCACGGACTTTAAAAATGTGCTTTCGAGAAAAACGCGTTTGAAGTTTCTGCTTTTGCTTTCTTGCAGTATTAGATAGGAGGAGATAAAGGCCTATAACTTCTACAGTTTTGCTTCAATTGACTTGAAAATTTGACACAACATTCTTGAAATGTTTTACAATAAGAAAATAAAAAAATAAAAAAATCGATTTTTTGAAAGTATTAAACCCTACCCCCCCCCCCTTAAGAGGAAGACGCTTATAATTGTTTCCCGCTTAGTTTCTTTTCTGGACCACTGTGCAATGGATGATAGATGTTCTTTAGATTTTGCACTTAAATTGATGTCAACGAATTACCAAACCAACTTGAAACACAAAATAGAGAATCGATGTTACCATGTAAATTGTCCAAAATATTTCAACTGTTTTAGCAACTCTTAGTGTTTATTTTTAAGTTGGTTAGCTGTAGAATGAATCGTAAAATGCTTCATTGCCAAGCAAACGCTGAATTTTTTAGAAGGTATTTAGCTTGAAATCAATTAAGCAAGAAATGAAGATTAGAATTAGCCAAATGCAGTAATGGAAAAGATATTTCACTTAAAAATCTCCTGAACTTTTTGGTTGATTTAATAAATATGTATTAATATCTGTTTTCGAACAAATTTCTGTGCACCATAATTCAGCTATCAGCTAGATCAGTGGTTTTCAAAGTGGTCCCTACCGAACCCTTGGGGGCGTTGTGAGCTTCCAGGGGGCGGTGAGCTCAATTGCGAAATTTGTGGGGCGTTGGAAGGGCTCAGGGAGGCGGCCGTAATTAATATTTTCACGAATCACGAAACAACGTACATTTGAAAACGGTTAAATTCGATGCAAAACAATGAAATTACGTTACAAAACTAAACATCAGGTTCAAGACTAAAATAATTTCGCTGAGCTCCATTCAAATTTTCGTTCAAATCTCAATTATTTTTTTTCTAAAAATCTATCTTAATGATTTTTTTTATATTGTCACAGATTTTGTATACCCTCTACATGTTGATCTGCTTTTGTAAGATAATTTTGGATTATGCTAAAAAAGATTAATTTTAGATGGCAAGGCTTGATAATTTTTCAAATATTTTGTCTTAAATAAACTGATAAACAGATAAAACCTTCTAAAAAATCTCTGTCAAAGCTGTGATCTGTGTGAAAGATTTTTTTTTTCATGCAAGAGAATTTTAATTTTAAGTTCTCACTTGTTCATTTTTATTTTAAATGCGCCATTTGCAATCGATAAAATTTTAATCTATTTGGTTATCACAAACATTGCCGGAATTTAGTTAGGGGAGATGAGGGCATAACGAGCACCCAGGGCATAATGAGCACTCCTTTTTTCTACATAAGTACGTATTTTCTTAAACGAATTTTCATAAGGACTTGTTTCGTACTACCCATAGTATTAATTTTTCACCAAAAAAGAAATATCCTTTTCATCTTTACAGAAATATTAAATAATAACCAGCAAGGTTCTCAAGTGACGAAAATATTATTATTTTTGAGTACCATAAAATAAGCTTTTATGACCTTTAAATCATCTTGATCTGAAATGTACGCACTGCAATATGATCTACACATTGTTCCTCAATTTTCAACATCATACAATTTTCGATTTTTCACTTTAATCAATTTTAAAACGCTTTTTTACTTAAATTTGTTCACTAGAGGCGAACAGAGCACTATCAATGAAGGCATAATGAGCATTTTCTGCCGGGGAATCTAGCAGCAAATTCAACTCGATGAAGTCAACTGAATAATAGAGCTACAGCTTGGCTTGTTTCGTCTGTCGATTTGGCCTATTGGTAAGGTGTCGGAGAGGTAATCAGTAGACTCGAGTTCGATTCCTGTTCGAGGGGATTTTTTTCGCACATACCATTCATGATTGATTTTTTTTATTGTTACATTATACGGCTAATAGCATCAAATCATCATCCGTCACACAAAACACCAGAAACATAATGTATGAGCATGTGTTCATTCTTTGAATTCTACAAACAGACCTAGATTATTTGGTTATTGCTTTGTTTGTAGATTCATCACCGTCAGCCTCACCGTTTAGTGCAATCATGATCATGAATGATAAATGAAAAAAAATCACCTCGACCAGGAATCGAACTCAAGCCTACTGATTACCTCTCCGACATCTTACCAAAAGGCCAAATCGTCAGACGATACAAGTCAAGCTGTAGCTCTATTACTCAGTTGACTTCATCGAGTTGAACTTGCTGCTAGAATCCCCGGCAGAAAACGCTCATTATGCCTTCATTAATGGTGCTCATACTGCCTCGGGGGGTTTCTCATTATGCCTCAACAGTGACTGGTTTTCAGCTTTCGGCAAACATTTTTAAAATGCATTTTTAAACGTTTTTATCTACTTTTCAAGTTTCATCCAATTAGGCAATAGACTATTTGAGTATCTGAACACGAAACAATGATGTAATTCACATATTAAAGCTGTTCTCTATGGTTAAATAAGCGTTTTCCTTAAGGTGGCCCATCTCCCCTATTAAAATCTAATTTAAGCTTTAAGATCCGTGAATGCTGCATAACTTTGAACAGGACTCATATTCAAATATCAAGAAATAATACTATTTTTTACTTTATTTCACCGGCTAGACAGTACTTGTATTCGCTAAAGCAAATTAATCATGAATATATAATTTTGTTTCCCAAAATTTTAGATACCCACAAAGCCAAAAGCTAATCGTTTTTCAACGATCCAGATTATTATTATTTTATCATTTTCTAATAATTTTCCCAGGGCGTTGAGCTCTACAATTTTGTAAAAATGGGCGGTGGGTGAAAAAGTTTGAAAGCCATTGAGCTAGATCATTTTGTATTTTACACAAATGCTTAGGACTTAAAAAATCTCAATGAATCGAAAAAAGAAATATATTTTTCAATTTTTTTTCGTTTCGGTCTGGGTGAGATGGTCAAAACACGAGCACAAAGCTATAAGGCAATGACTTCTATCTTGGAAGCTCTATCCATATTCCAAAAACTGTTGCCAAAGGCTGGGTAAGGCGGCATCCATAAATTACGTAACGCAAAAAATGCACTTTTTTGACCCCCTCCCCCCCGTATGTCACAAATCGTAACGCTTCGACGTACCCCCCTATGAAAATTACGTAACGCTGATAACTACCCCCCCCTCCTCCGATTTTCTCATGTTTTTAAATACCGATTTTCGAAGGTCAAAAAAACATTTTAATCTAAATTTTTTTACCGTTCTTTAAAACGGAATTAATATCGATCAGAATCGCTTCTTACTATCTCATTGATGATATAATTCTCTGATAAAATAAATTGAATGTCTTATTACGATTTACCTTGTTTACTTAATTTTGTTCAAAGTGCATAACTTGTTACGCAAAATATACTCCACTTAGTAATATTCGCCGGAATAATCAAAATTGCATTTTTTTAAATCAATTGAGAAAAAATAGTAAAATTTCCGTCTTAAGGTTGAATTGAGTTCTTGGGGATAAATGTGCCCAATATTCGGTTTTCCAACGGTTATTTCACGGATATCCAATAAACATTTTAAGGAATCTATTTCAGAATCTTTAAAAAGGAAAGCTTACAATCCAGTTTCAATCATATTGAAGCTCACAAATTTTAAGCTGATTTTGGTTTGCATGTCATTCTGCCAGAATTGCATGACATTAAAATAGCTGCAATGAAACTGAAATTTTAAGGAAAAAATCGTTACGTAACGATGAGCATACCTCCCTCCCTCCCCTATGTCACAATTCGTAACGATTGAGCTTACTCCCTCCCCCTCCTAGGAGCGTTACGTAATTTATGGATGTCCCCTAAACAAAATTTTCAAAATTCAAAACAATCATCACAGCTCAAGCATGACCATCTGTCCATTTTGTCAAAAGTTTTCGCTTCGGTATGATAAAAGGGCAACACAAATTCATACCATCCTCGCAGTTCGGAATAAAAATTTCAACTCTGACTTCCAGCTTTGTTCGCCATGGATGATCCTGGTGGAACCTAGTTGGCAAAAAAGGAAATCAACAAAGACAAAACATAAATTGTATCAAACCTGCCAGTACAAATCTTTGGCAAACCTGGCAAAAACAACACCCGAAATCCAAGTGCGATGAAGCAGCTCCTCCATCTGGCTCGGAATGAGTGAGCTCATAAATTTTTCCCAAAACTTTCAAAACAGCCCTCGTAAATCATGTGTTCCTCTCCAGAAGGTGTCTTGCTGGTATTTGTCCAAACGAATAATTTAGCAGCAACGACAGACTTGTTTGTGACGGGCGTGTAGAAACATAATTTGGATTTTCTTTTTAAATAGAAATCGTTAAGTCACTTATTGACAAAAAGCTTTTCAAATGACAAAAAACCATGAGACAAAAATAAATATGAAAACAAATTTCAATTAAAGGTATGTTTAAATCAAGTTAAAAAAAAATTAGAAGTGTATTCGACATGCATTATGAATATGCTCCCAACCGATATCGCTTTCACCAATTGTCATACAGTGAAAAAGTTAAAATTTCGTGTGTTGTCGAAGCTCAAAATATTCAAAAAGTGCCACACGGTTCATCGAGGACGACGACGGTTGATTCCTCTCCCGGAAGCGCTTGTCAACATCAGCCGGTGGGATTTTGTTATGATGAGACAATAAAAAATTACCACAGGGAACCCAAACTGTTTAAACGTTTCACAGAATCTGGATCAAACGAGGTTTTTCGAGGTGTCGATAAATTGACGTCTAATTCAGCGGCGGTTTATTTTGCGTTATTTTCCTCTATCAAAATGACCAATAGAAGAGGCAGCGGCATATAATATGGCGCTAGGTGGCTGGTTCAAATGTCCATCATTCGTATACATGGCACTCATTCCCGGAAGCCGCGGAAATTTGGTCAGCACAGTTTGATGCATAAATGTTTGGAATTTAATTAATGGCAGATAATTCCGAAGCGCTTCAATTAGAGCATGAATAATGGGAATTTTATGTTTAGTTTCATGCATAAATCGAAGAATTTGTCAATTGATAATGGGTAAATATGTTGGAAATTATAAAACTGAACAAATTTTATGTAAGACGAATGTAAAAAAAAAACGAGAACGAGTGTTTAAACGTTGAGAGAAGGAAAGTAATTGGATTGATGTGCCAATCAATTTGGGAATACAAAATAGGTCTAACAAATTTCTATCGACGAACCACACAGCAAAAATTATTTCCTGTAAAATTACGGCAAATGTCCTGTAATAAAAAGGAGCAGGACATTTTCCGTAATTTTACAGGTCGAAAAACAAATTACTTGACATTAAATTTTTCGTGTACAACTTTTTTACAGGACATTTGCTGTAACAATAAATAAATTTTCGTAAACTTTTAAGGAAAACAATTTAAAATTACAGGTTTTGTTACAACAGGTTGATTTATTTTAAAGGTTGCAGCTTCACTGACACATAATAGTCAAAACATTTTTCTGTGCAAAGTAGAACGTTATCAGACAGTGTTCCTTGATTTTTTTTGTAAAGAATTCAAGTCTGAAAAAGATATTGGATGAATTATTGTGGAACGGATTTTTGAATTGAATCAAATAAATATTCATACCTATTAGCTGAAATGAAGTAGTATTGAAAAGTAGAATTGAAGAGTTTTTTCCAACCCTTTGGCAACTTGACAGTTCTGGCTTTTTTCTTCGACTGAACTTTTAATAATAGATTCACTTTACGTATAACTGAGCTAATTTTGAATTCTAAACGTTTAACTCATTTGTTGAATCGATTAAAAGAAATCATATTTCCATATGCGTCCTTCCGACATGTTAAGTCACTTGATTTTCGATTTGACAGAGCCAGAGAACCAGAAAAAACTGGCACAAGCAATTTGTATGGGAAACGTCAAGTTGCCAGGGGGTTGATTTTTCCACAACAAACAGATTTTTGAAACAAATTGGACAAAAGTTAGCATACAATCTAAATTTCGCAATATAGAAAAATCAAAATATTTAAGATCGAAAATTTGAAAAGAAAATCTCTGCTACAAAAGGAAATACAACTCCGATCTTCTACAGTTTGACTTTCGCTCCTTCAACAGATTTAATTTTCGAAGAATTTAACAAAACCCGGGTTTATACTCTTAAGGGGGGTAGGGTCTAACGCAGGGGTGAGCAAAGCGCGGCCCGCGGGCCGCATGTGGCCCGCGAGACCTTTTTGTGCAGCCCGCGAAGCTTTTTTCAAATTTTAATGCCTTAACTTTTCTCTACAATGGATTGTTCCATAAATCCATTAAAGTGAGTCGGAAGAGCAGCCAATTATCGAAAGCTACTCATGATCAAAGGAATTTTGAAGTACGTTAGTGAAGTGTTATTCGTTTCAAGCTAAAATATAATTACATATGTATATGTGAAAAAACATGCTCAGCAGATAGTTTTTTAAAAAGTTATTCTTTTCAATTCGACAAAAAGGCTTGATCTGCTGGCATTCAAATACTAACAAAAAAAACTTAAACTAAAACCTTGAGAAATATTTCTTATTTCCAAATATTCACGGAAACTAAGAAAATTTTATGATTATGCTTGGGTGAACGATTTTAGATTTTTAATCAACATGAGTCAGCCGGCTTAAAAGTTGGGGCTTTTTTGCGACTCGAGTGAAGTGACTCACGAAATTTCACGTCTTCGTCCTGACAGTTTATCCAAACGAAAATTTCGAAGCTAGAGAGGCTATTTAAGCCAGAAAAACGATATGAAATTTCGTAAGCCACGTCACTCGAGTCGCAGAATAAGCCCCATTATTAGTTCTTGGTAAAAACAATAGATATTTGAAATTGTGTGATTCGACCCAAAAGGTCTTTGACGATTATCTGTGATGGTTTTTCAGAAATTTGATTGAAAATTTATACCAAACATCGATAAATTGAGTTCTTTCACATATAATTCGCATTCCACATTACCAAAGTCATATCATACCTTTGGAAATCCTATCCCAATGATATCTACAAAGATTAAAATTTATAAAAATCTGGATAAAAAATCTAGAATCAAGAATGTAGTTCTGAAGAAAGTTGTTTAAAAATATGTGAAATTGAACATTTTTCTGTTATTTCAACAACCTTGATCAACTTTTCAATGTTATGATCCAATACAGAACTTCAATTTGAAAAACAGGCAGGATTGTTACCGTTTGTAGGAAAAACACTTTGAGGACAAGTTTTACTTGTGGAAAAAAACAGAAAGTCAATTAGCGATTCAACGACAAACGCTAAAAAGACGGCGATTTCCTTGAATATATATTTTTTTCGCTCTTAGTTATTACCGTGGTAAACTCCAGAAGATTTTTAATGCAGCCGCTGACAAATAGTACCGTAGGTTTCAACAAGAATGCTGTAAGAATGAATGTTCGCCAAAAAGAACTACTGAAAAAAATTAGAGAATTTAAAAATGACAAAGATGTAGTAATGTACCTTTTCAATATTGGGCATTAAAAAGTCGTGTTGAATTTCTGTTTTTAAACACATGAATGCCCTTTTCCAGATTTGTTTTCGCAAAAACTTTTTAGTTTTAAAAAATTACGTGAAGCTCTGCAAATTACTGAAAAAATGTCATTTTAAGTTCGGCCCGCCGACAAGATTTCAAATTAAAATTGGCCCGTTGGTTCAAAAGGTTGCTCACCCCTGGTCTAACGGGTATAAAAAAAACACCATTTTCATGTTTTTTTCTAGAGCTATCGTTCAAACAAATGTATTAAAATTTTTTGCATTATACAAAGCATTGTTAAAAGAACATTTAGTAATTTTTTCGTAGAAAAATAAGCCGGTGACGGAGCACTTTCGAGGATGCCTTTTAGAAAACACGATTTGCGGTGGACACTGTATCTCAGCACAGAATCATCTGAAGTCAAAAAATCAGAGCAAAATATTTTTAATAGATGTTTTTCTGGACCCCAACGTTCTTATTTAACTTAAAAATATTTTTATGAAACTTTTGTGGCTGTTTGAAGTAAAAACTACGATTTTTCACGAAAAAATCCGCCATTTTTTACCTGTAAAATCTCCCCAAAGTAAAAAAATCAAAAAAGAAAAACGCTGGGGTCTGGTATTTTATATGTAGAAAATATGTTCCAAATTTGAAAAGAATCGGATAAGTAGTTTTCAAATGACGATGTCCACGGACTTTAAAAATGTGCTTTCGAGAAAAACGCGTTTGAAGTTTCTGCTCTTGCTTTCTTGCAGTATTAGATAGGAGGAGATAAAGGCTTATAACTTCTACAGTTTTGCTTCAATTGACTTGAAAATTTGACACAACATTCTTGAAATGTTTTACAATAATAAAATAAAAAAATAAAAAAATCGATTTTTTAAAAGTGTTAGACAAGTTGACTTCATATAATCTTACAAAACCCATATTATGCTTTGAGAACAAATAGCCTCAGAGCTATGGCTCAACCGTCAATACGCTCTCTGGAGCCACTGAACATCTACAAAAAAATGTTTTCGAGGAGCGCGGCAACTGTACAGTGAAAAATGCGTAGCCTTTAACTTGATCAAACTCTTTCGCTCGAGTAAGCATTTATTAAATGATGTGAGTAGTTGCCTCAAGAACGTTTTTAATTATTATAATTATATAATTATATTAAATATCATTTTTCAAACTGAGCTGATTGAAATTCATAGAATTCTGGCATTAAAAAATAGTAATGTTCTTGCCAAAACACATAACTATTTCGGCAATAATAGTGTTCTAACCGGGACCCAATCTCATGCTCTACACTCAGGCAAATTCTTATTATAATGTTCATAAGATACGTCTTATGAACCGCATTTTAGAGTGCAAAATTGTTCTTCATAAGAGTCTTATGAAATTCTTTCAATTTTCATACGAAGTTCTTATGAGAAATAGAAAAAAACGGCATTGTGAAAAATAATGAACACATTCATTCCATCAGTCATCTATGTCATCGTTGTTAAACAAAAGCACTTGCAGTCAGCAGTTGTAAAGTTCTTTTTCTTAACAATTCATTTGATTTTGATCTTCTAAATGGTAAGTTTTAGTCGCAGTTTATTTATTGTAGACGTTCAATATATTTGTAAACTCAAAAACATTTTTCGTTTACTTTGAAGTATGTTGACTGGCAAAAAGCACCAAATTTAAGGGCAGGATACGGCGAAAAAAAACTTCACCGGGTGTTGATGTGCTGCTCATGAAGCTGCTGGTCACCAATGATGCAATTCCAAGCAAATTTGCCAAAAAATAAATTGAAACTTTTCAACATCAAATATTTTGGATAATTCTTGTTGGAGATGAAATTTCCTGTTTCCATAAGACCCTCTTATGAAAATCAACAACCTGTCTTTGATGTAGGTGTTCACCTGAAGAATTCATTCGCGTCATAAGAAAATCTTATGAATTTCATTAATTTTTCTTATGGCGCCACTTCATAAGAGAATCTTATGGCATACCTAATAGGATTTTTCTGAGTGTATGATTTGAATTTTAACCACACACTACACAAAATTTTGTAAAATCACATCACATCACATGTGATGTAAATTTTAAAAATTAAGCATCATATCACGGAGAAAAAAGACGAATGTTGTTATAATTATTTGAGCCAGTAATACCAATCATCAAAGTGTAGTTGATTTTTTCACTTTAAACTATAAATATAACTAGCAGACCCGGTAAACTTCGTCTTACCATGTTTAACTTGGCGTCTCGCTTTTATGAACATGTCCTAGTTTTTTTTACACATCCTTCTTTTCCGTTTACTCGAATTGTCACGCTTAATTCTATCGGAATCAAACCTTAAAATTTTAACTCAATTCTACGGGTCTGTACATAGATTATCAAAACATTACCATCTTACAGGATATCTTTTCTTTCACTTTTCTTTGATTCGGATGCTTTGAATATTGCTGGATGGTGTCAGATATCAGCTTCCCGTTGAAAATTTGAGTTTTTCAGCACTCAACGTGACCATCAAACTTGGCAAGCCTCATGCAGCATGCTTAAAAATACCACTCTTTGTAACTTGTTCCATAAATAACTTTATGTTGATAATATCAATGTTTCATTTATTGAATACCATTTAGTTGATTTACTCCACTTTGCTCGAGTTCACATTAAGGTTTAAATCGAAATCAAAAGTTTCTCATTAATTGTAATTCATTGCATATGAAACTTTATGGAAAAATAATTTTGAATATCGGGACCATTTATGCCCAATATTTGCCCAATATTATGCCTAACGCAGTACTTTCAGCTCCCGAGTTTCTTCGGATGGTATATTCTTTAGAACTGAAGAAATAAAAAAAAAAATTAGAGAAGATTTTTCACTAACCATTTTCAAGCAGTTATTAATTAAATTCCTTTGAACCTTTATCCAATCAATGAAAAAAACAACGATCGGTTTTAAAAGGAGGAAAAAATATGTTAAGATTTTTTTATATTCAACCGAATTACAGCAATTTTATTTGCATTTTTATCCTAAGTGACATATCTGCCAATTGAAACCATTGTTTTTTTCTAAGATTCTAACTGAAGCATTGAGGTTTTTAAAAATTAAATAGATCGAAAAGAGCTAATCTGTAAAGGCTACAATGATTCCATAAGTTCATTCGTTTTTTCTGGAAGTTTTCATGTAAATATACCTCGAAACCTTAAAAAACATATAAGTGTCTCTCGGCTATCATCACAGTTCAACTTTCAAATTCTTTCAATAAGAAATATCTAAGTAAAGGTACATTTGTCCCATTTACTGATGCAAGTGAAAACACATAGCTCTTTTTCAGATACGTCAGTGTAAAGACTTTAAAATGAATTCAATACTTTTTCCTGTTTGTCTTTCATTGATATATCTGCAGTTTTTCTCCAGAATAAAATAATGCTTGGTACTTCAATTTCACTGAACACTGTTTTACCATAAGACCTTCATCTACAAAGACATTTAATAATTTTTAATATCCGCTTCAGATTTAACATTCGGCATACCCTTCCTGATGATTTTGGACAAATAATTCTTAAAAGGTATATGATTCATGACTAAAAGGCGCGTTGCCACTTGTTTCATTCATTTTCGACACTTTCAGGTCATAATAAAAACTTATCAAAAAAATTCTGCTTCTGTTATCAAAAAATAATGCTTTTGGAATATCAATCACAGAAAAACTTTTCAACAAAAAATCGGATCTGAAGTCTCTTCTATGTAGCAAAAATATGATAAACATAAACACACTTTCATGTTAAGTACGTACTTGAATTCTGTGTAAACAAACAGTGAACCTGTAATCAGGTTTTCGGTGAATGATTTTTAAAAAAAGTTGAGCTTATTTAGTCAGATTGTTTATTTGAGCTCAACGATTTAAAGATGAAGAAATAATGTGAACATGTATACATGAATAATTTTATTGATAACTTTCACTTATGCTTGCAAAAAATCAAAAAGTTATTTGCATTAGGTCTTAAAATAACCATCAATCCTAAATGTAATCCTTTTTAAAGGACAGGCTCTTGTTCAGTTCATGTGTCTGTTCATCTTCAATGGATTTTGTTGTTGTTCTGTAAATTTGAAGGCACCCGAAAAATCTTCAGTTAAGCACATTTGTACATGTTCGAAAAATGATGCTAGAGGTATTGGATTATAAAATTGTATGTAAATCTTTCCAATTTTTTTTTTTCAAATGTCCGCAAATAGTCATACCATAAGTTTATATGCATCAGTACTAAATTCATATTTTTCAGACAACAATTTCTGCTGAACTTAAAATAGTTTTATTTTTTTAAATCGTTTAAATGGTATTGATTTGATTGGCAAAATATCAATCTGGGCGTCATTCATTACTATGTGCTGCACAAATGATCTAGGAATCAAGAGGAAAAAAAGCACATCTAGGCTTCATTTCGCTACCACATGCATTTTGAAATTATGCTTGGTTTAGAAAAGCGCGCCCAAATATTTCAACTAATCAGTATGCTATGCCTTCGTTACTATCCTTTCTCGACGTTTGCTTGCGACGCCTTGGACGACCATGGAGACGAAAAACGAATCGCCCGGCGCCCGAAGTAAAGAAAATCTCCAAAAATGGATGTCATGACTTTAATTTCATTCAAAAAACTACAAATTTAATTATAACGGACAATTGATGCGACTTTTTGTTGTTTTTATTCGATTTAAACCGATTCGCATGCCCACAGAATATTCTAAAAATAATATCATTTAAATCGGTTGGGTCATCCCGGAGGAGTAGTACTACAAACACCGTTACAAGAGAATTTTATATAATAGATATATTCAATTACAAACCTTCAGCAATCAAGCAAGCAATTTTCATGAAAAAAAACAGAATACGTTAGAACAATTAAAAATTGCTGCATATGGCTGTTTCAAGTACAGATTCATCTTAGTAAGAAATTGTTGTTCCATTCATTTTTTTCACGAATAATTTAAAGCGGTTAAAATCCTTCGTTTTTTATTCCATGTCAAATCGCCACCCATTTCCAAAGTTTTTAAGTTTACCAGTCTCCCTGCAAAATTCTGTAAGTGTTTCGAATTAAAATTAAAAAAAAAAAATGTACCTTTCATAAGCTTTCGACATTTAAAATATTTTTTTCTTGAAGCAAGGACCTCCTGAATTCATTCGAGTTGAATCTCAAAATTGAACCTTTTTTTGCACACAGAATAAAAAAAATTCAGTCAAATTTTTCATAATATTTAATTTTTTAAGAACATGTTGCCAATTCTAAGCTTTTAACATTTGGTTCAATTTTCATTATTATTGAACATTGTAAAATTTTGAAGGATATTCGATGGTTTTAAAACAATTTTTTTAAAATTTTATTTTGATTATGAATTTTTAAAATTTGATATGATCTGTTTTCCTGAGGCCCTTAAAACTCGCCTCAATTAAAGATAAAATCCGTTCGAAAGCTTACAACGCTTAAACAACTGTGGAGACTACTTTATAAATCTACGGTATGAAATAATCAAAAACAATCGGAAAAAATGGTCGATTATGTTATGTTAAATACAAATGCCACAAAAAAAAATGAAATTTACATTTATTCGAGGTGCAAAAACTTTAAAAGCTAATTTGCACTAATTGGATTCCAATCCAATTAGATTTTTCTATTAAGTCTTATTTTTGAGATATCACCTAAAAATAGGGAAAAATTCATTTAATAAATAAGTGTACTTTTTTAAACTATTTCAATGATTTTGAAAAAAAAAATCCAATTCAATGAACAACTTTCCAAAAGACTGCGTATGATTTTGTCACCTGAGAATTAAGTTACAGTAGTTTTCTATTTGTCATTTTTTTTTCCAATCTTGCAAAAATACGATATTCGACGGAATTTTCAAAAATATTTAAGCCAATTTGAATTTTTGATATTTTTTAAGCATAGGGGAGATGAGGGCATAATGGGCACCTTAAGGAAAATGCTTATTTATCCATAGAGAACAGCTGTAATATGTGAATTACATCATTGTTTCGTGTTCCGACACTCAAATAGTCTATTGTCTAATTGGATGAAACTTGAAAAAGTAGATAAAAACGTTTAAAAATGCATTTTGAAAAATTTTGCCGAAAGCTGAAAACCAGTCACTGTAGAGGCATAATGAGAAACCCCCCGAGGCAGTATGAGCACCATTAATGAAGGCATAATGAGCATTTTCTGCCGGGGAATCTAGCAGCGAATTCGACTCGATGAAGTCAATTGAGTAATAGAGCTACAGCTCAACTTGTATCGTCTGACGATTTGGCCTATTAGTTAGATGTCGGAGAGATAATCAGTAGGCTCGAGTTCGATTCCTGGTGGAGGTAATTTTTTTTTCTTCATTTATCATTTATGATCATGATTGCACTAAACGGTGAGGCGTAGATTCATCAAACAAAGCAAAAACAAAATAATCTAGGTCTGTTTGTAGAATTCAAAGAATTAACACATGTTCATACATTATGTTTCTGGTGTTTTGTTTGACGGATGATGCTTTGATGCTAATAGCCGTATAATGTAACAATAAAAAAAATCAATCATGAATGGTATGTGCAAAAAAAAATCCCCTCGGACAGGAATCGAACTCGAGTCTACTGATTACCTCTCCGACATCTAACCAATAGGCCAAATCGTCAGACGATACAAGTTAAGCTGTAGCTCTATTATTCAGTTGACTTCATCGAGTTGAATTCGCTGCTAGATTCTCCGGCAGAAAATGCTCAATATGCCTTCATTGAAAGTGCTCTGTTCGCCTCTAGTGAACAAATTAAAGTAAAAACGCGTTTTACAATTGATTAAAGTGAAAAATCAAAAATTTTATGATGCTGAAAATTTAGAAACAATGTGTAGATCATGTTGCAGTGCATACATTTCAGATCAAGATGATTTAAAGGTCATAAAAGCTTATTTGGTGGTGCTCAAAAATTATAATATTTTCGTCACTTGAGAACCTAGCTGGTTATTATTTAATATTTCTGTAAATATGAAAAGGATATTTCTTTTTTGGTGAAAAATTAATACTATAGGTAGTACGAAACAAGTCCTCATGAAAATTTGTTTAAGAAAATACGTACTTATGTAGAAAAATGGACTTCTCATTATGCCTCGGGTGCTCGTTATGCCCTCATCTCCCCTAAGTCGAATCGTGTCACAATCTGCAACACATTTGTTCAATGAGTTAAAATCTTCAATATAAAATACTCAAAGACTTTTTTGAATGATCTTAGAAATAGTTGTAATCTTATTCTTTCCAAGTTAAAAAAATGTTAGATTAAATTTTTTAAGCGTATTTCTGAAACGAATAGCCAAGCAAGATCTGAATCTGTAATTGAATAAAGGATATTAAACAGATACAAAATCTGGTTTCAGTTTCCACGTAGGTTTAAATAGATCATAGATCGATTGTACGATATCACTAAATTTAGAAGTGATAGAAAAAATCTGACAAATGATTTATATTCAAGACTCCACCATCTTTAAAAATCAGTTATTAAAAAATATGCAGCTAAAATGCTGTTTCTCTGTGAATGTGTGAAATATTGTGCAATTTTGAAAATTTCAATTTTTTTAATTGGAATTGTAATTGATCCTCAATTAAGAGACCTTTATGTAAAATTACATCGTATCAAATCAAGGAGTTTCTACCAACTTTCATTTCGAATGAAGTCGAAGAAGATTTATTTTATTTTTTTCTCAAATCAGGCCGGAACAAATATAAATTTCTTCTTTTGTCATCCCCCCCCCCCTTCCCCCTTCGAAATTTCCAAAAAACCCGAAGAAGAAAATAAATAAAGTTTGATGTTTTTTAAGGAAATTTCGGAAAATTTATCAAACATCCGAAAGATTACAAAAGCAAAAAACAAATTGTGGAAGATGAGAGTTTTATCACCTTTTGTGAGCTTGATTTTATTGAATTTTTCAATAAAAAATTACTTGATTTATTTTTTTTTGCAATAATCTAGTATGCAATTTTAGTGCATGCAAGCTTTCATGAAATTTATTCCAATTTATTAGTTTTTGCATTATTTTTAATTATCCCTCCTCTTGCAATGTTCCAACTACGATTGACAAAAAAAGGACTTTAAATTTGTTTCGGCATTATTTGAACCATGAAAAACATTCGAATATGAGAACATGGTAATTTTTTAAAAGCTTTGCGGGCCACAAAAAGACAGCTGCCCGCGGGCATAAATTGGTGAAAATTGCAGCAGAAATGCGTATGTTTGAAAAGCTTCTTATAAATTATTTCTTTCATAATTTTTTTTTGCAAAATTGAAAAAGCTTGTATGAAAAACTATTGTAAATGAGTTTTATGAACATTTCGATAAGATTCATAAATAATCATTGCCTAGATTTTGGGAAAAGTAAATCTGAGGTACTGCTCAAGATCAGATTTCGACTGATATCGCCCAAGATCATTTACCCTCACTTTAAGACCAAACCCGTCGTGAATGCTTTAAAAAAAAAATAAGAGTCGATTTTATTTAATCAAACAATTCCTATCCTGTTTACTTCTCTAAGCAACAAAGAGGCTTCCGAGCAATGGCTCAACTGCCATTACGCTCTCGGGAGCCACTGAGCACCATCTAAGCATTAAATTTTGTTTTCTATGAACCATGTGTCATTGCGGCTATTGAACAAAGAAGAAATGCAGAAGTGAAGAATTCGTTAAATGTTTCGAGTAGGTTCCTAAAGTACGTTTTCCATTCTGGCGCAGAAAAATAAGAATAATCGGCAACCATGGGGTTCTCGCCGAGACCCGATTTTATTCTTTATGGCTTTTAAGTCTTTAACTTTAATCACATTCGTAGTTCCAAATAACAATTAAAAACAAAATTTAAGTGTTAAGCTTTAACATTTTTTGTTGGTAATAAAGAAAAAGATTATAATTATCTATTCTTTATAAGGTATTACACATTGCGGGCCAAATACGAAACAACTAGTTTTTTCCGTCTACTACGAATGTGCTACTCTTCGAAGCATAACCCGGATAAAATTCAATACTGAAACTCTTTTTTTACAAAATTTAACACAAAATTTGACAAGCTCAATTTTATTAAATGTGTAGAATTTGGTCCAGCGAGTTTTGAGACAAACAACTTTCTTTGCGGTCCTCTACGTGTTGTGTAAATTGCATGACCTAACCCTAAAATGCAGCAAACCTACCCGATGATGAAATATAAAAACAGAGAAAACAAAATACCGCTCTACTGGAGATTAAAGTCGCTTGGCGCGAATTGATTCCTACCCAAAAACCCACTCTTGGCTCAACTGATTTCCATCCCAAACGCATCTCGTTGCTCGGCTGGTCCTCAGCAAGCGCCGTAGTCGGTAGGGAAAATTTAAATCACTTCCAAATCAAATGCATGAAAAGTAAGTAGAAACCTACGAAGGAAGTAAAACGGTGCGGCCTGGAGCGGCGAGTGCAAGTTATGAACTTGGCCGTCCGCGGCGCGGTCGGTTGGTTAGAAGTTTGGAGTAGGGTGGGGATTCGAAAAATCCATACCTCCTCCCACTTTCTCACGACTCGGTTGAGTTGTTTGTAGGGAGCGAGAAATGGGAAAAACGAAAAAAGGAATAATAACAATAAGAACAGCTGGAGTACTGAAGGAAGTAAAGGAAAAATCTGCCGGTTCCGTCGTCGTTTGGCGCTCTGTTTGCTTGCCTGCTTGCTTACTTGCTTCCAGTTGGCAGAAGGGCTCGGCGGCGTGAGAAAATAATTTCGCCGGTTGTTTTTGTTGGAGTTTTGAGAGAGTTTTCCCTTCTCAACTGCTGCGGCGTGGGTGGATGGGTGGTGATTATCGTTCTCTCTCTGGGATGATTTTGGCAGGTGTTACCGGGTGTTACGTTACTGTCGGCAGCCAGCTGAGTGGTGGAGTAAAACGCTTGCGTCGTGTGAACCGGATGGTTCCTCCCCTTGGTGGGTGACGAGAGCTCCGGAGTTCTGAGTTCCTCGGGGGGTCCAATAAACGGTGACGTCACGTCGTCGGTACTACCGAAAAGTGGTTTTGGACGGTGTTTTCCATAGTACTGTGGCAAAGGCCGCTGGGTCCAGTTTTCACACGTAATAATAGCGCCTTGCAATATAACTACTCTCGGTTGTTTTCCTTTAGCTGTTTGTCCGTGATTTTGATTTTCGGTGAGATCAATTCAGTTCAGAGTACATTTGAATGTTGTCCGCTTAGAGCACATCGGAAGATTTTCACGATGAGATAAACAGAGCTTCGACGATTTACGGAAGGTTGTTTTGAAGAATCGCCTTCTGAGTCTTTGGTGAACGATTGGTGGAGAAATAGACGGAACTAGCTGTCGTCTCTAGTATCTGACAGCATAGATGGTGTTGGTGGAGTGGGAAATCTCACAGCATCACAGCCACCGACCGACTACAGCCGGTGTGGAAAACGGAAAGAGATCCAGACACACGCTGAACTGAGAGACGGGGAGAGTTTTGTTGACGGATGGTGAGAGCCAGTCTGCCAGGAGTTGAGTTGTAACACTGCGAGCAAGGTGTACTGTGTGGACACGTGAGTGCTGCCGGCCGAGTGTGAAGGAATTGGCCAGCAACCAAGGGTTCTATGCTGTGAGAGTCTCGAAACGCGAGGTTCACGGTTCCGGTTGAAACTGTTTTGAAATCAGAGCAAGAAACGTGGAACAAGGATACGGGTGTGTTATCGTCATCGTCGTTGTCGTCGTCGTCGTGATCGTTGTGTCGTTGTTGTCGTCTACGTATTTAGTTGTTTTCATGAGTTTGTTGTTTGTCTCCGGAAAGAACTTTCGCAAAAATTAGAACCGAAGGCTGGGCAAGATCTGTTGCCTGGTGGCGCGTTTTCGACAAGAAAGCACTGATTATCCCGGAAATCTCGTCACGTTGAGCCTAGCGCGAAGTGACAGCCGTTTTAAAAAATAAGGCAATTTAAGTGTTAAGAGAAAAGGCAAAATAATACAGGGATCTACTTTACGAGTTACAGTTTAAGTTACGCGGATGTAAAAAAAATCTTGGAGCAGAGCCCAAACAAAACAAAAATTTGAAGCAAACCAAATATCATCTAATGATTAGGAACTAGTAGCATCCTCGAAGAGGACATCGACGAAACACCGTTGTTATTTAGTGTGTTAAAAGTTCGTGTGGTCCAGTCTGATTGGATTCAGCTGCCGGTGAAGTACGTTGACGGTGTAGTCTCGAGTGCGGTTGGAAGCCATCTGATCCGGCCTCTCGAGCTGATAGGCCGTTGAACTGTTTTGCGAAAGGGCCGAGCACAAACCGGGTCTCTCACCGGTTCGCCCACTTTTAATTCGGTCAGCAGGTGAGGGAGGATGCAAGTGCAAGTGCATGTGCAACTACAGTCGGCGGCCTTGCATGCCCTGTGCATCGTCCTGTAGCACTAGTCAACAATCATCAGCCGGGCCAGTAGAGCGTGGTTAAACAGCGGCAGAACTACACGAGACTTGACCATACATACACGCGATACGCCCGAACGTATACAAAACTTGACAGTGTGTCACGCACGCACGAAGTACGCGTTTATTGTTGTGTTTTTTTCCTTCTTCTTCGGTACAAATTCTGTCAGACGGTGTGTCACCAGAAGCCGGTTCCGTTATCCACAGAACGCTCTATGAGGAGGGTGTTATTGTTATCCACTACTTGTGCTACTCCTCTTAGCGGTGGACATTTGTAGTGCACTTGACGACACGAAGCCGCAAGGACTTCCGTGAAAAACAAAGCGATTATCAAACAGTCTTTAGCCATACAAAACCAAACAAACAACAACATAGTAAATACCACTCACAACAAAAATCACATCAAAAAGTGCCTAACCACACACTCAAGTTCTCTGTTCTCGGTGTTTGAAGTGCGTGTATTGTTCCCTTCCTGTTGGTCCGCGCGAGCACCTTCTAAGAAAGGCTCCCAGGGAAATATCAAGCACCGCACGTGAGGAGAGTTGTTATCACTGTTATCCTTTCAAAGGACACTTGAAGTTAAACTCTGGAAGAGTTCTGAAGCCACCTTTCCCCCCGCACGAATATCAAAACAAAGCTGAACCGAAACGCGAAACGTGTGGAGGTTGGCGGAATTGTTGCACTATTCGATATCTTTAAACCTTAAAGTAGCTCGCTCTCGGTGCCGCGACATTGGACGGGAAAAGTTGGGCAAAACAGAAAAAAAAAACGAAAAACATCCCAAAGACTGTTTTGTATGTGTGTGCGAGAGTCAAAGCGCGAGTGCCCCAGCGAAAAGCAAAGTTTAGATGTGAAAATTGATTTTCTTGTCCTGTTTCTTTAATTTGCCGAGAACAATAAGAAGAATTGCCTTTTCCCTCCAGCCGGTTTCGTTCGGAAGGTATATGAGCGCCCAAGGAAGAATTTAAAAGAAAAGTGAGTCCGACAAAAAAACACAACTGCCTGGGACGAAAATACAAATTTAATTTAAAGTTTACGTGTTGAGTGAAGTTTGCCTTGGCCGGAAGTTTCTGGGAAAGGACACTAGCCCGGAGGAAGTTTTATTTTGCCAGAGTGCTCCAGAAAAAAAAATCCGAAATAAAGTGGAAAAAGATTGACTCGATTTCGATTGTTCAACGGACGGGATTGAGTCATCGCATCTCTGGAACGGAGACACGTGGAAGAGTCTCCCCCAACTTCGGAAAAAAATCCAAAAAGTTGAGTCTGAAGGATCGGTGAAAGTTTTATTGTTTTCCTCCCCGCCTAGAGCCACCGGGAAAATTGGACCGAACGAAAGCAAAACACGAAATCGAACGGACGTGAATTTCTTTTCTCTCGAATTTCTCGAATAGTGCGCTGGAATTTTTATGATAGATTTACTACGTTCACTTCCGGAATCCTTCGCCGCTCATCGGTTTCCGTGTCTTGTGTGTGCTGTGCATATCGCGGGCCGCTAGAATCGAGCCTCACGAAGTGATAGAGTGTTGATTGTGGAGAGGCACGTCCCGATTCTTCGAAGTATCGAAACTTCCGCGCTTTAATTTCGACTTCTCAGCAACTGAGTTTTTTTTCGCCGGTTTCCACTTTCCGGAGACTTTCGGGTAGCCGGAACTCGTCGGCCAAACGATACCTACCCCAGCTAACTTGTAATATTGGAAAATCGTGCTCGAGTGCAATAATTTCTAATAATAGTTGCACAACAACACAATAAACATTTCCTGCGCCCTTCTTCTTCGATTGGCCAACCCAAGTCAAAGGGGACAGGTTTTTCAGTTCTGGGGTTCACCGCAAAAGCCACCTCGGAACGGGGCAATTTCGGCGGTCGAGAGAAATTAGTTCCCGCCTTTCGACGTTCCTCCAAGTGTTACTAACCTTCCCACACAGTGTGTTTCGGGAAAAATATTAATGAGTTGAGAAATATAATCGTAAAAAACAGCCCATAAATAACACGAGGCCAAAGTCGGGCATTCCGTTTGCCAGAATTGAGGTTTTTCCGATCCCCGGTGTATAAGTGAATGTGCTTGCCATTGGTGTGTAAGAGTTTGTGAAATTTTCCTCTTTCCTGCTCTTTTCTGGAAGCAACATATGGAAAATTGTTGAGGAAGCAGTTTTCCACTCGAAGAAGATTGGAGCCACAGAAAAAAACTACAACCAGGAAAAAATTATATCAAAGAAATCACAAATCATAAGCGAAAAGCGTTCCCCAGTGAGTGTGTGTGCAAATTTCAAAAAAGAAAAATATCGTTCTAAAAAAAGGGAAAGCCAAGTGTGTTAAGGCAAAATCAAAAAAGAGGAAAAAAGTGCTATTTCAACCATTCAGCAGCAGCCCGGGTGCTCTCTTATATGTTCATGAAAGTGTGTGATTTGCTGGCTTTTCCCCCCTCTTATTCAAGTTTTGTTTCCTCTCGAGGACGAGAGCAAGCCAAAAAGTAAGTGCAAGTGAGCGGAAACAGGGAAAACCGGGAAGGTGGTTGTTAGCAGCAGCATCATCACCAAAGAGCCGTAACCGACCAAACGCGATTTGCTGCTGCTGCTGTCTCGAAAGGCTTCCCCCTGTTGGAGAGAGTGCTGAAAAGTCCATAAAGAGATATGAAAAATAAATGTGTAATAATAGTGCAATAATTTTCCAGTCGCTGTAAGTTTTCACGCTTTTTCCTACTATTACCAATTTTTTTCTGAATCGATTTCATTAATCATGAACGTAGGTTTTTAGAGGGATTATGGGAAGGGATTTTACGGACCTGGGATTTTTCCCATCGGAAAACGATCCCCTGAATTCACAGGAACTGAAATCATAAGAAGTGAATTATTGAAAATGTGTCTTTGATGCTTGAGATCGACTTGAGCGAGTTATGTGTTGCGAGATTTTTTTACGAATGTACCGATACTACAAAATCTATAACTCAAACTTGCTGTTCCAATGAATGAACTTTTCCTGTCTCTTGTATTGAATTTATAAATAAATTTATGGCACTTATGACTTTTTTCACATTTGTTTTTTTTTCATTTATTATTTAAATTGATTATATTTTCTATGTAGTCTAACTATGCTAAACTTTAAGGGGGGGGGGGGGGGGGGGGGTAGGGTCTAACGGGTTAAAAAACACCATTTTCACGATTTTAGAGCTATCGTTCAAACAAATGTATTCAAATTTTTTGCATTATACAAAGCATTGTTAAAAGAACATTTAGTAATTTTTTCGTAGAAAAATATTGAAAAATGAGCCGGTGACGGAGCACTTTTGAGGATGCCTTTAAGAAAACAGGATTTGCGGTGGACACTACCTCTGCACAGAATCATCTGAAGTCAAAAAATCAGAGCAAAATATTTTCAATAGATGTTTTTCTGGACCCCAACGTTTTTATTTAACTTAAAAAATTTTGTATGAAATTTTTCTGTCTGTTTCAAGTAAAAACTACGATTTTTCACGAAAAAATCCGCCATTTTTTATCTGTAAAATCTCCTCAAAGTAAAAAAAAAAGAAAAACGTTGGGGTCTGGTATTTCATATGTAGAAAATATGTTCCAAATTTGAAAAGAATTGGATAAGTAGTTTTCAAATGACGATGTCTACGGACTTTAAAAATGTGCTTTCGAGAAAAACGCGTTTGAAGTTTCTGCTCTTGCTTTCTTGCAGTATTAGATAGGAGGAGATAAAGACCTATAATTTCTACAGTTTTGCTTCAATTGACTTGAAAATTCGACACAACATTCTTGAAATGTTTTACAATAAGAAAATAAAAAAAACGATTTTTTGAAAGTGTTAGACCCTACCCCCCCCCCCCCCCCCCCCCCCCTCCCTTAAAGAACCATTGCTATCATATAGGAAACAAGTTATAAGGTATTCAAAACGTATGTTATGCTTTGAAATCTTTGATAATAATGCTCCATTTCAACGTGACGCGATACACCTCAGAGAAGACATAAAACATCAATCCTAGTAATTTTTGGTGAAGAGCGAACTATTTTTTATGTTTTCTTTCGAAAACATTTCTAATCGAAAGATGACAATGATGCTGCATACATTTAGAGGCTATTATTATAAAAAAAATTTGGAAGCAACAAAAACAAATGAAATTTTACAATCATTCAATTACTTAGGCCCTCCTTTTTTCTCCTTTTCTAAAAACTGAACCATAAGATAGGGGTCCTAGATATTTGTCCTAGACAGTCTTGCTCTTCAAAACTTGGCCCTGATTTGACAACTAAAATAACACTTAAACTATTCACAAAGAACAAAAAAAACTTTCACGAAAAATACCAGTTATCTTCCAAGTGCTACGATTTCATTTCATTTAAAGATTTTGAAATAACTTTTTTAATAACAGCAAAAATTTCCAAAGGCTTTCAAACATAGACAAACAGTTTTAAGATATTTAAACATAAGACTCAGTTGTTGACAATTATATTGAAAACTTTCATATTGATCAAAGTTACCCCGGTAATCAAAGTAATCAGTTTACTGTACATTTCAATTTATTCCACATTACAAAAGAGTATGTTCACTGGTGTTGAGAAAAAGTGGAAGAAATTTTGACATTTCTAAAATTTTACCATGCAAAAATGTTTTCAAGATCTTCGGGCGGTGTTTTTTTTTACAGTACTGTTTCTATTTCAGCCGTAAGTGATAGAAATATTGCTATTTTTGCATCACAGCAAGCGAAACTACAGCACGTGTTGGTAAAAAATTTGAAGGCCACAGATCTAGAAAATGTTTTTGCATGGCAAAATTTTCAAAATATGCTTATAGTGACAAAATTTCTACCACTTTTTCCCAACACCAGTGAACTTGCTCTAAGAGTCATGTTTTTCCAGTCCAGGACCGTTTAAATATTACGTCCCGCCATTTAAAATAATTTTAGATACAACAACCCCCCTTCCCCTCCAAATCCAAATCCATTAAAATTCTTAGATTACTTTTCCTTTAGATTTTGCACGTTAACTCCATTTGATAATTGATCAATTTCTTCTTTTTTCACCCCTTCGAAATTTAAAAAATTACCGAAGAAGGGAATAAATAAAGTTTCAATTATTCGATGGAAATTTCGAAACAAAATATCAAATATCTAATAGATTACAAAATTAAAAAAACAAATTGTGGAAGATGGAAGTTTTATCACCCTTTATGCTATTGATTTTGTTTAATTTTTCGATAAAAAATTACTTAATTTACAGGTTTTGTGCAATGATATAGTATGCAGTTTTGTTGCATACAAGATTTCGTGCAACTTATTCCAGTTTATCAGTTTTTTGCATTATTTTTTATTATCCCCCCCCTCCCTTGCGAGATTCTAAATCCGAGTGACAAAAAAAGGATTTAAAATTTATTCCGGCCTTATTTTGGCGATATATATCATTTTAACGAGCCGCTGCTGATCAGAATCTTTGGGTATTCTTTTTACATTTTCATTTAGGCCAGAACAAATTTCAAATCCTTCTTTTGTCACTCGGAGTTGGATCATCTCAAGGGGGGGGATAATAAATTGTAATAAATTACATGCAAGCTTGCATACAATAAAATTTCATAGTACATTATTGCACAAAACTCATAAATCAAGTAATTTTGTATCGAAAAATTCAATACTTTACTAAAAAACACAAATTTTAATTCGAAATGAGGCGCTTGGAGACAAAGAATTATAAGTGCATAATAGCTGATTTCGAGAAAGAAGCACTAGCCCTAAATTTGTGGCATACTCCATATAATTATGACCAGAAATCAGGAATTTATTGGGAAAAAATACCAAATTTGATAATATTTTTTCACTATAATTATAACTAAATGCAATGAAATGATTAACTGTTGATAGTGAATTTTCAAACATGATTTACTTTTCAAAGGCAAATTAAATTCCACTTTTTCTCGTCCCGATGGAAAAAACACTTCTTGCTGGAAGGGGTATAAGTAAATTACTATAAGTGCTGCACTCATACCCCTTTTGGCTCCATTCAAAAAGTAATTTTCAGTTAGCAGGATTTTTTCAACTAGATCCAAACATAAGAAAAAAGGGGAATAAAATTATAATTAAAATAGCATATGATGTTTGACAATCAAGGATTCGTTCTAGATGGGTATCTCGATTTTTTTCATTTTGTCACTTAAGCCCCTTTGGCTTCAAAGGGCTCAAATCAAATTATAAATCACAAATTGAAATTGAGTTTGGACCTGAATGTCAAATAAAATGTCCATAAAAAAATCAGTTTTGATTTATGGATTAGTAATTTAATCCTAAATTTATTGTTTATGATCATATTTCAAATTTCTGAGGCCAGAGTACAAAACTGTTATCAAAGGCTAAGGTGAAGGTGACAATTTTAGATGAAATTTTGCAGGATACATTAAAGGTTCTACTATTTAGAATAATTTTTTTTTGATGCTTTACTTTTTAACCTGCTGACATTTTATTTTCTGCAAATGAAATAAACAACAAACTTGTACATACATGGGGAGTACATGTCCCGCTTTTTTGTTGAATGTCCCGCCGCACAGTGGTCCAAATCCCAGAAAATCTGGCAGAAAGTCTATTTTTGAAGCACTCATAATTATCTATTCAAATATTTCATCGTGTTCCGGCATTTTCAAGCTAAATGAAACCTTGAAAATGATAGTCTTAAGTTAACCCGTTTCGGAGTTCTCAAAGAAATGATCAAATATTGAATATTTTTTGAAAAATTCGCAGAGATTCGCTTACATTGAAAAACGAATAGATTTCAAATCGCAAATACATATTGCTTTGCAATTATTTTTATATTTATGTTAGGCACATTTTACACTTCATCTAATAAAAATTTGTGATTTGGAATAAAGTTGAAATTTTTTTTATGGAATTTAGTTGCAAAAAATGATACATATTTAGAATTTTATAACTTCAACTAGAGATTAAAAAAAAACTCCACATAGCTCCACTTTCCACATTTCGGGGCTACAAAATATGGCAAATTGAGCTGCCTTTTTTGCCATTTTTGGAAAACGACATCAAAGAGTTGAACCACTTTTTTCATCAAATTTGACTTCTAAGCCAATAAACTCCCGGATCACGAACAAAATTGATATTTAATTGGATCTCTAGTTTGAGTTTTCTCAAAAATCCATTCATAAAACATATTTTCATATTTTGAAGCACTATCAGTATGAACTTTTGTGTCATTTTTACTATTAGGAAAACTCCCAAAACATAATTAAATTACGATTTCTCAAATATTCCTCTGATTATTGTTCAAATCATCGAAACTTTTTTGCTGTTCAATATTCATGAGAACCAATTGAAACTTTAAAAATTGTTAGAAACTTTTATGGTATTATTTTAAAAATATGAAATATGAAATAAATTTAAAAATAAATATTAAATGTTAAATAAAAAAAATATTGAAAATATGAAGCAAAAAGTTTGAATTTCTCGTTTAAAATGTAAGTTAAGTTAAAACAACCATTGATATAATAAATGATCATTTAAGAAAACAAACCTTAATTTCAAAACTTTGATCATTAGTGGCGAAATTGTTGAACAATTCTCATCTATCATAAAATTTCTATATTGACTCGTTAATTAATGAAAAACTAAAAAAGTGATCGGTACTAGAGCGTTGTCAGGTCAATCTGTATTGATTGAATTTCATATGTCTTGTAATTTTGAGATAATTTTAGATTCAATTAACCTTACTAGGATGCGATAGATTTTGTAGCAATCTGTTGGAAAATTTTAATACAAGATTTTACTTACTGAGATATTAAAATAAATTAAATTTTTCGAATTCTTACAAAAAAAAAATAAAAAGAAAACATGAAAATAATATGATATTTATTGTGAAATTATGATTATTGAACAATTTTGAAAGGTTTCAGAGCAAAAATAGTTGAAAACAGACTTTTTGCCAGCTGTTTTCAGAATTGGACCACTGTGCGCCGTTCCGCTTTTTCCTAAAAATGTCCCGCTTTTTTTTAAAGAAAACTTTTAAAATATTCACAGACTAAAACTGTAAAAAATCAAACTTTATCCTCTTTATGATTAGGTCTTTAAATCATTTTTCTGTCTCGCTTTTTTTTCTTGGAAAACTTTTACATAGTTAGCTGACTGACACCGGAAAAAAAATCAAACTTTAGTCTCAATTTGAATTCAATGATGAACAGAAAATCTTTCAAATCAACTTTTTCTCATAATAAGCAGCATTTTTCATAGCTTATATAAGACAATACAGAATAAATCTAAAGCTCTTAGCATTACAGTAAGCTTCTAATTCAGTTAAGTTGCAGCACGCGAGCCAATGTATAAAAAAACATGTTGTTAAAGTTGCCTCCAGATAATTATAAGTTATAGAATTATAGTGATAACTTTTTCGCCGGAATCTTAGTTAAATTTCCAAATATTATACACCACCTTTCTCGACTCAATTGTTCAAAGTACATAAAGATGGAAGTTTTCAAACTATTGAACAAATTAAAAAAAAGGGTGCATAAATATGGCAACAATTACTATAAATAGAAATCATGTATGAAAAACTGAGCAAAATCAATGTGTTAACGCACATTGAACACGAACCTGAGTGTACTTTCTATAAACAACTTTGGCTGATGGTAAACGTATAAGTTTGATTAAACAATTAAGCATCCCGCTTTTTTTTCTGAAAGTATCAGGCAAGCCAAGTATATATGATGAAAGTATTGTTAAAGTTGCTCCCTCATGATTGTAAATCTTAATTTTTCGACAGAATCTAAGTTCAATTGCCTTTTACACACCATCTTTTTCAACTTAATTAGTCAAGTATACAATGATGGAAATTCTCTTGAGTTTAAAATTTTTGAAACAAATTTGTAATATATTTGTTAATACACAAAGGTTTTTTACACGATAACAAATTCGCCGTTTACATGTAGGGCTTGAAATATTTTTCTCAAATAACGTGTTAATCAAGGTTGCCAAAATCACAGATGAATCTATAATTTCAAAGAATTTTGAGCAAATTTTCATCACAGATTCTTGGTCACAGAACACAGAATTTTAGAAATATTCACAGCTTCCACAACATTATAAAATTGCGTACGATTTATCGAGATTATTTTTTTAACTTTAGACACGAAAGCCATAATGCTGGTAAAGCGTCAAAAATAAAACTTAAAAATAAATTTTATTCAACTTCTTTATACATTTTGAAATTTTAAGTATGAATTGGAAAATATGATAAAATTAGTAATGTTCTGTGATTTTTCTGAAGTGAACTGTAAAAGAGACGTAAATTGACATGACTTTTTAATGAAATTATTGAAAAAAGTGTCACAGAAAACCATCACAGAATTTTTGGATAAAATCTTAGAACGTAAGGTTTTTTCATCGTCAAAACACAGAATTTTTTTTTGACAACCTTGATGTTTATTTGCGAGAACCGTGAAAAATAACCGTGTTTATGGCAAAAACCCGTGTAAATGGAAGTCATGTAAGAAAACCTGAGCAAAATCAATCCGTGTTAAAAAAAATATTAGTATACTTTCTTTAAATAACCTTGGCTGATGGTATACGTATAAGTGTGGAAATATAATCAAGCTTTTTTTAAAGAGTATCTTATATGTCCCGCCTTTTACTGCTGTGTCCCGCTTTTTTTGTCCTGAAATGTCCCGATTTTTTTCTGGAAGTATCAGGCAATCCTACCTTATATGGGATTCATGTTCGTCTCTATCGCATTGGAAAAAAATTACAAAATAATTTTCACAACTCTTTATTTGCTATAAAAAAACTAAAATAGGAAAAACGTATTTTAAGTTCTGAATGTGTATAAAATCACCCAAATAAAGGTGGCCCACGATTCCCCACAGTTTTTAAAATCCAAAAAAAAAACTTTTTTAAAACAGTCAGTACTCGGGAAATTAAAGTATTTAAAAGCTAGAAAAATGCCTAATGATTCCTTAAAAATCTAGAAAACCTATGCATTTATATTTTTTTCTTTTATAATAAACAAGTTATGAAGCCGAGAAAAAAAGTGGTCCATGATACCCCACTCTCCCCTTGTTTCATGATAATCAATGATCACGATCAATTCATCAGAATAATATATCTTTTAGGGCTCTAGGGATCAATTATACCCAAAACAAACATTTTGGAAAACTTCTATTAAAAAAAGAGAGAGTTTACTATTGCTTTAGAAATTTGGCATTATGAAGTTCAATTTATACTCTAACGGTTGTTATATTTCAATAAATATTTTTATTATAATATTTTCATGTGAGAAACGAAGTGATAAAAAAAGATCATCAAATCACATTTTGTTAAATTTTTCAAACAAAGTTCAATAACTCAAAAAATAAAATTAAAGAATATGTATTTGAAGTTGTGTTCTATTTGTCACATTTTTCTGGAACATTTGATATTTGTGAGTCATTCCTGTTTCGGGATATAGCGAAGGAATCAAGTATCCCCGAGGATCAAGTATCCTCATTCTTCCCTACATATTTACTGAAGGCTTTGCATTGAAAGTTACATATTAGCTGACCAAAGAGAAACCAATTCCCTTGAATGAATAAAACTTTATCTTCAATGAACACGAAATCGGCAGAAGGGATCTTTGCTTGTTTCCCGTGAGTGAGTTATGTATAGTTTCATTTTTAACTTGAATGTTGCGAAAGTGGTTTGAATATGTGTTGTAAGGGACTTCTGAGTGACCTATTTCTCACAGAAGTTTAACGATTTAGATATGTCTTAACACATTAAGAACCGCGAAAAAATCTTAGCAGGGAACCACCAAAATTCAGTATACTGCATCTCAGAAACCACTGGATGAAGTTCTACAAATTTAGTATCTTTGAGTTACCTAGATTGGTGTGTTTTATTTAGTCGAATATAATTTCATTAGTAAATTTATAACATTTAATTTACGCTTCTAGGTGCAACACACTTGCGGGGAGGGAATAAGCGAGATATCTCGTATTTGGTCCATAATTTGTTAAGAAACTTTTGGTTGCTTAAGAAGGGGTACTTCTAATTTTTTTTGTTGCAGCACACAGTTCGCAATTCTAAACTTTGACTTGGACAATTCCATAAGAATGTGCTAATATTTTACATATAGCTTCATGCATGATGTTTTAAAATGTTTAAACCTATTTCTGGCGTTTAAACCTATTAAAGTGGCGTTTTTTCGTAAGCATATCGAATAGATCGGTTTTTTAAAACTTGCACGGATTTTCAGACAAACAAAAAAGAAAAAAAAAACCAGGCCAGATATCGGGTAAAATACGCCCGGAGTGATCCAGAATATCGCCAAAATTCAAACCAAAAACTCTGAGTTCTCATAGTTAATATTTTTATCGTAAAAAAAACTTTTTTTGTAGTTTTTTCAATGGTAGTAAACTTGTTCAGGGAACTATAAAATTAGATTCTAAGATCGCTGATGTGCATGGACAAAAATATTTCTTATGTGTTTATTTTCAAACTTTTCATTCAAATTTGTATGAAAAATATCTTGTTTTGGTCGAATTCGCACGGTTTTTTTTAGATGAGAAATTTGAAATCCGATGATCCGCTTTTGCCAGGTTTTAGGGCAAAAATGCTCGGATTAGCCCAGTCGGGATACGTTCAAAAAAAAAAAAAAAAAATTAAAGACTTTATAAATTTGTTCCATCCGGAAGCCTTCAAGGATATGCAATGATCAATTTTATAGGTCTCATAAAAGTTCAAATCTTAAATTTAATTTCTACTACGATTTTGATCTTGTTTTTAAATGTTACAAAAATGGTGTGCCTCTTTCAATGAAATTGATTTCTCAACCCGACGCTTAGGCCAAAAGATTTCCCAGTAAGCAGTAACATCCCTAAACCCTTCATGACTTTCCTCCCTCTCTGCGCCCCAATTCGAACATAAGTAATTTATTTCCTTCCACTTTAATGCTCACTGAAAATGTGAACACCATTCATGTGTTGCCGCGCGCAGTTTTTCCAGTGTTAGGGTATTTTTTGGAGGTTTTTCCTCGCCGGAAGCAAACCTTTATGGGAGGGCAGAGCATTATTCTGGCGGCCGCCGCCCGTTCGCGGTTTGTTGTTCGCCGGGGATAACGACGACGAAGGAAGACTAGCTGGCCAGGGCAGGCCATTGCTACCGACTACCTACTGATGATGGTGGTTTTGGTCTGGTCCACCAAATGAATGTTCGCTCAAATCGGACAAATTTTCCCACAAAAGGTTCAACCATGGAATGTAGGCACTTGTGCACAGTAACGAATACTTACTGCCTCTGCTTTTGCCTCTTCCGGCCGATGGCACTTCCCCAAAGGAATTCAGTTTCGTCGTACAATGCCCCGCCAAAAATGGAGCGCCATCCTTGGATCCTGAAATATTTATGGCGATTTTCCACCACAGAACAGTATTGCATTTATTAATACATATTTTGAATCTACTTCATATAAGGCAAAACATTTCAAGACATTTTTATTAAACCATTAAATATTCACTGCGTCTCGAAATAAATAGTTTTTATTTTAAAAACTCTTCATAGAAAGTTTTTATAACCCTGTGACCCAGTGTTTCATCTTTTTCCGAAATGGCAAATTTTCGTGTCGACTACTACTAAAACCTTCAGTGAGGAAATTGCATTTTCCCCAATGAGCTGTGGAACGAAAGCATACACTGGTCTGGCCTTGCTTGGGGGTGTAAAATCCAAATCATCTTCACCGAGAGGGCTTAGCCTGGCATCAAGTTCCGTTTCCTTCGATCGGTCACCCAAATTCCAAGAAGCCCAGCAGAAGGAACGACGAGCTCTTGTTATTTTGCTTGTTTTTGACTGCCCTTTTGCTCGTCGTAAAGTTTAAGAATATTGGTCTGTGGAAAATTATTATTACCCATCAACGGCAGTCCGTGAACAGTTTCGTTTTGATGGTGTACAGGAGTTCGTATACGTTTTTTTCTTCGCTCTGCACATGAAATTGCTCCCTCGGTTTTTCGACTAGACTCAACTTGGAACTTGGCTCGCCGCTGCTGCTACAGTTAGGATTGACCATTTTTCTCAAGAATGAAACGATTGCAGTGGAAAGTGCCATTTTAAAATTTAATGATAATGACGTACATTTGCTTAGGAAATGGAAGTTGAATGTTTTAACTGCGGTAAACGTCGCGCGCACTCCGAGTTATGAGCAGCCAGGGCAATTATTTCTGCGATAATTGCATAGTCTTTGATGTTTTCAGTTTGTCTATAACAGAAAACCCATCATCATTCTAAAACCTGTCAGAAGAATAAAAATTTAAAAAAATTAACAACGGTCAAAAAAACGGTTTGAGAAATAATTGCAACATGTCAACAAATTAAGACTCAAATTGCGAAAAATCCTTTAATTTGCCTCCAATCTGGTGAGTACACTTAGAAGAATAATTAAAAAAAAAACGAGAGTGAACAAATGGGTATTTTTTGTGTACCGTAAAACGGGGTAACATTGATCACCGGCGTAATTATGATCAAAAGGAAATTTTTTCAGATAATCATCAATAACTAAGTCTAAAGTTGAAATATCTTAAAACTTTTTTCTAACTTTAAAAACCTATAAATTGAGTTTCGAATTTCGAAAAACTTGTTTTGTTTTTTTTTTGTCAAATTCCAATGTAAATAAAAATGTAATTTAAATATCTTGAAATATCTTTTTTTCGAAGGCTCGCAAACAAACACCCGTCTTGATGAAGTCAAAGCGTTTAAAAGCAAAAAGGTTGACTTATGCGAGAGTTTCACTTTTTTCTTAATAGTGTTTTGGTGTAGTCTTTGATGTAGTTAGAGGTAATTTTTCATATTAAAAAAAATAGGGACATTTTCCAAAAGTAAGCCAGTCTAAGACAAAACGCTAGAAACCCCACAAATTATCAAAGTTTGAGGGAAAATTTAAAAGGGGAATAGTGCGAGGGCCTGGAAAATTCATTGAAGGCAAAATTTCATTTGTTTTTGTGGTTGAAATTTTATTAGTAATGTTAAAAAATAGCCCCTTAATTTATGCAATTGTCCAACATTCGATTTAAATTGTTGTTCGGGTTTAACAAATTAAGGATCGCGATGTTGTTTTTTTGGACCGCAAAAAAATCTTAACATTCAGACATTCAATTGGTATTTTGTATCCTTTATGATCAAGAAAGCTTGTTGAAAACGTCAAATCATTTATCTTTAGCATCTATTGGTAGAACATAATTTTCCTTGCTGAACCCGATCCATATTTTTTCAGATAAATTTTTGTAAAGGAGACTGTAAAAAAATATGTAAGAAACCTGTATTCCTGGTGTTCACAGGTGTGCAATATTTGAATCGGATGGATAAAGACAGGAAAAAGTTATTATGGGGTCAATCAAGTCTACCATGGAATAAATAAGTTATGAATTAAAGAATTAATATTAGTTAGAGAGCCTTATATTCAGCATATATAATTATTCATGTACATTATCAGCAGCGGATTCAGCTCTTTTTTTTGGATTCGATAATCTTCTGGATTTTTCGATCGAATTTCCTAAATTTTCAATTCCTTTTTTCTCTGTTCCATAACTTCATTATTGTAAAAGATTAAATAAAAATAAAAAATGGTATGGTTTTTTAAATTTTTAATGTACCATTTGGCATTTTTTTTAAATTTTTAATTAGTATTTGTTCCCAAGATCCCACTGTTTTAAAAAAAGAAATATTTTTTTGATTTTGAAAAATGACCGAATAGATTCAAAAACCTGGCTCGCGAACGTTTTTCCAAATTCCTTATATGGGATGGACACAATATTTTTCTTTTTTATTCATTTGGCATAAGAGAACTTTACAGATAGGGAAAATGTATTTTAAGTTTTGAATGTGTATATAAACAAAAAAAAATATAGATGGTTCAAGATGTGTGGCCCACGATTCCCCAAAAGTTAGAATTACACATATTGGTTGCGTTTGTGTGACTTATTGATGTTTCATCAAAAATTCCTTTTCCACGTGAAAGAACATGACAAAACTTAGATCATATGCGAATGAGAATATTTTTGTTATGAACTTTAGGTTCCCCATCGATGCAATTAGCGGGTGCTTGTTTAATTATGTACACTGCAAAAAATGTACACTTATGGATTATGTTTCTGCACACATAAGCTCATAAATATCTGCTATTATATGATTCAAATAAGATTTATGTTTAAGTTTTAGTTTATATTGGATTAGAAGATGATGTTCATCAACTTACACATAACTTTTATGAATGTCATCTTTGAAATATTGCACCCTTTCAAAATGGCTCCGTTTGGAAAACACATGAGGTACCGGTGAAGGAAACTTTTTTGGGTCTTATAAAGGCAAACGAGGTTAGTTAATTTTGTAAATAACTTCTTAAAGATCATTTTTCTTACGATGATCACAAAGCGTATGTTTGTTTATTTTTCTATCTGTTTCTCACAGCTAATATTGGTGTGGATTACGGATGGTCCTTCAACAATAATGGAACGCTGAATTCGGAAATGGAACCTCGGGTGTCTTCGATGATGAGCCACCAAAAAAGTCAATAGTTGTTCAACGAAACTTTTCATAAAAAATTTTACAAGAAAGTTTTGTCATTGCGAAAACAAATCACAATTGTCTCTTTTATTTTCATATACCCAAGACTAGATTTCAAATAATGTTATTTTGAATAATTTGAAGCCTACTTTCAGGCGTTTTCAATGTCAATGTTATTTTGAATAATTTGAAGCCTACTTTCAGGCGTTTTCACTTCACGCATAAAATCAATACGTAGGAATTTATAACTTTCATGTGTCGCATACAACTTTGAAATATTTCCTGAGTATAAGAATGACACATAATTTTTAAATGGGAGACAAATTGCAAAGATCTATATAGGCCGACACATACTCCTAATATGTGGATTTTTTGCAGTGTAAGTTATTTTCTTTTTAACTTTTCTAAGTATGACAAATAAAAGAAGCATATAATGCGTATTTAAGTCAACAACATATAGAAAAATATGCTTAAGCAAAGCGACGACGATGACAGTTGGATTGAGATTTTTATCTCAACACACATCTGAGATATTAAGAGAAGCCCACGTTTCCTCATGGCGCACGTTACCCCACTCTCCCCTATTAAATTTCATCGATATTTTTTTTTGTGTATGAGCAAATCCACTGCGACCAATTTATTTGATCTATTGTGGAGTAACCCAATTTACTATTTGTCTGATTACGTCGTACTGTCATCATTTAATTGAGATGTAAGTTGTAGACGAAATCAAGACATAATTCCAGTTTGGGATGGTGTTTCTTATGAATATCACCACCTTACTGGCCTTCATCTTCCAAATATCATCGGGCGTTAGGATTTGCTTACCAAGAGCTTCTAGTCTATGTGTCGTAAGATATCCACAGTCACACATTAAGTGCTCAGCAGTTCCTACTTCAGTTTTAAAGACCGGCACATGTCATTACTAAGTTTGCCAATATTTTTAAGGAGGTAATTGCATGGACAATGCCCTGTTAAAAGGTCTGTAAATGTTTTCAGATCACTTTTCGGCAGGCTCAAAAGGTCATCGATATTACATAAACGTCATATGAGTAATGACGTTATTTATGGAATGTGTATGGAAGATCCTTGTTTTAAAAGCGAGACGAGTAAACTTCTTGTTTTTAAATCAAGCCAATTTGATCCAATTTTCATGCAATTGTTTATGATCTTAAGTTGGGAAAGAATTATAGCTTATATGCCAACCTTTTCTGGCCTAAAAAACTCTCGCACAAAAAATTAACGTCATTCTTAGAGCCAGTGTATGTATCAGACACATTCCACGGGCTTTTAACGCTCACAATTGATTTTTATCCGTTCGAAAATAAAAAAATCTTAGGATCGTCAATAATTTCGTTAATTTAAATCATACAAAACCAACGTAAAAGAATGTAGTTTTTAACATGTTTTTTTATGTTGAATGAAAAACTTTTGATAGAAAAGTGTTGATGGTTGATTTAAAATACATGGATTTATTTTTCTTAATTTGCATAACATTTTTGAAGCTAATAGAACAGACTGTTTCATTGTGATAAAAGAATTTGTTAACATCCAATTGAGTTGTTTTAAATAGCGCAAAAAGAAGTCGCAAATAAGTGAATTCACAAGACAAGAAAGGAAAAATTTGAAATTTAAATTTGATTGTTGTAAAATTTTTATAATGGAAATGTGATTTGAAAGGTGCCTTGATCTTCCAGATGGTTGGGATTTTACAATCGAACATAATTTATTGTGTTTTGTGAATAATTCATAATTTTTTATAAAGAAATCGGGATTTCGAGTAGGCTTTGATTCGCGTGGACGTCAAAAATTTACGCTCCGGTCGTTCAAAGGAAAAAATTAAAGTCCGTAAGGCCTGTAGTTTTTTTCAGGATGTCGGAAGAAACAAAACAGCTTCAGAAACTCCGGTTGCAGTAGGTTCCGATATCAAAACAACATCAGCCTGGCTCCTGCTAACTTCAGATATACGGTTTTGAATCAGCAAAGAATGTTTGCTATTGACGGTTGCCTATTTGGTGAGATCCAAATTGTGTTTAAGATTTTGGACTGTTGCATTGTATAATTTTTATACAAAGTTTTTGTACATGAAGCATATGAAGCGTTTTAATGGGAACTACACGCTTTTTCTTCCTTTTGTTCCAGTGTCTTTTGCGGCATTTACCACATGGTTGGCCTACCCGGAGTGATATCTGCAATTGATATTTTAATGTAACAGAAATAACTTTGATAACTTGGTAAAATACGAAGAAAAAGAAATTCGTAGTTTTTAAAACAAAATCATATTTATTGGGAAACACAAAAAAGACTGTAAACCAGCTACGGAATGTTAAAAAAATTCACTTAGTGTCTAAGATAGAAGAAAGTTAGAAGCTATACGCCCACAAAAATATATTTTTGTTTGAAGCTATTTAAGATCATAACAAAAAAAAATGCAATAATCTGTAAAAACTGTACTTTCAATCAATGAACCGTCAAAATTGTTTAAGTCACACCAAGAAATAGGAATCAGAAAGTTTTTGTAATTTGGCACATATTTAGATCCTTGGATCGTGAAATGGCCTTTCTGGTAAATATAAATTTATTGCGGAAATCTTGCGAGAATATACGGAATGTCTAGTGCAAAGTTTAATCGAAGTGTTAGAAAATCTGAGAAATTGAAAATTTACAAAAGGTTCGAATTTTGTCTACTTGTTTATCGCAGGAAAATACAGGTGAGACTTGCCGACGAAAAGTTTCTGATTGGAATCCTGTCAGGTGACCGCTTGTTTTGCTGTCCATTTCGAAATTTTTCAAAATATCTCCCCACAATCAGTCCAAATATTTTGCGCGCAACTTGACCACCGTATTTTGTTTATTTTACCAATGTCTGCCCATTTCTACCTCGTAGAAATGAAGTCAGGAGGCCTATTTATAAGTCAGCTAGACGAACCAGTCAGAAAACTTTGACTTTTTTTTTATTACTTCCTATATTCATATTTTCAGTCTGTTGTGTTGTGAGCCTAATTGGTTGAATGATTAAACTGAATCAAAGCAATCGAAAGATTCCTTTTAATTCAACCACTGTAATTGAAAAGTTAAGCAAAGCAATCGAAAGATTCCTTTTAATTCAACCAAGGTAATTGAAAAGTTCATATACCGGTATTTCGATAGCAACTTCTTCAGTGAGCGTTTTCGATTGATTGATCAATCAATCGAAAACGCTCAATGAAGAAGGTAGTAAGTTGCTATCGAAATACCGGTATATGAACTTTTCAATTACCTTGGTTGAATTAAAAGGAATCTTTCGATTGCTTTGATTCATATTTTCAGATTGAGCTTGAAAAAACCTATCACAATTCTCTCACTTCGTGGAATCACTTTTTTTTAGATTTAAGTTGCCTATTGGATTCTCTAGAACTTCTTAAACGATTTCCCCTGGGAATTTTGGTCGAATAGTTGATTTGAGTTATTTTTGGGCCTCCCACTGGAACTTTTTTGAATTTTTATCGATTCTGCCCAAAAATGTTTGTCAATGAACTTCATTATTGGACGCTTCACTGAAAATTTCCTCAATTTTCATCCATGCATCCAAAAGTCATTCACAAAACGAAGTGTTGCATTTTTTTCGAATACAGTCCTTATAGAAAGCTTTGAATAGAAAACCTCCGAAAATGACATCATTTTAAAATCCCTAAATCTGCTGAGTATTTTGGAGTATTTGAATTATTTTATAAGCCTAAAAAATTGAGGGTTACATGGGAGTTTTGGCCGCTATCCTGCAATTACCGGAAATAATCTCACTTTTAAAAGAGGTAATATTTTTTAGCAGAATTGTTTCTCATTCTCAATGTAACCGATTTTAAAAATTCAAATTTTTGTTTCATTTTGATGACATGATCATCATTTTTACTGAATACACATTATATCTCTTATATTACTTTTATTCGTAATATGAGAATGAAAACAAGAAAATAATATCGTAGTTTTCGTAACCGACTGATATGATGCGCGCACTTCTCATTTGGTCATCGTGATTTCTTAAAACTTCTCGTAAAACCTGTCCACTTTGTATATACCCAACGATAGAATCAAATCTCTACAACCGATTGATATGCTTTTTAAGTGGTTTTTTCAAAAATGTGTAGCAACATTTTCCGAATTTACCAAAATATGTCGGAATTCGACAACATTTTCAAACGTTTTGAAGCAAGCAAGTTAGCAGCTTCACAACCTCCCGGGAGAACTTAAATCGAACAAACTCGATTGCTCGATCCCAAACTTTTGGACGGTAACTTAAGTGTCTATTTTATTAATTAAAATAGACACAAAATTTTTTGATTTTGTTCTGAGAAGTATAGAATAAGGTTTCTAATGCAACTCAAATTTTGAAATTTGGTTCACCCTATCGCGAGATGATTGGCTTTGAATATTGAGTGCGATTTTTTGAAAATGTTCTAACTTTAGGTTAAGTTTTAGGTGAAAAACTAAAACATTGTTTATGTGCAAAATACCTCCGAAATAGCTATTGCTCATTATCTTCCAAATAAGATCAGAAGATCTGCAATATGTCCTAAGACGGCTGAGATATGAACGATCAAAATTTGCATGTTTTTTAGCAGGTGATCCCAAACTTTTGGCCGGCAGTGTATATCGGTTTAAGGAACTCTAACGGGTATTGATTTTAGGGACGAATAAGGATTAAAATGTTGTAGTTTTTTTCCTAACAGGATCATTACATAAATTTGTTTGGAAACAGGAAACATATGACTGCTCAAAATACGCTTAATGAAATTTTTGAACAATGTTTTTATGCACTTATACTTTGAACGATTGTTTAAACGATTTCTTGTAATTTGACGATTTTCGGACATATCAAAAACCAGTCCAGTTATATTCCTAAATTTTTAAACCCACTCTTTTGCTGGTGGTCAATTGATCCGAAGAAGCTTAGCTCGTTACAAAAAACTGCCAGAAATATCCTGGATAGAAACAATATAATAAAAAAATTAGAAGTATTCAAAAATGCTTGAATAATAGCTTTGGGGTAACCTTCTAATTACTAAGTATTGTAACAATCTGATTTTTAATGTATACAAGTAAATATTCTAAAAACAAATTCAAAGATTTGCCAATAACATAAGAGCAATATCCTAAAGCCTAAAACTTCTGTCTATTTATACCAACTGAAAGCCCCAAACTGTGTGATTTGTTATTGAAAGCGTGTTCAGAGACCCAGTTTGAAATATCGCCTTAAATAAAAAGCGAGACAGAAAAGTGCAAAAATGATTAAACATCAAGGCCAAGTTTAATTGGCAATGGTTTCGCTATAAATCAGTCGTGAAAAGTTCCATCGAACTGAACCAAAACCACATACATAGGCTAGGGAGGAAAAATCGTTCTCCCCTTCAGTAGATACGTATACAAAGCCTTGGCTGTTCGCCTCCAGGAGATTTTGGTTCTGTCGTCATCAGCCTGTTTCATCCTTCCACATGTTTCATGTTTCCATTTTCACACAGGACTATAGGTATCTCCGTATACTTACCACACCGGATTCGCCATATGTTTATTCCGATCCCAGCCACATATTTTTATTCCATCTCTTCATCTTCCGACAATTTTTCCACTAACATTTGTATATTTATCTTTCCGTGCTTTTGATCCTTTCCCTTAGGAGAGTGGGTGGTTTTGGTGGAGCAATCGCTTCCTCGTAGCTGGGAACTCCATCTTATACCAGGCAGCAGCCGTCAGTTGGTGGTATGTTTTGATGTTGCTTCCTCCAGGCTTTCGCGGATTCCAGGGAGCACGTCCAAACATATGTATGTATGGCATGAATCGCGGGGCTAAAAGATATGGCAAATGTCGGCTGTGGCGGTTGGCAAATGTATTGGGGAAGCTTTCTCCCAAAGCATACCAATTTTGTACGGCTTGTAGCATGACGAATGGCTCTCTTTTGGTTTTGGAGGGAAATCGAGATTCACGATGGCTTGCAGCTAGTTGCCAGGGCTAGGGCAGATGTTTAGGAAAGGGGGTAGGGTAGAAGTCGCGGGACGAAGGAGTTGATAAGACTGATGGAAAATGGTATTCCCCGGAACGCTGAAACGGGTCTGGGTTCGGGTAGTCGCGCACTCTCGAATGTTAATGTGGGAATTTGGGAGGATTTTTCCCGAGAGGTTTGACGCTTGCCGGTGGAACTTTAAAGTTGTTACAAGTCACACTGGATCAAAACGTATGTATATCTCTGTTGGTAGGTTTGCATTTTCAGGAAATGCATGGATTTTTTCATAAATTTTTAACTTTTGATAACATTTCAAAATTGAAAATTCTAAGTAAAAAATCCATCAAGGCTCTGACCAAAAAATCTCAGTGTGCAGAGACCACACCGCTCGAAAAAAAAGCAATATGGCCAAATGTGTCCATGTCGGAGGGATTTGAAATTTCATCACGGATTTTTCCCGGTCATGCCTGATGCAAGTAACGGACATGAGCCCAGGTACTTACACTTTGTCGGGATGTAATGTATACACATCCCGTGTATCCATCGGCTGAGAGTGAGTAAGTGGGGAGTTAAGGGAATTGAATTGGTTTATAATTTGCATGTAATGAGTGCACGGAACGGAACTTCCTCCCGGGGGAAAGATCGTCCCCGGAATGTATAATCAATAAGTTCCGTTGGTTGCGTTGAGTGAAAAGCAACAGTGTATGAGCGGAGATTGAACTGCTGTTGTTGCTGCTGCTGCTGATTCTGCCTGATTATGATGATGCGGGAAGCTCGTTTATGAAAAACTATGCCGAAGCTGCGATATTGTCGCTAATCCTGAGAGAGTGTTTTTAGCACATTTATCACATGGGAACACATTGAGAGACTCTATAATAACACTAGTTTACAAAATTGAAAAAAAAATCGTGAACTTGATTAACTGACCAACATTTTTAATGTAAAATCGGGCGCTGAATCCGAAAATGAAATTCAAAAAAATCTCAGTAGAACCGTTTTTGAGTTATGCTCCAAATATGAAATTTCGAAAAAATTAAAAAAGTTCTTGTACTTAGATTAAAATATCTCAGACGGCTTAACAGTAATTTGAAATCCCTCTTTTGCATATTGAAGGTGAATAAGTTTTCTATCGGTCATCTGAACACTGTTTTTGCGTTTGACCAACAGTATTGCTGATATTAGTGACTTTATGAGAAAAAAAATTATAAAAAACGCATTTTTTTAGAGAAAATTCTGTTTCAACGAAAGTTTTAGACTCGATGGTAGCATTTAAAAAATCTGATTTTCTTTTGCGCTTGAATGGTAATTTAAAACAAAGATTTCAAGTGGTTATTTATCAAAATTGGTTGAAAATTGAAAAAGTTATGGCTATTTTACCATAACTGAAATTTTTGGAGTTTTTAATAATTTAACGAACCGCAGTACACTTATCATAGTATAGGAAGAATGAAACATAATAAATCTCACTCGCTCCAAGTCAAAATTATTTATAAGCTTACCAGAAGGTCACATGCCAAGTTTCTGGAAGATCTGACCAAAGGGAGGGGTTGCTTAAGTCTCAAACGTGAATACAATTTTGAGGTATTTTGCCCGGAAGGAACGAAAAATACTGGTTTTTCATCAATAACTTTTTTCATCACTAGCTGATTATTTTTTATGGTTGATTTTCTTAAAGCCTAAGTTGAGACAAATATTTCACCCGAAGACTGTAACTCGATTGGATTTGAAACAGAAAAGTTATTGCGGTTCTAAGATTGTATTTTGGTCGAAAATTGTCGTATAAAACGCAATGCGTAAAAAGTACTCATTGCGTGTTGGACAAAATTTGCAGCCTTTGAACCGCAATAACTTTTCTGTTTCAAATCCAATCGAGTTACAGTCTTCGGGTGAAATATTTGTCTCAACTTAGGTTTTAAGAAAATCAACCATAAAAAACAATCAGCTAGTGATGAAAAAAGTTATTGATGAAAAACCAGTATTTTTCGTTCCTTCCGGGCAAAATACCTCAAAATTTTATTCACGTTTGAGACTTAAGCAACCCCTCCCTTTGGTCAGATCTTCCAGAAACTTGGCATGTGACCTTCTGGTAAGCTTATAAATAATTTTGACTTGGAGCGAGTGAGATTTATTATGTTTCATTCTTCCTATACTATGATAAGTGTACTGCGGTTCGTTAAATTATTAAAAACTCCAAAAATTTCAGTTATGGTAAAATAGCCATAAGTTTTTCAATTTTCAACCGATTTTGATAAATAACCACTTGAAATCTTTGTTTTAAATTACCATTCAAGCGCAAAAGAAAATCAGATTTTTTAAATGCTACCATCGAGTCTAAAACTTTCGTTGAAACAGAATTTTCTCTAAAAAAATGCGTTTTTTATAATTTTTTTTCTCATAAAGTCACTAATATCAGCAATACTGTTGGTCAAACGCAAAAATAGTGTTCAGATGACCGATAGAAAACTTATTCACCTTCAATATGCAAAAGAGGGATTTCAAATTACTGTTAAGCCGTCTGAGATATTTTAATCTAAGTACAAGAACTTTTTTAATTTTTTCGAAATTTCATATTTGGAGCATAACTCAAAAACGGTTCTACTGAGATTTTTTTGAATTTCATTTTCGGATTCAGCGCCCGATTTCACATTGGAAATGACCTTCAGTTTACTGAGTTCAAAAATGCTGTAAACTAGTGTAATTGATGAGATATCGATTTTTGTAGATTCTTGTTTTTCAATTGAACTTTTTTTCTGCCAGTAACTAGATACCAAAAGACTTTTCTGACAATGCTGCCCATCAGACTCGTTACGTTAAAAATTTAATTTTTAGTTATTTTTTTTTATAAATAATTTCTAAACTGACTACAAAGACAAATTAAAATGCTTAAAAGTATAACTAAAAGAAACAGAATGTAAACTCGAATCTAATGATTCCTAAATAAATTGAGTGGAGACCAGACCGAACTGACGCCAAATTAAAAAAAAAATAGTTATCTTTTGCAGCGGATGCAAAACATGTTAAACTACCTACTCTCTAAAAATCGGGACATTTTTCCAATTTTTTAAGATTTTATTGAATGAATTCAATGTTGCAGGCAGTAAAAACGGCAAAAATGCGTCGCGCTAAAGGTAACTGAGAGCAACCTTAAAGGGAAAACTAAAAAGCACGTTTTGCTAAAGAAAATTCATTGTTTTAATGATGAATTAGGCTCTCGTGGCCAAAAATTCATGTTTTGGGTCGTCAGCATTTGTATAAATTTTCGGTTAGCCAGACCGAACTGAGTCCTCTGAATTTTATTTTCCATTTCTCCTAATGGATTGGTAGGATTTTTAACTTTCAATGATAAAAGAAGCTTAGTTTTATTGCTTACCATCGTTTAGAACTGTTGTGTTCTAAGTTAAAATCTAAAAAAAATCTCGTTTAAATAGTGGAAAATTTGTATGGCTCAATTCACTATGGCTCAACGAAAATTGCAATTTTTCGAACATCAACCATAACCGTTGGGTGCTGCCTAGAAAGCGCCTATTAGTATTTATTATCAGATTTTTCAACATTCCAGACCAGAGTGAGCTGAGTGCTTACATATCTATTAAAATTCAGTCTGCTACTGAACTGTGTATCATTGATCAACCTGTATAACCTCAATGCCTTGAAAAGAGTCTAGATTTGTTGATGGAATGATTAAATAGAATAACTTTTGAAATGGTATCATTTAGTAGGACTGTGAATAAGACCACGAGTTTTACGTTCAAATCGCGAATCTGTTCGCCGAATTCTTTAAGAGCGTCCACACTTCTCAATCAGCGCCGGCCTCTAACGAATACCTTGAAGCATTGCCCAGCTTTGACGTCATTTTACTTCAGCCCATTCTAACCCAACATGAAGTTTGTCTGCCTTGAAAGCCATTGATCCTTCAAAAGGTCCCAGTCCAGACGGTATTCCTCCGTTTCTCATACTGAACATTGTCGCTTCGATCGCCGAGCCAATACGGATAATTTTCAATCGATTGCTTACTGATGGTGTTTTTTCTAGTGTTTGGAAAATGGCTGCTATAATTTCTATTCACAAATCCGGAAATTTACATGATGTGACAAATTACAGACCTGCTGTTTGTCAAAGGTTTTCGAAACAATTATGTATGAAAGACTGTACAACGCCGCTAAACCGATATAATCTGAATATCAACACGGGTCTGTGCAGAAAAGATCAACTGTTTCGAACTTGTTGTGCTATTCTAATAACCACTGCATTCGGCTATGAGCAAAAACCAACAAGTTGCCGTTATTTACGTGGACTTTTCTAAAGCATTCGACAAAGTACCGCACGAGCTCGCAATCAAAAAACCGCACGCTTTGGCTTTCCGTCGTGGTCGACATTGTGGCTGTACTCTTATCTAACGAAACGCCAAGCATTTGTGAACTTACGAGGAATCAGATCTCAGCCATTCGACATTCCGTCCGGCGTCCCTCAGGGAAGTCACTTAGGCTCATTCATTTTTATACTCTTCGTGAACGACCTTGCTTGAATACTCAAACCTCAAACGCAGACGATCTTAAAATATAAGGTACACCGGGGTAAGTGTGGACGGGGTTTCGTATAGTTCAACTTTAAAAAATCATAAAAAAATCAGCAGTGGATCAATTTTGATAAATTGACGATCAATGTGATGCAGAACATGTTTTTTACAAAAGCTGAAGAGATGAGCTCGATAGAAACAAAGCGAAAAAAGTTATCACGCAAATCGTTATGGACCGCTGGTGTCCTCACTTACCCCGCTTTATGGGGTAAGTGTGGACGGTAGATTTTCCCTTTGATTTCTCAGGAAATTTTCAAAAAAAAAAATGTGTTTTCTTGGTTGAATACATTACTTTATTGCTTGAACCGTTCAAAATTTTGAAAAAAGTTCATGATACTATAATTAAAGTGTGTAATTTATGTTACATCACACGAGATCCGATTTCATCAAAAACACAGAACAAATAAGTACCGTCAACTGGGGCAACATGCAACAATTTTCAACTTCAATGGCTTCCAAAAAACTTATGTTCACAGTTAATCGTATCCTTTATGCATCAAAAGTTTTAAGGATGCTGGGGCATCAAATTGGCGTAAATAAAAAAATTATTGGTTTCTTCAGTTATTTTTAATTTTCTAAAAACATGCGATTTTCACACTCCTTAGAAAATGGGGTAACTTGCAACAAACTTTGTTTTTAATGAAAAATCTTATGAACACGTACGAAAATTCATAGTTTTTAATATATTTGCAATGCCTTAAAGACCATTACGCATGACAACACCAATTGCAGTAGTTTTTGGGTCTGTAAAAACAAATTTTCACAATTTTGCTGAAAATTAGGATGCTGCATACATTTAGGGGTTAAATAATACTACGAAAAATTCTATAAGCTGAAATCATAAAAATAAATGTTTGGGTGAATGAAATTTAAATGTTTACAAACGCGTGATGCAAAACATTCATATTCCAGCACATGGAAACGAGATTTACAAAGTATTTCTTTGATTTCCATTTTGTTGCATTTAACCCCAGACAACCAACTGAATTTGAAAAATATTCATTTAAAAAAATTGGGTGATTGTTAGAAAAATATTTTTACACCAACAATGTTGGTATAACATGAGGAAACCTGTAAAAAGTATGTAGGTTATTTTATCAAGCCGATCCGTCATACTGGGTAAAGTTTTTTTCGGCATCAAAAAATGTTAAAATTTGTACATTTATTGCTCGATTTTTCAAATTTTACATAAAAATAAAAAACTTAAGACAACTAGCTTAAGATGCGAGAAATTATGTCATCATCATTTTGTTATCATTAAAAGATATCTTTATTACAATACATTAAATTAAAAATTTATTCAATGTAGTGTTATATAAATGTTGCATCGAACCCCGCTGTTGCATGATGCCCCGTTTGACGGTACTTTACTCAAATTTTCATGATCCGAATGCTTAATATAGCTAAATAATACAACTCATAAAGGATGAAGGACAGAAAATTGAAAAAATGTGTAAACATCAAGTCTTTTTAAAGCCGTCCACACTTACCCCAGGTAGGGGTTGGAGACAAAATTTTAGTTTTTTTGTAAATAAACTCTTTTTTCTTAATTTTTAACCGCCGTTTCTTTTCCTAACTGGTTGTTTGGAATGTAAGGATTGTTTCAATGTAGAGTTTTTCATCGAGAGCCAGCTAGTTTAGGAGAAATTTGCAATTGAAAAAGATGCACATCAACTCGACATCGTAGTTGAAAATAGAAAATTCCGAAAAAGTCGCTGTGAACAACCGTTATTGTCTGAATCGTATCTTTTTCACAGTTATTGGATAGATTACAAGTAAATTGAACATTCTGCATCAAAAGTTTGAAAAAATAGTGCACAGTATTGTTTTTATAGCCATCGTCCACACTTACCCCGCGTCCACACTTACCCCGGTGTACCTTACCGAATTATTGGATTACTTGTGGACTGTGCAGCACTTCAAGCTGACATCTTGATACTCTTGGACTGGTGCAGGTCACATGGGATGATAGCTAACTCGAATAAGTGTAAATGTATTACTTTCCAAAGATCAAGAGAGCACATCCGCTTTGCTTACATCATGAACACAGAAGAAATGGAGAGAGCGACTTCCATAAAAGATTTGGGCGTAGTGTTTGATCACATACTGACTTTTACGTCATCACCACCGCAATAGCTTTTTCCATCTTTGGTTTCATCCGGAGAAACACCGCTGATTTTGAAGATATTTACTGCCTTAAAGCGATTTTCTGTGCTTTGGTTCGTAGTGTATTGGAATATGCCGTGATAGCTTGGACACCTTATCAGGAAGTACAAATCGAAAGGATTGAAAGGGTTTAAAAGAAATTTTTAAGATATGCACTACGACTGCCATGGAATGATGCCGTTAGACTACCACCGTACGTATCCCTCGAAACTCTTCGTGCCGACGAACAAACATTCAAAAAATGTTTCTCTTTGACCTGTCAATAAATAACATAGACTGCCCACAACTGCTAAAAAACATCAACCTTCACACACCAACGAGACGACTTCGTCAACAGAACAGCCGCACCGTTTTTGCACAAAACCACCCATTGTATAATTGTTGGTCGTGTTTTTTTAGAGGTGTCAAATATTTTTAATTTTAACCAGTCCAAAGATGTATTTACAAATATAATATGATAACATGATGATATATGATATATGATATAACAAAAACGGCCAAAAAAGAAATAAAAACACGACATCATAGCATCGGTGATAGGTCACTATCAGACTATCAACCGTACCGTTTCGCACCCAAACTCCGGATGTAACAAATGCGAAGATAACAAACTGAGAAGACTATACATCGATAGATGCGTTTATGAGTTAAAGAAAGTATATCTGAGCGATCACATATCATCTTTTTGTTTGTCCGCACTGCAAGTTTTCCCTTGTGGGGCGGACCACGCTTGGCCTACTAATGTGTGGTGGTAGATGCAACTCTATCTGTATCTACCGCTTCATAGTAGTAGGCCCATGAGGAACAAAAATTTTATATGTGATGATATGCTTCTAAATAAATTCTACCCGCTCATTTTCAACATCTTTCATTTTCATCTAACCTTCTATCCATCTATATATAAAAAAAATTCATAATCTTTAGATGTCCCTACTAAAAAGGACATCACTTTTCACCGCTAAGGCCGACAAATTAAAGTAACATTATTTATTGCTTTTACAATTGAAGGTCTTTTGCTTAACCTTCCAAAGCAGTTCGTAAAATATCCGTTTCGGGAAAATTTGAGTTGTAGTTTGATTTCGTTCTCCTGGCTGTAAATTTTAACCTATTGTAATGATATTATATTCACTGTGTAGGTAGTTTATTTTAATTACTCATCATTTCAAAATAAAGTCGATATTTATAACCAGGTAATCAAAAACTGGTTCAGAAAGTAAAAAGTCTGAAAAATCAATTTAATTTTTAAAATACTCATAATTTCTAACAGCTTTTCTGTATTGAAGTGTTCCATTGATGTTTGAAATCGTCAAGAATAGATCTATCCGACAATATATAGACATGTTGGGATTCAATGAAAGTTTAGACCGCTATCTCAGATCTTCCGGTAGAAAAATAATCTTACTTTAAAAAACGACATCCAGTTTAGGCTTTGCTTAGCTGTAATTCATTTTCCAATTAACCGATTTTCGAAACTCAAATTCTAATTTTTTTTTGTCGTTAATTTGATCATTATTTTCATAGAACAAACTTGGTCTGTAAAAATTCTCAGTTCTTCATTATTTTAGAATGATAATAAAGATGTTTGAAATGTGCGCCTCGGGTCATATCGACCCGAACAGCTTTGGAGGGTTGACAAATTTGAAAAAGTCAAATTGGGGGGTGATAATGCATATTACTCTGAAATACTTGAAATATATTTTTTTGCTGACGTCATACATTTATTGCCTTCATCTTGCTGTTACTGTTTTATTCGCTCAGATAGAAAAAAAAAAACAAAAATGAATCCTTACACTATATTTGTACTAAATCATGTGATTTGCAAAAAAGTTTATTTTCAGAAATTTTTACCATGTTTAATGGATTAACAGATGTTGGTCGTTCTAAGAAGTAAAATAGGACCTTTGGGCTTCAAATGTTTTTTTTTTTTCTTTATTTGGTTATGACCGAAGAAGTTTATAAAAACTGTTGACGGTTCCTAGACAGTGTTACAGCTCCAGGGTTGTGTGTACTTATGTAATATATACTTAAATTTAAAACACTTCCGTTGCTGCCGTTAGGGAAACAGTGAGGATAGGAAGGAAGGGATGGAGATTAAGGATGGATTTTGGAGGTGGAAAGGAGATAGGATAAATTTTGGAAAGGGTGCTTAAAAATTTCCCACACCAGGTTGCACACGGTTACGAAGACCATTCCTGTCTTCTCCTCCCAAGAGCCCATAGCTTAGACAAGATTTACCGCGCTTGTCACGCGTTACTTTTGTAGATGTTTAGTTTCTTGGGAGGTCCGTGCAGTTTAATTTTAGAGGTTTGGTTTAAGAAGCACAGTAAGATCGCACCCCTCCACTAGTCATACTATCTTTGTACGGTATGGTTTCGTAAGAGCGGATGGACCCTACTGTGCTGAGTTTCGTTAAAGTGATGATTGTTTCGAGTTAAATCCAAAAATAATTTGATTTTTGTTTTGAATGTAGTAAATCTTGGTATGTTTTTTAATTCATTAGGCAGAGAGTTGAAAATGTTGATTCCTCCCCGAGCAGACTTTTATGGCAAAATTACAGCAAATTTTGCTATCACGCCCTGAGAGCCCAACTTGCTCTCATTTTGCTTGACATAAGGTGGTACACAGCAAAAATGAGAGCACAATTTTTCATACTTGGTTAGCAAAGTGATACCAAATTTTGCTAAAACTGAGACCCTAACTACACCTCGTATCCGAGAGCTTGGAGAGCACAATGATGCCAATATAAGGCATCATGATATTTTTCTTTTAGGCAAAATTTGGCATCAATATGCTCTCAAAAGTATCCAAAAACGAGAGCAAAGCGAGGCTAAAACTAGGGTCTCAAGTAAACCAAAATTTGGGATTATTTTGCTCTCCGTATTTTGTTTTGTATCTTCATATTTTTGCTGTTTTCAACCTTTAGTCAGTCAAATTTAAAGCAAATTTGGCTTCCATGACGTGATAGCATTGGTTTTAATTTTGCCAAAAAAAGTCGGTAGAGAAAACTGAATCTCCTTAAGTTATGCAACGTGTCAGCAATAATGAATTCAAATGCGTATTTCGATTTAAAACGACAATTGAAGAGTTGACAAATTAAGTGGGCACTTTCACATAACTTAGTAAATTACATTTAACAACTGGAAAAGTTAAAAATTTAAAATTAATCGCAAAACTGCGCCATATGTAAAACCTTTACCCGATCAGACTTTTATGCAAAATAATACCTATATATGCCTAAATTTCGATAACAGAGCATGATAGCAAAACTTAGCGCAATTTTTCCAAAAGGCAATATTTGAATTTTTTCGAATCTTGTTCTTAATTTTACTAGCCAATTTCTGAGCTCAATTTAATCAATTAAGCCTGAATTTATATAACAATCTTCGCATCAAAATCGCCTTCAAAAACCATCATGTACAAAGTGAAATTGGTAATTCTTCAAAAACAAAACCTGAATCCCAAAACAATTTCCTTGCCTACATGAAGGCGTTTAAACTTTGCCTCTTGGTACATATGTTTGTAAATGTTGAATATTTAAGGTAAATTTATTCTAGTTGAATAAAACATGAGATACTTTTACTTATAAAAATTTCAATTGAACATTTTTAAGCAAAAACGAGCAGTCAGAGAATTTTAATAACATATTAATCGTTTTTGCGATTCATGGTAACAAAATAGTTATAATTTTACTTTTAGGTGTTTTCCTGCGTACCGGAGTCAAAGCCACCTTAAAGTCGGCAATTGAATCGCGTCTCGAATGTCTAAATGGAATATTAACCTAACTACAGTTGTTCTTTTAAGTTTAGTTTTATATTATATAAACCGGTTATAAGTTATAATTTTGTGGAATACCTGCAGGTCTCTCTTGTGGGAGACCGTGAGAAAATTTACCAATTCGCCATCCGCAAGACTGTCTTATTTGTAAAACATCGAATCGAGAAAAACGAATTTGAGGATTCACTGTGCGGCCACAAAAAAGAGGGAAAAGGAGACATAATTAGGTATTTAAGCATACATTTTGACAACTAACTTAATCCCGTCCTAATTTATAATAAATAAATGCTATACTATATGTATTTACAAGTTATCGGTAGTTGCAAATATTTTGTCCTAATAAGCATATGGGACAACTTGCAGTTACATATATTCCATATGGGCCAAACATGACATGGTATTTTTTAATTGTTTGGAAAAAAGGGAAATTGTTTTTGAAATGATCTGAAAAAAAAAACGATGGTAATGCAAATGGGACAGTCTAGCGAATTGCGAAAGGTAAAATTGCTTCAAAATAAGCGCCTTAAAATAGTCTACATATAGCTAAGGTATGAAGAATTTATTTATATGAGGAAAGGCATAAAGAATACAAAATTAGTTGTTCCTCTGTAAGTTTGTTACACAACTGCGTTTAAAATTAGCTTTCGAGAAATTGGAAGAAATTCGTTTTTGGGACTTCAAACGTGTCAGCTAAAAAATGTAATAATTCATTACATTGACACCCAACGTCATACAATTTAAAATTTAGTCTATTCAAGGAGCCTAAAATGGGGTGTTGGTTATAATTAATTTGACTTATTTTTGACTCAATAATCCCAAACCATTTTTCATGTTTTAAACATTATTTGGGGATGTTTTGAAAAGTTGTTTACATACTTGTAAGTTCGAAAGAAAAATTATCTTTTTTTTTGTTATTTTACTTCCAATTTGGAATTTTATCCTTGATTTTTTATTTGTTTATTTTTTTTTTTTTTTTATTATTATAGTCGTTTTAACATCTGTATGTCATTCGCGACTTATATCAACGATGCAGTTGGTGGATAGTCATTGAAAAACTTATCCGGTGATCGATGTTTACTTTTGGGCTGGAACTCACGGACATCGGCTCAGAAAGCAACTGACTTGCCAACTGAGCTTTATCGCAAGCCCTTTATCCCAGATCTTTGAAGGGATTTTATATAGAAGTTGGTAGTGTGAATTTGAATGTTTATCAGAAGGTTGAGTTGTAATACAAAAACTGTTTGTGAATTCAAATCCTCCATTACTAATATTAAATCTGAAAGCTGACTGTTCTAGTTGTTTATTAATTTATGCACTTGTAGCTTATATGTTCATAAGCTAACAAATATTTTGTCTAATAAAAATTAGGAATTGATACTTGAACGTTGAAAGAGGCTGAGTTAACCACCAAACCCTACCGCTCCTTCGGTCTTCGATAATAGTGTTTCAACTTCTTTGGTTATCATGAAATAATCAATGGAATTTATCAAAATAAAAAATAAATCAATGAAATAAATCAGGATTTAAAAAAAGCATCAGTAATCCTTCCAAAAAATCTTTGGCTTCAGGGCTACGAATAAAAATAAAAAAAAAATGCTTTGAAACTCTGATGGCAACTAATTTGAACTACTAAAAACACAGATTTACAGGCCTTATTTAAATTTCAAAAAGAGTTTTGCCAAGTTGTCTCTGAGAAAATAGAATTTGAAATTTTTAGATATTTCACTTACCTTGCAATGTAGCAGGAAGTTCAATTCATTTTCACCTCCCGAATGTCACAGTCACAAGAGGTGACTTTCCGAAACAGTGGTGGTTGCGGTGGTGTAGAGGATGCTACTAGCCTCAAGGTCTGGTGACCGGGAGTAAGCCTGTGATGCGTATGAAACTGAGTTGAATCGTAGATGTTTCCAGCGTCTAGATCCGGACTTTTCCAACATCCCAAAATAAATAGCTGGGATCTCTTTCGGCGATTCCGGAGGGTTCGGAGCAGTTCAATAAATTGCATTTTTCATCGTCTTCGTCATCGTGCATCGTCATCGTCATCGTCTGGATCTTCCCTACGTTTGCAATCCGCAGGATTCGGTGGACTTCTTCGACGTACATCCTGATAAAATATCTGCGCTTCCTTAGTGGCGTAGGCAGACCTAATTTCTTTTGCGGGCAGCTGAAATTTAAACAGCGAAGATACATATCAAATCCAAGGTGCATCCGATGACTCGATGCGGACAAAAAACGATATTTATGTACCTTTTAAACAGCTCCGGGATCTAAGTTGTTCTTTCGAGTTTATTCACATAAAAACCCAACTTAAACTTTAAAAAAACACAGACTGGTAACTGAGTATATACTTTGTTATTGTTTTGTTGTTTTCCTTACACGCTCATAAATTTTCAATCATTTATGATTTTATTTAAATCATGGAGTGATATTTACCTATATTTACGACCATCTGCTTGTAATGTTTAAAAATCGAATAAAATGAATAACATGATGGTTACGTTGAAAAAAAAAATATTTTTAAATTTTCACGGTTTATAAAATCAAATAATGTTTCCAACTTTTTTAACCTTCCAAAGCTGTTCGCAAAATATTCGTTTCGGGGAAATTTGACTTGTTGTTTGTTGGTGTTCCCCTGGCCGTAAAAGTTACTCGAATTTGATGATATCAAATGCAATGTGTAGGTAATTTATTCTAGCTATTTAACATTTTAAAATAAAGTCGATATGTATTACCATGTATAATCAGAAGCTGTTCCAGAAAGAAAAAAGTCCAAAAAATTAATTTTAATTCTAAAATACTTCTGACAGCGTTGCTGTATTTAAGTGTATTTTTGGTTTTTGGAATCTTCAAGAGTACATCTATCAGTCGATGTATAAATGGAGTCCAATGAACGTTTTGATCGCTATATCGGATCTTCTGGTAGATAAAAATCTTGCTTTAAAAATAGACTTGACAACTTTGGCTTTGCTTCACTGTATTTGAACCGATTATTTAAACCCAAATTTTAGTTTTGTTATCAACTTGATTATCATTTTCAGGGAACTTTCCTCTCAAAAATTCTTCAGAATATTGAATTGACAATAAGAATGTTTGGAATGTGCGCTTCGAGTCATATTGACCCGAACAGCTTCGCGGGGTTAACTTATTTCCAAATGAGCTCTTTTTTATTTTTAGAATTTAAAAAGAAGTTCAAAAATATCTACTTAATGGAATTATGTACAAAAAAAATCGCCGGTAACGAAAAAAATTGCTGTTTTATTTAGGTTTAATTTATTTTTAACACCTAATTAAAACTGTTTCATCACAAATCATTGAATACCAAATTATGCTATCATTTTGATCTCACTGTTCAGCTCCATCATAATTAGTGAAACCATAATGGTGCCTCGTTTTGTTATCTTGAACAAAACAAGACCAAATAATGCTTTCATTTTGGTCTCAATGCCTTATTTAGGTATTAGTTAGGCATCATCTTCCGACATTTTGATGCTTCAATGAAACCTAATTTTGCTATCAGGAAAAATGAGATACTGGATTATGCTATCATTTTGGCATTGATAGCTCATTTTGGTTACTGTTTGCTATCGATTCAGGCATCAAAGTCTGCTCGGGTCTGTTTACAACACTATTTTGTGCAAAAGAAGTTCGTGATCTTCTAGTAGATAGATTGACATGTGCCGAACTCCTTGTATTATGTGCATGAAATTCTGATGATAGAGGTATATTTAATTGATGTTTAACCAAATTATTTAAAACTTTGTAGATATATTTTATGAAGAGATTAACCACCGTAATTTTTGTTTGTTACTTTGATTTTATAGATATAAAGGCAAAGTTCTAATTTATTGAGCATATCAAAAGATAACACTTTGGAATTGTAGAGTGATTCAGTCGGATGCAATATGGAAAGATTTCTTATAATTTTTATGGCTTTGTTCTGTAAGATGCGTATAGGTTGTAGATTGATACTGGCACTACTACCCCAAATGCAATTCATGTATGTTATGTGGGAATGAATATATGCAAAGTATATCTTCCAGGCTGTACTTTCAGAAATCAGTGGGCGTATTTTTCTTAAAGCAAACACATATGGCGTTATTTTACTACAGACATTTTTTGTATGAATATTCCATTTCATGTTTTCATCTATGAATAGACCCAAATACTTTGATGAGCTGACTTGTTTTACTGGAGAACCTTTAACAGTAATGTTTAGAGTTTGAGAGTTTCCCCGAAGTTTGAACAACATAAAATTGGTTTTTTTAAGGTTCATTTCCATGTGATTGGAAAGAAAGAAGTCAACTAGTAGTTCAAGATCATGCTCGATGTTTTCTTTGAGCGTTATCAAATTTTCAGAAGTGTATAGTATTGTAGCATCATCCGCGTAGAGTTGTAGTTTTCCTTTTAGAGGCAACAAGAATATATCATTGATATACATTATGAACAACAGTGGGCCAAGAATTGATCCTTGTGGAACTCCGTGTTTGATAGTCTGCAGTGAACTTGTTGTATTGTTAATCTTCACTGCTTGTTTTCTATTGCTCAGATATGAATGCATTAAGCTTTGAGAATCGTTAGAAAAACCTAAGTCAGAGAGCTTTTTAACAAGTAACTTGTGGTGAACTGAATCGAAGGCTTTTTTCACATCTATGAACACACATACAACAGACTTGGCGTTGTCTATTCCACTTGAGATGCCATCTACGAGATTAATGGCGGCTGTTAAGGTGTTAGACTTAGGGACAAAACCAAACTGGTTGGGATGAATCGCATTGTTTGTAATGCAGAATTGTTGTATTTGTGCAAATATGATTTTTTCCATCGGTTTGGAGAACGCATTAAGCACTGATATTGGACGATAATTGCCAAGGACCGTTTTATCGCCCGATTTATAAATTGGGATAACTTTAGCAAGTTTTAAAACGTCTGGAAAATAGTTGGAGTTGGTGTTATGTTGTTTTTATATTTTTTTATATTTTATATTTTTATATTAAACCATTGGAGTGATCAGTATTCCAGTAGGCACTTCAGAAACGTATGACTTTAATTTGCAGTCTAACTTTCTAATTTTTCTTTTTAATATAGGGTAAATGATCTTGAGCGGAACTAAATGGCTCAATTCGACGCAACTCGAAACAGTTGATCAAGCGGTATGGCTGTGGGTTATAACCGAGCAAAAAAATTTTTAGTTCAGCGGATAGATCTTGGTTTCTGCTTTCTAATGATGGTTTTTAGAATATTTTAGAGTAAATCCTAATAACTCTAGAGCTGTTTTACTGGAGTAAGAATTCTGATCTTGAGCGGAACCACGCTGATCTTGAGCGGAACTAAAATATGATCTTGAGCGGAACCATTTTCTTCTTTCAACATCTTTAATAGCTCACATTCCTAATACTTGTGTAACTGTGAAACTTCAATTAAATTTCATTTTTGAAGATTTTAAAGTTAAAAAATTAATGTTTTTACGTGAAAAAAAAGAAACTTAGCGTTCCAAAGTTGTTCTTGAAATATCCGTTCAAATTTATTGCTTGCTTAACCTTCCAAAGCTGTTTGCAAAATCTGCGTTTCGGGGAAATTTGACTTGTAATTTATTGTTATTCCCGTGGCCGCAAATGTTGACCGATTTTTATGATATTGGATTCATTGTGTAGGTTATTTTTTCTAGTTTCTAAATATTTTGAAAAAAGTGAAAATGTTCTACTAGGTTGTCTGTAGTTGGCTCCGAATGAAAAAAGTCCCAAAAAAACAATTTTATTTTTAAATTGCTTATAATTTCTGACAACTTTGCAGTATTTGGGTGCTTTTTTAATTTCTGGAATTGTTAAGTATGTCCAATGAATTTTTTGACCGCTATTCTGGATTTCCCGGTAGAAAAAAAATCTAACTCCAAACAAAGACATCCAATTTTGTCTTTGCATCGCTGTATCTCATTTCTTAATGAACTTCAAACTTCAATTTTAGTTTTTTCTCGTTAATTTGATTAACATTTTCAAAGAATATATTTGGTCTCTCAAAAATTTCAGTTCCTCAGTATATTGTAATTATGATCAAGATGCTTTGAATCTGCGCTTCGGGTCATATTGACCCGAACGACTTTTGAAAGTAACGACAGAGTCAGAATACATAAGAAGATGCCTTAAATTACAGATTTTGCAAAAAAAAACTGTACATTGCTCTTAATCAATGTTTTTGAGAAAAAAAAATCTGAATTTTTGTCATTACTCATTCCCCTTTAATTGCATTGGAAATTCATGATAAAATGGATCATTTTTAAATTTTAGTTGACCAAAAAAATATAATCATGGAAATCCGATCAAAGTTCAAAAATTGTGTGAAATCTGTGATGAAAGTTTCCTCAAAATTCTGTGAAAAACAGATTTTTCTGTGATTTTGGCAATCTTGCTCTAAGCAACTCATTCATAGAATAAAGTTTATTGTAAATTCCAGTTTCTTATGAATCAAGATTCAATTTATTTATATTTAAAATTTATGGAAACATTAATTATTTAGCTTAATTGATAAAACAATCATTTCTCAAACCGACTTCCAGTTCGAGCTCAAGTGTAAAATCAAACACAAGGGAATTGGATAGAGTTTCAATACCGGGCCACCAATTGAATCGTGGAGTATTATAAAATAGCTAACCCGGTGTGCTTTGCTACACTTTGTGAAACTGAAGGAATGTGTGTTAAAAACCATTTAAATTTTTGTTATTAGGTAGTATATCGTTTTCAATTGGAATTTGAACATATAAAACAACCTCTTTAAATGAAAGCTACTTCTTAAAGTACGAATAGTAACGGCAATGAAGATTGATTCTTATTCTGAAATAATGACTCAACTTTATTGGCTTCATTAGTTCTCGAATTATGCCAAAAATATGTATGAAAGCCTTCCTCCTCCTTCCCGTCGTCCCTCTGAAAGAAAGAATCAAAAACACATTTCTTGTACCCCCAAAAATTAAGCTTTTTGTGTGCCTAGTTTGGTACGCTATGACACCAATTAATTATTTTTTGTTCTATTCGAATTTAATTTTACATCTTTTCTTTCCCTAAAGCTGGTATAATAAGGAAATAAAAGGTGCTGCATATATTCAGGGGTAAAAAACGCGTGTGAGACATTAGGCATAAGACAGCGCACCTAGCGGTTTATTTCGGAAGCTAGTAGTTCCGCTCAAGATCAAAGATGGTTCCACTCAAGATCATATTTTACTTTTAAAAACTACGCGATTTATTGATATTTTGATGGAAAACTTGTTACAAAAACCCGAATAATGCTTCTTTGAGAATTTTCCTACCATTTTAGTCATTAAGAATCAGTTTATAACGGCCAAAAGTTACATCAATTGACGTTCAAAGTTAGCGTAGATTGATGAAAATTGCAGCAAAAATGCGTATGTTTTTAAATCTTCTAATAACATTATTCAGTTAATAGACTTTAGCAAAAATGTTAATGCATGTATGAAAAGGTTTTGAAAAAGTGTTTTTTCAACATTTTGATAAGATTCATAAACAATCATTGCCTATATCTTAGGAAAAATAAATGGTTCCGCTCAAGATCAGATTTCGACTAGTTCCGCTCAAGATCATTTACCCTAGTCATTAATATTTCACAAAACAAATTCAATCAAAATGTACAAAAGATGCTGCATATTTAAAATTCATTTTTAATGAAGTTTCGGGCAACGGAGAGTTAATATTCTAATAAAACTTTACTTTAAGGATAAAAAGCTAATACGTATCCGAAATTCAAGTATTTAATCGACTTCTATTTTTCTTTTGTTTGCGGTTGATTGCGATTGAACTTTTAAACTTTCCAAAGTCATATCAGATGTCTAATGAGTAAAGTTAAACTCATTTCAAAATCTAATGCAATCCTATTTTTACTTGCTTTTTCAAGGAATTCATGATATGATTGCTACCTAAATTTGCCATCATTCAAATACCTATGAATTCCCCCTTATTCTGCGCCGCGCGTGAGGTGACGATAGTCGAGTCGAGTCGGAGTCACGTGAGTCTTGTCACCTTATTCTCGAAGCCGATGTGATAGAGCATATGATTTGTGCCTCACGGTGACTACTAGATTAGGATAAGAACTCAAAAAGTTCATTTTAAAAGACGTTTCTCACCTAAAGCGACTACTGGAATCGGGTGACTCGACTATCGTCACCTCACGCGCGGCGCAGAATGAGGGGGTATGAAACTTCGAATTAACCTATATTATGAAATTCAAAAATAAAAATTTAAATATTTTATCGATTGATTCAATAAAAATTGAAATTTTAGATCCAGTTTGATTTAATTTTGTTTGTTGTTTATCACATTAAACAGTCATATTATGGATGAGCGTGAAAAATGCAAGTACTGTAACGGAAATCGAATATAAGATAATTTCTTATTTAAAGTGATTTGTTGGAAATTTGTAACGATTAAATTCGTTTTAGTACAATGGGAATTGAAATTTTTTTATGATAACTTGAAATTCAAGAATAAATGAATATAAATTAATATCCAGAAGCTTCATACTTCAGAAACTGATTTTGATGAACTCATTTTCAACTTAATTTATATTTAGAATTTTGATTTTATGTATTACGAAATTGAAAAATCAAAATCAGAATTTTTAACAAGAATTGTATTTTCAAATTGAAAATAATAATACGAAATTTCCAAATCACGATTCTGTAAAATATTCCCATGAGGAATACAATCACCGTTAGTTACAGTTGCGTTCAAAAAATAATGAAATCGCGTGAAGCTGTGCACCCACTTCCGATTTTGACAAGCTGCCATTTCTCTCTCGGGTGATATTTTTTCATGAAAATTTCACAAAATCTAGTTAAACTATTCAAATAACACTATACGACGTCTTTTCAGTGACGGGAAACAAAGGTAGAGCTATTTCCGTAAAAAAAAAAGGAAATTTGGAATTGCTTCACTAAACTTGCTGTATCTTCGCCAATTTTCATTGAAAAATCTTGAAATTTGATCCAAAGATGTAAAAATCTAATCTAATCTAATACCAGGCCAAGTTTTGTCAAAACCGATGAACGTGATCAAAAATGGTGCAGGGTAGAAAATCAGGGTCGTTATCGTTCAACATACGATTTCATTCTTTTTTGGACTTGCAAAACATCGTAATCCATGTATTCTTGGTTTTTCCTTTAGCAAAATCAAAATTTAACACAAAGACTGTTGTAAATTCATAAAAACTTCATTATTGCGTTGTTTCGAAATAGAAAATGTTTCAACAGAGTTAAAAATAAGAAGAACAAAGTTTCAGAAATGACCTGCTAATTATTCCTTTAAGCAAATTTGATACGCGAGTATTCTATTCGCTCTTGTGTTTCAATACCAGCTCTGTTGGAACAATTTCTATTTCTAAACAAAGCAGGAATGAAGTTTCTATCAAATTACAACAATCTTTGTGATAAATTTTGATTTTGTCAAAGGAAAAACCAAGAATACATGGATAACGATGTTTTCCAAGTCCAAAAAAGAATGAAATCGTATGTTGAACGATAACGACCCTGATTTTCTACCCTGCACCATTTTTGATCACGTTCATCGATTTTGACGAAACTTGGCCTGGTATGAGATTAGATTAGATTTTTACATCTTTGGATCAAATTTCAAGATTTTTCAATGAAAATTGGCGAAGATACAGCAAGTTTAGTGAAGCAATTCCAAATTTCCCTTTTTTTACGGAAATAGCTCTATCTTTGTTTCCCGTCACTGAAAAGACTTCAAATTTCGTATAGTGAAATATATACAATATACAAATAATACAATATCAGAGTTTTACAATCAGTTAGAAATTTATAGCAATAATTAACAAACACTCATCTCAAATGTTTGCTTTTTCAAACGTTATGTTGCAAAATAAGAGACACTAAAATTTGTTTTGAGTCTAACGCTGCTATTTATTCAGAGGTCTGGAACGTCGTTTACATCGATAAAATCATTAATGAGCTGTTTAAGTGACAATTATCAGATATACAAACTACGACAATTTTTTTTGTCAACATTTTTTTTGCAGTGATTGTTAAAGATTTACTGGTTGTTGTATAGGAGATGATGTATACGTTGTGTAGGAGGATATTGAAATGAATATACACATTGAGAAAATTGGTTAAAGGTTTTCATTATTCTTCCCTCATTTAATATTTTTCGTAATACATCTGACTTTGTTCAGTTAATTTTAAGCAAAGGATGAGGAGCAGTGTGCTGCTTACATATATTGTAGATTCATTAGCAACTGCTGGAGCTAATGAGCAGTCTTAGATCGAAAATTCGATTACTGGCCTTAGATTGAGTGGAATCTAATTAAGTATTCAATCACTGTAAAACAAGACTATAGGGAAAATTTTATTTGCCCCTAAATTGTGTTTAATCAATTTATGCCCTTTAAATAATGAAATTCGTCAAAAATTGACAACAAAGGTAAATATCAAGTAATTTTTAATACAATGTTGTTGAAAACCAGCATGATAGTAAATGAATCACCCTTATCTAAAGAAGGTTCTAGGTTCAAATCAATGAACGTGTTCCTGATCACATTTTCATCTCATCCATAAAATCAACACACTTATGGAAATTGCTGCTGCTGCTGGTTGCTTCTGTATCGATCGTAAATAGAATTTGCTTTCCTCCTCTGCTGTGTTGTATTCTCCCATCAATATAAACAGCAGCAATGAAAATGCAACATTGCAGCCATTATCCATTTTCCATTTTGACGAAGGAGCACTCTTACTACACAGTTGCTTGCCTGCCCAAAAGTGAATGGTCCATCCAAGAGTGAAGAGTAGGAGCAAAAAAAAAAACTTCTTCTACAACCATGTCAAAAAGTCCAAGAGAAACTAGTTCATCACCAGAATGACATAGAAAATTGCTGCCTTTTTCCATCAGCATCGTTCATCATCAACACTTTCCAGTCGTTAGAGCAAATGGTTTGCGAAGCATGAAATCCACACATTCAGCGTGAATCATCTTTACTGCCATCGGGGGGACGTCTGGAGCAGAAGCAGTTTTGATTTTCTTCTTTTCAAGACTTTTTTTTATTTTCATAAAGCTGTAACGTAGAAAATTGAAAGATTTCGCTGTGGAGTATGTTCTGACTGTTCCGATTCTTTTTTTTCTACCAAACCAGCCAAACGATAGGACCTCGGCTTCGTTTTGGCTTCGAATACATCGCTCTTTAAATTATTGATAAATATGAAGCTGCTCTCGCGCGTCGTTCGTGGTTTTGGCCCCGGGATCGTTGTTCCGCGTCCTTCTTTCCTTTTGAACTTCACGTTCACTGCCAGCAGCGGCGGGGTTCTATTTGGCACGCCGACTTCTCCAGCAACGGTTCCTCCAGAGTGCCATTTTCGTCCGCCGTCATCGTCGTCAGGAGAGTAGGAGGGAAGGCATCTGAAATGAGGAAAACCATCGCGGGCTCTCCGTCGGCCCTTCAACTAGACCCTTTCTTCATTCCGAGCGACCCGGAAACATTCGTCTGATGGCGAACTGCACAGGCACACACCATCAGCCACCGGATTTCAAGGAACAAACTTCTATTCGCTCGCTTTCATCACACATTCACCACCGAAAACCCGGCCCGAATTGCTTCTAAACGAGCTTTGGAGCCCGGTCCGTATCCTAGAGTAGTTATTCGCTTCTTCCAAGAGGGAAAAGTCGAGGAATATATGGGATTCGTTTTTCTTTTCATTTTTGGGCGTTCTCCGGCTAAAGGTTGAGAAAGGCACGAGAATGAGAAATTGTCGAGAAACATCCTCCCCGGACCGGCCGACTAATCATCGTTTCTGGTTAGACACGTAGATATGTATGTATGGATATGGAAATGGAGCCTTGGACTGTTGTTGTGGCCATTGTCGGTTGTGTTTGGATAATAGGAGGACCAAGTCAGGCTCTAGGGCAAGATGATCAAGCACTGAATAGTTTCACGTACAGATATAGGCTTGTAATTCAAACATTTTCCGGATGATGTCTCTCTTTTGCTATGCTTACGTTTTTTTTTGGGGCAATTTCGGTAATGGAAAGACAATGAAAATATTTTTACGTGATATTTTGAATGGGTTTCTGGTATATAAAAGATCTAATAGCCAGTATTCGCCACGAAATCGCTAAATCGGTAATCGCTTATGAGCCTGCACGCTTTTTGTTAGCGATCCAATTTTGTCGCTAAATTTTGATTCAGCTAGCGAATTAAAAAGTTCCGCGAACGTTTGATTTTGCAATTGAAAACTAGAGTGTCCATTTCCTAAAACTAAGTACCTACTTCAACCGACAAACTTGACTGATTCTTGCTGCGAAAATAAATTGAGAAACCTAAATAATTTTCATTATCGATAGAAATTGGTAAGCTAGACTTCAGGTTATTCATCAAATCTCGTAATTTATCAGATAGCTATCCTTTTGTTTCAAAATATATAATTTCTTTGCCGATGATTTTGCGAAACATTTTGCGAAACGGAATTTCTAAATGATGTGTTTTGTAAAATAGAACATTCAGATTCTTCTCGTAGCGTTTCTTCATTGGAATTGTTCGGTTTCATACAGTATGCAAAAAAAGTTTATCCACCCCCAGCGAAAAACTAGATTTATTCCAAAAAACCCTACGGAAAATTAAAACACAGTTAATTGTTGTTCAGTTTATTATTGTTTATGTTAAAACAAAGTCAATTCATTCAAATTCCAAATAAAAAACAAATTCTGTTGCATTTGAGATATGATGTTAAAAAAAAGATAAAAAAAACGCAAAAAAAGTTTATCCACCCCTCTGGCTCACATAGCTTTAGTACTTCGTGTGACCTTTGGCTTCAATGAATAAAATAAAATGCTTGACAATGTCGTGGCATCGATTCAACAAGCATAGCAGTTGTTTCCGGGGTGATTTTGTCCCATTCAGTTGAGATTACCTGCTGCAATTGCTTGATGCTTGTTGGTTTTTGCTTCTGAACCTTAGTTTTCAATGTTGACCAGAGATGCTCGATCGGATTAAGGTCGGGAGACTGTGCTGGCCACTCCATAACCTTGATACGCTTTTTTTGAACCATTGCGAAACCAGCTTTGAGGTGTGTTTCGGATCTCCGTCTTGTTGAAACGTACCTATATCTGCGCCCCAACTTGAGCTTTTGACTGTAGGTCGCAAACACTCTTTTTTCAAACTTTCACCGGTTCGCCGCCATTTTCTTGTGATACCATCAGACCCAAATAGCATTACTTTTGACTCATCTGACCAAATCATCTTATGCCAGCCATCACTGGTCCATGAAATGTGGTCCAGGGCCCACTTCAACTTTTATTAAACATACAGTTTTAGTTATTTTAAAAGAGTTATGAATGTCTTTTTTTAAACTATAATAAAATACAAACTTAGAAGTTTGCTCCAAGCTTTTTTTTGCATGTTCTATAATAGCACTCAGTGCATGATTATTAAACCGCCATAAAACTTAGTAACAGTTCTCGATCAAGATGTCAAAACAGGACACGCTCAGATGAGATAGCACATATTTAAATTGGAACTGCCTTTTTTACACACTTTTGGTAAGTTATGAGTGTTGGTTTTGAGTTAAAATTAAAAAAAAAACATCTTTGAAACTTGAAATCACCGAAAGTGGTATGAATATCTGAACAATATGAATATTGAATGGAAGGGCCCAAATAGTAGGAAAAAAATTGTTGCTTGACGCCATCATTAATTCAAGATGGCGGCTTCCGCTTTTATTTTCAAAGCTGTAAATTACTGAAAATATCGTGAAACCTTCACAATATGGTTATTAGGTAAAAGTGATAAACTAGTAGAATTCGAATATCGTTGCCCGTCGCCATCTTAAATCCAAGATGGCGGCTACCACTCAACTTGAAAATACTGTAAATGACTGAAAATCGCTTAAAACCCATATTGTAAGGGTATAAGATGAAAGAGATCAACCGGTAGAAGTTGAATCTCGCTATCTGACGCCATCTTGAAATCCAAGATGGCGGCTTCCGCTGATTTTTAAAATGTAGTAAATGACTTGAAATTACATGAAACCCAAATTGGTAATGGGTGAAAGGGCTAAACGAGTAGAAGTCGAATTTGCTATCTGATGCCATCTTGAAATCCAAGATAGCAGCTTTCGATAAACTTTAAAAATTCTCTAAATCATTGAATATCGCATGAAACGTCCAAAATATGAGTATTTGTCAATTGGGATAAGCTATAAGAAGTTTATATTTGCATTCTGACGCTAACTTGAAATCCAAGATGGTGACTTCAACTGTACTTAAAAATACTGTAAATGAATGAAAATAGCATGAAACCCCCAAAAAGTATTGTATTGGGTGCTAAGGCTTAACGATAGAAATCAAATATCTCTTTTCCAAATCGAAATCAAATATCTCTTTTCGCGTTTCTCCGAAATGCTGTAAGTGACTGAAAATCCCATAAAACCACCACAATATTCGTTTTTGGAAGCATTTAGTTTTGGCAACATCAAATTTGGCACATGTGCCTTAATCAAACGGTTAACAGAAACAACATTACCTTATAGTTTTCGCTAGAATAAGACCAATGCAATTTAGACATAATAGCAAGATAGGAATAATAGAATGACATAAATGGCAAAAAAATCAAAAACTATCAACAAAACAAGAAAAGTGCGGAATGCATTAGAAACATAATAAAAAATAATGAATGTGATTTCGAAAATTGTCTAAAAATAGTAGTTTTAATGTAGTATTAAGTGAAAAAAAAGTTGAGAAAAAAAATCGTTCGATTTTGGCAACACGAAAAGTTCGGGCGTGTTGCCAAAAACAAACAGGGTCTGGTTCTTCTTGTTTAGCCCTTTCACCTAATACCATTATTGTAAAGCTTTCGAGCGATCTTTAGTTATTTACAGTTCAGTGGAAGCATCTTGAATTTCAAGATAAAGCAAAAAAGAGGAAATCAACTTCTACTGGTTTCGCCTTTGAACCCAATAAAAATATTGGGGGCGTTTCATGCGATTTTTAGCGATTAACAGTATTTAACAGCTAAGCGGAAGCCGCCTTATTGTATTTCAAGATGAAGTTTGGTAGCGTAATTTGTCTTCTCTTGGTTCCACAGCTTTATCCAATACCAATATTGTGGAGATTTTAAGTCAGCATTTTAAAGTCCAGCGGAAACCGCAATCTTCGCATTCAAGATGGCGTCAGATAGCCAAATTCAACTTCTACTCGTTGATCGCTTTGAAGTAATACCCATATTTTGGGGGTTTTATGCGATTATCAGTCATTTATAGTATTTCAAGTTGAGCGGCAGCCGCCATCTTGGCTTTCATGATGGCGTAGGAAAACGATATTCGACTTTTAATCATGTAGCCCTTTCACCCAACACCCAGTATTGTGGATGTATCATGAGATTTTCAGTTATTTACAGCTTTGAAAAGAAACCAACTTGGATTGATGATGGCGTCAGAAAGCGAAATTCAACTTCTTCTAGTTTAGTCTTTTCACTCAATACACATAAGGTGGTGATTTCATGCGGTTTCAGTGATTTAAATATTTTTTTTATTAAGGAGAAGTCGCCATATTGGATTTCAAGATAGCGTTTGAAAGTAAGTTTCGACTTCCACTCGTTTGGTCTTTTCACCCAATAGGGGAACATGCCCTATTATGCGCCACCTAAGCGAATCGCTGATTTTCTATGTATTCCACGTACACATTGTGTTAAAAATGGGTGTAATCGTTGAAGAAAAGTGTTTCCTACAAATGCCTATGCTTTTTTATTACTCAAATTGCTATAGTTGCTTCAAAAACTTGATTTTAAAAACCATATTCAAAGCCGCAGAACAAAACTGTGTTGCAAATACGTGCCGCGGTGTATTCAATACGCGCCTAGCAGCCGAACACACCCGAGAGCAGCCGAAGACCGAACACACACCAATACTTACAGACACTTTGACTGAATAGATAATCAAAATGGACTAATCAAAATTTAAATCAAAGTTAAAAATAGATTTTTTGGGCTGAATTAAAGCTTAAAATACGGTTTTAGACTTTTTTCGTTTTCAATGAAAATTGGCCTTTTTGAAAAATTAATGCTATTTTCAGCCTACTACGGTTGGCGCGTTATAACGAGCGCATGGGCCGTGATAGAACATACCCATAAAAAGCATACCTTAGCGAGTTCAGTTTGATTTTTTAGCATAAAATCATAGTTTAGATTCTCTCCTATCGATGTGTCAGAAAATATTGTCTTATTCGTTTTTCTCTGCTTGGTGACACCTTATTGAAAGTGTTTTAAAATTTAGATCGAAATGAAGAAAAACCTAAATTGTGAAATTGTCACGACACAGGGGCGTTTTAAGGATAAATTCATACTTGCCATGACTAATCACAGCATTTAAAACAAATTGGTAAGATTTTGCAGGCTTAAAATGTTTCAGATTCATCAAAACAAGGATGGCGCGTGTTATCCACATGGGGCGTTATATGAACTTTTCCCCTACCCATATTGTGGTAGTTTCATGCGATTTCCAGTGTTTAACAGCATTTTAAAGTTTAGTGGAAGCTGCCATCTTGGATATCAAGATGGCGTCGGAAAGAAAAAAAATTCGACTTCTTCTAGTTAAGCCTTTTCATTCAATACCCGTATAGTGGTGGCTTAATGCGGCTTTTTGTCAGCATTAAAGCATTAAAAGTTGAGCGGATGCCGCCATCTTGGATTTAAAGATGGCGTCTGATAGCGAAATTCTCATACTCATACTCATTTTATTGGGGTTTCAGGCGATTTCAAGTCATTTATAACATTTTAAAGTTCAGCGGAAGCCGCCATCTTGGATTTCAAGATGGCGTCAGACAACGAAATTTGACTTCAACTCATGATTTATTCCACGGGTCATTCACAACCAATCCCTTTTCATTAAAAAAGTCTGTCGTCTGTCCTCATTTACTGTACTAATGATTAACAACTCAGAAATGAGGAACTTTTTTTTTTCTTTATTATAGAGACTTTCAGCCTCGGGCTGGTTCGTCTCTTCAAATGAGGAACTCATCCTAAGCTTGTAGTTGGTTGGCTTGCGTGAGAAACGTCAAATCGTAGCTTTTTTGGGGTCATCATTAAACCATAATAAAACTATGAATTGATTCACGCCATGTTGGGAGCAAAATCGTAGGGCACAAAAAACCTACTTGAGAAAGACCATAAAAAATGGTCGAAACGTCGGGTATTTAAAAAAAAAATAAGTTGTTTGATTGAGATTCAAGACCATAAAAAGCCAAAAATTAGAATTTAAAAACATTTCCCCGGTCGAAGAAAATTCTCATCATGCCCCAATCATTGATGCTCTGTTCGCCCCGAGTCAACAAGTTAAAGTAAAAACGCATTTAAAAATTGATTATAATGAAACATCAAAAATTTAAAGATGATGAAAACTGAATAACAACGTGTACATTAGACTGAGTCGATTTGGGGTCATTTTCGAATTTCTCAAACCCTGGGGTCTAAAAAGCATTGTTTTGGTCCAAAACTCATCCATGATTTTTGCTGAATTTTTAAGTAACGTTCTTATGAGTAAATTTGAACTCTTAGGTTTGTAAGGGAAAATTGAATATTTTGTATTGAAAAAATCAACATCATTTTTGTTTCTTATGTGGAACCGAGCCAGCTTATGGTTTTTGTGCCAATTTATAAATTTCTTCAAGAAAATTTTTCGCTGAACAACATTGTTGAAGACTGTAATTTCGTATTTTATTAGACAAAAATGTTATTAGCCGTTTAAGAGGGGTATGTCTTTTCGCATTGATAAACAGTAAATTTAATTAACATCACTGCTGGGTGCCTAACGAGGTATTGCATGACTACTTTTCTTGCATCTCTTCGCGAGGCTCCAGCAGTGATGTCAATGGAATTTATTGTTCATCAGTGCGAAAGACATACTCCTGTTAAACAGCTAATTACTTTTTTGCCTAATAAGATACAACGTTACGGTCTTCGACAAAGTTGCTCAGCGGAAAATTTCTTAGAGTAAATTTATGAATTGGCACAAAAACCATAAGCTGGCTCGGTTCCACATAAGAAACAAAAATGATGTTGATTTTTCAGTACAAAATATTCAATTTTTCCATACAAACCTAAAAGTTCAAATTTACTCATGTAAACGTTACTTAAAAATTCTGCAAAAAATCATGGATGAGTTTTAGACCAAAACAAAGCTTTTTAGACCCCAGGGTTTGAGAATTCAAAAATGACCCCAAATCGACTCAGTCTAGTGAACATAATATTGCAATGCGTACATAATAGATCAAGATGATTTAACGATCATAAGTCATTTAACGATCATCATACTTTCCGGTGCTTAAACATTATAGTATATTCGTCACTTGAGAACCCAGTTGGTTTTTTTTTTAAATATTTCTGTAAAAAAGATAAGGACATTTCTGTTTTGTTGAAAAATTAATACTGTAAGAATTACAAAACTGTTCCTTGTAAAAATTTATTTGAAAAAATACGTAATTTCTTAGAAAAGAGACTTGCCCACCCCCTCGTTATGCCCTTATCTCCCTTATTGAAAATTAGATACTCTATCACTGAGCCACGCTCGATTAATAAAAAGCAGGCTTCCAAAATCTCATACTCTTTAATTTCATTCAGTTTCAAGAAATACATTTGAAAAACCAGATGAGTCAAAATGCAAAAGCCGCATCTGCATCAGCCAAGTGACAAAGAAGTTCCAAATTGGTACCGTATGGATATGGAAAGCTGGATAACGGTTCGTTGAAAAGCGCTTCGACTTCCAACATGACAAGAGAACAAAAAAAGTACACATGTGCGTCATTGCTTATTTTGAACTTTCAATGATCCTATTTCCTATTTCTTTTGGTACCCTTTACTCAGCCAAATGTTATTAACTAATCTATAATGCTTATTTTCTATCAGTTGAAATAATTCCAAGGATAACCTTTTCACCCTTTAGTGGATATTATGACAAAGATAATAGAAATAAATTTCAGATGAAGTCACCAGGACTGTTTTTTCCCTTCAGCAGCAAAAAGGGTAGGTAGACAAAAAAGTTTTACAAGAAAGAGATAAATTTAACCCAAATAAGTCTACCGGTTCACATTTAGGACTACGGCGACGGCCGTTCCACATACAACTTTATGACGGCAAGTGCTTCATCCGACAAATTAACATAGCCCAGAGTCGCCTTTCAGAAGTTTGTTGTCTTTGTTGTTGTTGTTGTTGTTGTTATTTTCTAGAACTAATATAATACCTTCGTTTTCGCAACTGCTAGGCGTTGGCTTCGTACTTCCAAGAAAGCTCGAGGCAACGAGAAGAGAAAAGGGGAGCTCCGAAGAATCACAAAGTTTGTCAAGTATTATGTGCCCTGTTGCTGTAGTAGGTATGCATACATATGCGGGGCAAATTTCAGTTAACTTTATGAGGGTCTCCTTCTGGGCCAACCCAACAGCAGCAACAGTGCCTTTTAGCCCGTAATGATTAGGAAAAGTTAATCTTTGAACGAAATATGCCGAGAATGTCAACTACGGAAACGCTTCAATCTGAATTTGAATGGATTAGATTGCTATTGCAGATTAGATTGAATGGAACGGAATTGTGACGATTCGAATTGAACATTTCCCTTAAGTTGGATCTCTCTGTATTATTGATAAATTGAAGAACGCTTTATATAACTTTTTAAATACAGATTTTAGAACAAACAAATATGTTTTCATTAAGCTTCTGTGCACAAAAAAAAATGCCAGGAGATTAATGTTCGCAGCAAAACATCGAAAGTAACTTTTGATAAGGGTACATAAACTACTTGTTTTGCGCCATTTATTAATCTTCTTTCAAAGTTAGTCTTGACGTACCGGATCTCCTCGAGGGCCACAAATGCTGCCAAACAAAGGGAAAAAGATCACGCTCTGCTGTCTACCCAAGTATCCCAAGTAACACAGATTATGCCAACTAGCATTAGGAAGTTTTATTATGGTTTAATTATGGCATTTTTTTGTGCAGCTCGTTTTATGGCGGTTTTATTATGGTCATGCAGAATGCTTATAATTTTTTTTCGACCATATGTTTTTAGATGGTTTTGAAAACGCTAATAAAACTTTTATTAAACATGCTGTTTTAGTTATTTTGAAAGAGTTGTGAATGCTTTTTTTAAACTATAATAAAACACAAACCTAGAAGTTTGCTCCAAGCTTTCTTTTGCATGTTCTATAATAGCACTCAGTGCATGATTATTAAACCGCCATAAAACTTAGTGACAGTTCTCGATCAAGATGTCAAAACAGGACACGCTCAGATTAGATAGCACATATTTGAATTGGAACTCCCATTTTTACACATTTTTGGTAAGTTATGCGTGTTGGTTTTGAGTTAAAATTAAAAAAAATAAATCTTTGAAAACTTGAAATCACCGAAAGTGGTATGAATATCTTTACAATATGAGTATTGAGTGAAAGGGCCCAAATAGTAGGAAAAAAAATGTTGCTTGACGCCATCATTAATTCAAGATGGCAGCTTCCGCTTTTATTTTCAAAGCTGTAAATTACTGAAAATATCGTGAAACCTTCACAATATGGTTATTAGGTGAAAGTAATAAACGAGTAGAAGTCAAATTTCGTTGCCCGTCGCCATCTTAAATCCAAGATGGCGGCTACCACTCAACTTGAAAATACTGTAAATGACTGAAAATCGCATAAAACCTATATTATAGGGGTATAAGTTGAAAGAAATCAACCGGTAGAATTTGAATTTCGCTATCTGACGCCATCTTGAAATCCAAGATGGTGGCTTCCGCTAAACTTTAAAATGTAGTAAATTACTTAAAACGACATGAAACCTAGGTGGTAGTGGGTGGAAGGGCTTAACGAGTAGAAGTCGAATATTGCTATTTTACGCCATCTTGAAATCCAAGATGGCAGCTTTCTATAAACTTTAAAAATGCTCTAAATCATTGAATATCGCATGAAACCTCCAAAATATGGGTGTTTGTCAATTGGGATAAGCTATAAAAAGTTTATGTTTGCATTCTGTCGCTATCTTGAAATCCAAGATGGTGGCTTCAGATGAACTTAAAAATACTGTAAATGAATGAAAATAGCATAAAACTCCCAAATATATTGTATTGGGTGCTAAGGCTAAATGATAGAAGTTAAATATCTCTTTTCGCTTTTTCTGAAAATCTGTAAGTGACTGAAAATCCCACAAAAACCACCACAATACAGACCTCATTCGTTTTTGGCAACATTCGATTTTGGCAACATCGAATTTGGCACATGTGCCTAAATCAGACGGTAAACAGAAACAACATAACCTTATAGTTTTCGCTAGAATAAGACCAATACAATTTAAACATAATAGCATGATATGAATAATAGAATTAAATAAATGGCAAAAAAATCAAAAACTATAAACAAAACAAGAAAAGTGCTAAATGCATTAGAAACATAATGGAAAAATAATAAAAGTGATTTAAAATTATCTAAATTGTCTTAAAATAGTAGTTTTAATGTAGTATTACGTGAAAAAAGTTGTGTTCAAGCGATTTTCATTGATTAACAATATTTTAAATTCAAAGGAAGCTGCCATCTTGGATTTCAAGATGGCGTCGGAAAGAAAAAAATCGACTTCTAGTTTAGCCCTTTCACCCAATACCCGTATAGTGGTGGTTTAATGCGATTTTTTGTCAGCATTAAGCATTAAAAGTTGAGCGAATGCTGCCATCTTGGATTTCAAGATGGCGTCTGATAGCTAAATTCAACTTCTACTCGTTTAGCCCTTTCACCCGATACCCATTTTGTTGGGGTTTCATGCGTCATTTACACCATTTTAAAGTTCAGCGGAAGCCGCCATCTTGGATTTCAAGATGGCGTCAGACAACGAAATTTAACTTCAACTCATGATTTATTCCACGGGTCATTCAAAACCAATCCCTTTTCATTCAAAAAGTCTGTCCTCATTTACTGTACTAATGATTAACAACTCAGAAATGAGGAACTCAACCTTAGCGTGTAATTGGTTGGCTTGCGAGAGAAACGTCAAATCGTAGCTTTTTTTGGGGTCATCATCAAACCATAATAAAACTATGAATTGACTCACGCCATGTTGGTTGCAAAATCGAAGGGCACAAAATGACGCCATGTTGATGGATTCACAATCCAAGCATTGGCAAATATTTTTTCAGGCCTTTTTCCATCAATTCCATCATGATTGACCATCAGATTTAACGAGGCGCATTTATTTTAAGATACTATTTCATATACATTTTACCTAAAATCTTGACTGGCAGTAGAAAAGAAGCTCAATATATGGTTAAAACATTGGTTTTTTTAGCTATTAATTTTACCAGATCATATCTGAATAATGCAATCATCATTCATCAACCATTATGGTTGATGGAAAAAATAAAAAAAAAACTCCGAGAACTGACAGAACCGAAAAAAAACAAAAATTTCTAACATGTTTTATAATAGCTTTTTAAAAGCTTTGGTGACCAATATTAATGCCCAACAATTATATGTCTTGATGACGTTTCTAGGGTAGGGCCAAATAGCCTGATTTTGGCTTTATTAGAGTCCAGGTGATGTTATAGAATGCGCTTTAGCTTTTTATGAAGATTAATGCGATAGTCCAAACGATATTTTGCTGACCATAATAAAGCAAAAATTGTTACTTGGGATAGTCAGAGACAATCAAACACAGGCAAAAGTCGTGATAAAATCGCGAACGACACCAAACAGTTCTCCTGGAACACACTCTGCGGAAATTAGAGCTAACTGGGTTTAAAGCTGTTTTTGCCCTTTCCGGCAGTGTCGTTCCGCTCCGTTCCGTGCAGGAAGAGTTGATAGGACTGCCTTCAACCCTTTTCAGCTGTTCCCTCAGGTAGATCTGATAGGGCCACCATCTCCGAGAGGTTGAGGCCAACTGACGCGTACTAATTTCATCGGGGATTTTGGGGAAAAGCATCGTCATTGTCGTTAGGTTGACTGGATTTTCGGGGCCCACCATTGCCCCGATAGGCCCAAGTGCTGCCGTCATCATCGGTTCTGTTCCCTTTGGTGCGTTCGCCTTTCGTTTGGTCTGTTCTGTGCTAGGTTATATTGAGTGAGCTTGTACGCGACATCTGGCCAGAGACCAAGCAAGGGAAAGAAATAAAAACAGCCCCGACTCTAACTGCTATCTAGACAAGTCTGAGTTCTCTCTACAAAGTTTTTGGTGGTAGACAGTTGGTGCGAAGTTACGCCGTTCGTCGTCATTCTGCAATGCCAAGCTTCAGGCTGGATGGCTGTCGTGCTTTTTCATTGACATCGCGCAGCCCAGATTGGAGCGAACTTGTTGGTCGATTTTTTAATCTTCTGTTACGGCTGTCAGACAGCCGCTGTCACGATGAGGGAAGTTCAAAGATTCAACTTCTGAACATTGAACATGAGTCTTAGCAGTGGATTTTCTTCTTGCCGGTTGAAAGTCAGGAAAATGACACACACACATACCGATTGGAATTCTTTGGGCTATACGTCGTTTTGATATTTGCCACTGTTCTATAGAATGGAATTCGATAGCAATTTTTCTCTGTTAGTCGTTTAATTTATAATATTCTTGAAGTTTTTTTTCGACTTTGCAGATTATTTGTTGAACTTAAAAACCATCGATTGTTAGTGTATGGCGCTTAGGGAGAAAGTTCATATAACGCCCCATGTGGTTAATACGCGTGTTTTCAAGAAACTGTAACATTTTAAGCCTGTGAAATACCACCAATTCGTTTTAATGCTGTGATTTGCCATGGCAAGTGTGATTTTTTTCCCGAATGTCCCTGATTAGTGAAAAATTAACAATTTAGTTTTTTCTTCATCTCGATGTTTATTTCAAGACATTCTCAATAGGGTGTCATTTAGCGAAGAAAAATTAAAAAGTAAATATTTTATGATACATCGGTAGCGAATAATCTGAACTATCATTTGATGTTAAAAAATTACACTAAACTTGGTAAAATATTATTTTCATGGTTATGTTTAATCACTGCCCTTGTGTTCGTTATAATATGCCACCCATAAAATACTGAAAATAGCATTATTTTTTAAAACGGGCAATTTTCATTAAAAGTGAGCAAAAAGTGTAGAAACCACTTTTCAGGAATAATTCAGCCCAAATAAATCAACTTTGATGGTTTTCTTAATTTCATTTAGTCCATTTTGATTTTACTTTCCAGTCAAAAAGTCTATATGTATTGGTGTGTTATTGGTCTTCGACTGTTTTCGGGTGTATTCGGCTCTACGGCGCACAGTGGGCCAGGAACCACACTTTTGCGGTCAAAATTGACTGCAGGCCAGAAGGTTCGTTGCAGCTCATCGGTGTCTTCGACAAAGTTGTCGTAATCGACCGAATCATCCAAGCACGTTTCCATCCTGAACTCTTGCATTTAGCGACCTTTAGCGACATGCTTTTTATTCAGCTTTCTTCAAACTGATCTCCCATAATCTTTTTCAATGGCTCGAACCGACCGTACTCTCGCTCTTCTCAATTTTTAAAACTATTCTCGCTCTCTCAAGAATTAATCGTATTTTCTCTATCTCAGCTCCACTGAAACAAATAATCAGATTTTATTTATATTCCAGATTAGATATTTATTCATTTCTATTTAGAGTATAAGGATTTATTTTTCTATAATTCATGACCTCACTTACTACAAAAGTTACTCAACTATATTTGCGCTATCTATTGATGGATTTGAATTAGTTCTATTTTTCTCCGCGATTTAATAAAGTTGATTAATTTTCAATAAAAATTCATACATTTTAAAACCTTTTTCAAAGAAAACATCCGCGTTTTTCGTAGAAAAGTCGAATTTTCGTCGTTTTATTATTGTTTTAGTCCATTGCGATGCTTAATTAAGCGATTAAGCACATTTGGTCAAATTCATTAAAAAAAATTAATTTAAAACTGTTTTTTTTTAAATTATTTTTGAAAATTTTGATTTTTAAAAATTTGATTAAAAGTGCGAAAAATTTGCTGGATTATTTATTCAAGCATCGACTCAACAAGCAACAGATTCATCCAATAAGTGAACGATGAAAATTCGACTTTACTACGAGAAATGCGAATGTTTTCTTTGAAAATGGTCTTTTAATATGCGAATTTGTATTGAAAATTAATCAACTTTATTAAATCATTTGGCAAGGAACCCACGAGAACCCACTGACTTTTTTTTACATGCATTTAGATCATAATCACAACTGTCACTTCTCAAAAAATAAGGTACGCCAAACTGCTCGCAAGCAAGTTATTGCAATTTGAAAAATGTATAATTATAACCTATTTTTTGCGATTTTGACAGAAAAAATCTGCGAACCGGAAAAGTTTTCCACTAGGATATCTCATTTGAGTCTATTCCAATTGAATACTGTGGAAATTTAAGGTATTGTATAGCTAAAAATAAAAATTGGTGGAAAAACCATTTTTTTTGCAAGGTTTTCTGAAATTATTATTTTTGCAAGGTAAGTACACAACATAGAGCTTAACCCTCCAAAGCCGTTCGGGTCAATATGACCCGAAGCGCACATTTCAAACATCTTTATCATCATTCCAATATACTGATGAACTGGTAGTTTTGACAGACCAAGTATGTTCTATGAAAATAATGATCAAATTAACGCCAAAAAACTAAAATTTGAGTTTTTAAAATCGGTTCATTGAGAAATGAAATACAGCTAAGCAAAGCCAAAACTGGATGTCGTTTTTTTAAAGTAAGATTTTTTTCTACCGGAAGATCTGTCATAGCGGTAAAAACTTTCATTGGACCCCAACATATCTATACATTGTCGGATAGATGGATTCTTGACAATTTCAAAGATCAATGAAAAAATTAAATACAGAAAAGCTGTCAGAAGTTATGAGTATTTTAAAAATAAAATTGATTTTTCGGACTTTTAACTTTCTGAACCAGTTTCTGAAAACCTGGTAATACATATCGACTTTATTTTGAAATGTTGAGTTATTAGAATAAATTACCTACACAATGAATATAATATCATCAAAATCGGTTAACATTTACAGCCAGGAGAACGAAATCAAATTACAACTCATATTTCCCCGAAACGGATATTTAGCGAACGGCTTTGGAAGGTTAGCAATGTTCTACAAAGTTGATGTTGAAGGTATAATAATCAACTTTGTAGAAAAAACCATGCCTGTATCTTGCTCCTGTAAAAAGTTAAATTTTGGCGCCACCTTGCGGAGAAAAATAAAACTAATTCAAATCCATCAATAGATAGCGCAAATATAGTCGAGTAACTTTGTCGAAGACACCGATGAGATACAACGAACCCTCTGGCCTGCAGTCAATTTTGACCGCAAAAATGTGGTTCCTGGCCCACTTCGCGGCGCGTATTGAATACACACCGGTGCCAATTAGCAACACAGTTTAGCTCAGTTGGCAAAACAGTTGCTTCTAAGCTGATGTCCATGAGTACGATCCCAAGAGTAAACATCGAACACAATTGTACCGCTCACTGGGATCTCGTAGAATCATAGAAACTTTTCTCACTCCAAAATACACTTCTATGACAAAATGTAGTTCAGCTTGTTGATTTATTCCTTATTAATATAACCAAAAATGTATGGAGTCTTAAATTATCATTAATTTTTGTATCTAAAAACTATCTTAGTTTCTATTTGTTCGAGGCTCTCAGATTTGCTTAAAATAGTATTATTCGTTCCTATTCACCCACTGCTAAGAGGCTGGGGTCTCAAATAATGATAGCAATTTTTTTGTCCAAATGCTCTCAGCTGCCAATTTGTTTTCTTTTGCTCAATAAGTTCTCGAGTTATGTTAAAAATGTTGTTTCAAAATTCCCTGCAACCACCATTCAAGTAATCGTATTTGAAACAGAGTTGCAAATTCTCAGATAATCATTTGAAATTGATATTCACCGTAATGAGTATTAATTCAGCAGCAAAATGAATTTCGATGTGACGCTCAAAACTTTCGATGTCAAACGAAATTCGCTGAACATCACATTTAGAAAAAAAATCACAAATCCAGAATCCCATTGGAGAAATCTTCAGCTATATTCCCTACTTTTTCTCTTACTATTTTTTGACGACAATTTAATTTGTAACGAATGTATGGAATGTTTTAATGTATCATATAATGTGATTAGCTTTTCACACTAGCGGCACGCCAAGTTGGACAACTCCAAACGCTTCAATTAAACAAAAATACGAAAGCGCTTTATTAATTGGAGTTTATTGAAAGTGTAAAAGCTCCTGGGACCTCTGTTTCAAAAAAGTGTCTATGTACACAACACACTATCTTATAAATTTTGTGAACAACACTTTAGTTTTATAATATTATTTGCAAACTGAACTGAACTGAACTGAACATTTTATAGCATAATTTCTGAGTCAAGACAACTTAAATGAAAAAATTATAATATTTAGCCGTTAACGCTAAGTTGATTTTCAAATGTAAAAGCAAAAACATAATATGAGATTAAAAGCAATATTTCAAATCGATTTTCTGGCTATTTAAAATCAATAACATATGCTTGGTTAGCTCAACATAGAATACATGGAATGTTAAATCGATATTTTATTTAACTTTAAAGGGCTGAGATTTTGACAAAAAGAAACGATCAAAACTAAGGTTTTATTTTAAGTTTTTTTCTTGTATTTTCTAGGCTGTTGACATACAAAATAGTAACATATGTTGAACTGTATTATGACCACAGTCATCAAATCTCATAAGGTCTCTTCTTCAGAGCATGTTGTGTACGAGTGTAGGATATCTTAATATGGAAATATTAATGAAGATCATGTATTCTAAAAAATATGCATCTATACATTCAGAATTTTTTTCAAAGGGCTTTTTTAAACGTACACAAAAATCGTTTAAAAAAATCCAGTTATGATTATTAAAAAGCAATTCATTTCTGATGCATGTGTCTAAGAAGTTCATATGATCATTATCAAGAAATCAGTAGTAAGGCAGCTTAACAAAAGAAGCGATTTTAGAATTATTCCAAACGGAAGTTCAAAAATATATTATCTTTCCTAATATTCAATGGCGCATTATTATCTCTGTCATATTCTTTTTTCTATTTAGAATTCTATAAATCTTCTAGACGCGCTCTTTATAAAATAAGTGAATTTACTTGAACTCTTTTTCTTATTTTCATCATATCTTTTCAGGAAAATTTAGCAACTCGCCGTCTTTCAGATTTTCCGACAGCGTGTAACTTCAAGTTCATATGCTTCAAAAATTAGAACGATACATGAACTCGTAGATGATCTAGAAGCATTTTCGTGAGACTTAAAAAAATTGTGATATTTTCAAAGTTACAGGGGACCTGATCCTTTACTAGACTTGACTTGGAGACTTGATCCCTTATTCAGGGAGCCCTGACCCTAGGAAATAAAATCCCAAGATTAGAGGTCCTTTGAATATTTCTTGCCATATTAGTTCTTATTTTACAGTTTGTAAGTATCAAACAAAGAAAATTATTAAAGTTTGTCTTCTACCCTAGTGTCATTGCATACTTTGAAGGTGCAATTTTCTAGTTTTTAGATAAAAAGAGTATTTCAAGCCCTTTTAAACAGACAATTACTCGATAAACATTAGTTACTGATCAGATATTAGTAATTTCATGATAACCAATAATCAGGATCCTTTCGGATGAAAAATATATCTTTTTGGACTCTAAAGATCAATCATACCCATAACAAACATTTTGGAAAATTCTTTTTAAAAATATTGAGAGGGTACTATTGTTTTGAAAATATGACATTTTTAAGTTTATAATATACTCTATCGATTGACATATTGAAATAAATATTTTTATAGTATTTTTTTCATATGAGGAAACATTTGAAAGTGATAAAAAAAGATCTTCAAATCACATTTTATAAAAATTTTCAAACAAAGTTCAATAACTCGAAGATAAAGTTTTTTTGAATTTGTTATTAGTTATAACAGCATTGTTGTTTTGTTCTATTTGGCACATTTTTCCAGAACATTTGATATTTTAAAGACATTCCTGTTTCGAGATATAGCGATATAAAAAGATAGATTTCAGTCTGTCTGTCAGTCTGTTCCATATAGAATCGGAAACTAGTGAACCGATTTACTCGGAACTTGACAGGTGAGTGTTTTTGAAGCCTGGGAAGGTTCCTATTATCGTTTGAGACCCCTCCCTCTCACAAAAAGAAAGTAGGGGGATTCTCAAAGAAAATACAAATGTTAGCATTGCTCGAGAACTGAGCAAGCAAATCAAACCAATTGCGACATGGGAGGATATTTTGATTCAAGAAATGTTCCTATGAATATTTTGTACCCCTCCCTTCTTCCAGTGGGGAGATAGGAAAGCGGTAGGAGGCTACTTTACAATTTTCTCATAACTCGAGAATTGATTACGCTAATGGAACCAAATTTGGCATGAGTGGGTATTGGAATACGAGAAATGGTTCTATATTTATATCAGACCTCTCCCTTCTTCCAGTGGGAACAAAGAAAGGGAGAAAAGGGCCACCCATACCTTTTTGTTGCATAGCTTGAGAACTGTTCGAGCAAATGGAACCAAATTTGGATTGAAAGGTATTTGGGTACGAAAAATAGTTCTATAAATATTTGGTGCCCCTCCCTCCTTTCAGTGGGGAGATTGAAAGGGGGAGAGGCTCCTTTACAAGTTTTAGCATAAATGGAAAACTAATCAAGCAATAGGGGAGGAGCGGGCTATATGCGCCTATTAAGCAGAACACTGATTTAATCAAATATCACACCGAATATGTGTACAAAAACTATATACACGTGTGCAGGCATCTGTTTTCTATATATTGGAGTAATTTTTATGTTAAAACTTTCTTCTGTTTCCAAGATAACTATTTTATTATAAGTGTTGTCTAAAATGCCGAACCTCAAACCGTGCGGGCTAAATGCGCCTATTTATGTTTTGAACTAAATTTCTGTTTTTTTGGGTGATATTTCCGTATGATTTCATTGAAACTGCTAGAAAGTAATAATATCCGTACGACAAAGCGGAAGTTTTATAAAAATCTATGTATATTATAATTATATGGAATAAAACAAAAGTTAGGGTTGCCATATTATGGAGGCAGTTCATCCATGAGAAAAACTTTATCAAATCTGTTTTTAGATCTTCAATTCTCTCTTAAGATGTTATTCAGAGCTTAGATTTGAAGGTTCAATGATAAAAATCATTTATTTATTCTATTTAACCTGTTATGTTAGGATGGAGGCATTTTACAAACATGATGGGGGTATACAAAAACACTCTATTATTCCTCTATATAATCATTATTAAACCTCCACAAAAGCTGAAATATGTTTAATTTCTAAAGTTTATTTGAGTTAGAAACAAAAACCATCCTAGTTTTTGTTTTAAGCTTCTTTACGTATAATTTTTAAAAGTCGAAATATTACATTAAAATGTATCAAAACCTTGTTTGATTTTTTAATTTTTTTTGAGTTGGTATATTCATATTATTCTTTCTTGCCTTATGCAAAAAGCGTATCACCCTCAAAATGCATGGGTCAGATAAGCTGTCTAGTTAGCCATTTCATCAAACAGCCGTAGGGTCATTTAACCGAATAGGCCCATTTAGGAAACCTTTCCCCTATGTTTTATCACTGCCCTTGCGTTCGTTATAATACGCCACCCATAAAATGCTGAAAATAGCATTATTTTTTAAAACGGCCAATTTTCATTGAAAGGGAGCAAAAAGTGTAAAAACCACTTCTCAGGAATAATTCAGCCCAAATAAATCAACTTTGCTGGTTTTCTTGATTTCATTTAGTTCATTTTGATTTTACTTTCCAGTCAAAAAGTGTATTAGTATTGGTGTGTTATTGGTCTGCGGCTGTTTTCGGGTGTGTTCGGCTCTACGGCGCGTATTGAATACACACCGGCGCGAATTAGCAACACAGTTTAGCTCAGTTGGCAAAACAGTTGCTTCTAAGCTGATGTCCCAAGAGTAAACATCGAAGACAATTGTACCGCTAACTGGGATCTCGTAGAATCATAGAAACTTTTCTCACTGCAAAATATACTTCTATGACAAAAGGTAGATCAGCTTGTTGATTTATTCCTTATTAATAAAACCAAAAATGTATGGAGTCTTAAATTATCATTGATTTTTGCATCTAAAAACTATCTTAGTTTCTATTTGCTCGAGACTCCCAGATTTGCTTAAAATAGTATTATTCGTTCCTATTCACCCACTGCTAAGAGGCTGGTGTCTCAAATAATCATAGCAATTTGTTTTGTCCAAATACTCTCAGCTGCCAATTTGGTTTCATTTGCTCAATAAGTTCTCGAGTTACACAGAAAAAAATAATGACTATTACGTGTCATTGAAAATGGTTACCTTTAAAATAAAACTGCCTATAATCGAAAAAGCATGTACATTTAAGTTAAAATCATTCAAATTTACAGCAAATGTCCTGTAACAGAATGGAGCATGACATTTGCCGTAGTTTTACAGGTCAAAGGCAATAATTTGTAGTGAGCAGGTTTTTTACAGGCTGGTTTCAAATTCCAGGACAATGAAAATAAAGGTTGTCAATCAAAATCACAAA